>NC_066580.1:33772407-34089802 GCF_024323335.1 Lathyrus oleraceus | reverse complement strand
ACTTCAATCACCTTATATAGACATATATCGTCAAATGGACGCACCACTCTATGATCCTTGAATGAGCGCCATTTGACATCTACAAGTGTCAACTTGTCCTACAAGTCACTCATCCACCTCCAGCACATATTTCGAGAAAGTCCACAATCTTCAATTGCTTTCTAATTATCTTCTCTTCTTTCAATATTTGGAAAATACTCATGAATCAAACAATGTTACAAATAATACTATTAACAAAAAACTAATAAAATAATAAAAATTATATATATATATATATATATATATATATATATCTATATATATATATATATTATATATCTATATATATATAGGGAGAGGGAGACAAAAAAAATATTTTCACACTGGATGTAAGTTCAAAAAGTTCAAAAAACTTATATCAAATCTCAATTGTTAATAAAAAGAATTAAAACTGTCATTTAATTAAATAAAACGTTTATAAATTGTTTTTCCTATAAAGTTGTCTATTTCGTAGGAAAAGAAATTATCATTTGATTAACTTCTATTAACGGTTGAGACTTGATGTAAGATTTTAGAACTAATTTTGGCTTTTAATATAGTCTTATTTTAAATTATATTAGAACGGTTCACATAATTTTATTTTATTTTTAACTTTTATAAATATTTTCATACAAATATTTATAAACATGTATATCTTTAAAGAAAAGTCTTATAGTAAGATAAATTTTCAAACTAGGACTATTGATTTTTGATGAAATTAAATAAAAATAAGATGATATTAATGTTTATTTCCATTCAAACAATTTTTTTGGCTATATAATGCGAAAATATAAAGTGAAATTCAACAAAATGACTTCTCAAACTCTCAATTTTCTTATACTTTTGGGGTTGTAGGCATTACATTAATTTAATTACAGGTAAGGGGAAAAATTAGTTCCATTTCTCTTATAGTACATTTTATTAAACTATTTACTAGTTTAAATTTGAGAATTTTTTTTATTTATAGCCTTAGACTTCATGTTCATAACAAAAGAGAAAAGGCTTGAGTTGTTAGATCTACATGATTCAACAATTTTTTTATAAATCATAATAATATTGGGTGAAAAAATTGAAAAAGATGAAGAAACAACTTTGAGTGCATAATATTTTTTTTGCAAGTATGATTTGTTACTAGTTTGGACACTCCAACACAACTAGATTGTCCTTATAAAGAATGGGTCACCAGCAGCATGCAACATAGATACTTGTAATTGAAATTGTGGCATAGAATGTCTTAGAAAGGGAATTCAAAAGGTGGACAATGTTGGTTGTTGTTGTTTTATTTAAGAAGCCATGTTGTATCACTTCAATCATTAAAAATAAAAATGCACTTTAATTAGTGTTTGGAATTTACAATGTGTAAGGTTTCATTTATTGTAATGTTAGAAAACCATAACCTTGTTTATCAATGAATGCACTTTCAAATAAAAATATATTCTCACCAATCATCTATTTTTCATATTAGGATCATGATACTTTGATGATCTAAAATCTATGAACTCATCTTAGTTTGAAAAACTTGATAATATAGCTAATCTTTTCAATTTTCATTAAAGTTAAATTACTAAGTATTAATATGGATCTCATAATTATCTAATCACAACTTTTTTACTCAATACAAAATTCTAACAACACAAGATAGTCAAATATTCATAGAGACTTTTTTTTTTGGTATGAATAAAGGTATTTGGTTGTAAATAATCAATGACAATTATAATGGGCAACAAGTTCACCGCGAGATATTAAAAAGTATTTTATTTTTAGAGATAAATTTGAACTCATTTTTTATTAAATTTAAAACAACATTATCGTCTCATTCAAATGCTCTTAAGTTTACATAAACATCTAAAAGTTAGTTTTATAACTTTCAAATAAAATAAATTGCATAATTTTTCTTCAAAAGTTGTGCAATTGCAGAATTTCACGTATAAACATTAGTATTCTCATAAATTTTCTCATTTATTAATGATAGTTGTTAAAAAAACCTTCAATATTATATATATATCTATATATATATAGATATATCTATATATATATATATATATATAAAATATATTATATATATATTATATATATATATATATATATAATATATATATATATATAATATATATAAACTGTACTAACACAAATCATGACCCAATTGATGTATTTTACAGGGATATTCTCCAGACCTTCCTTCCACTCTTAAGAATTTTAAGTTAAAGCCATCAATAGCTAATGCTTTAGTGTGCCCTATATCTGGTGCTATTAAAATATATTTATGTATTAGAATTGTAAATTTATATATATATATATATATATTATCTATATATATATATATATATATATATATATAGAGAGAGAGGAGAGAGAGAGAGAGAGAGAGAGAGAGAGAGAGAGAGAGAGAGAGAGAGAGAGAGAGAGAGAGAAGAGAGAGAGGAGAGAGAGAGAGAGCGAGAGAGAGATGAGAGAGGAGAGAGTAGAGAGAGAGAGAGAGATTAATTGAATACACTGTCAGTGTAAGAGGGTTTTACACCATCACTTATTTATAGACTTGGATATTAAAAGAAGTTTGACTTTTATTTTAAAAATCTATAAAGTAATACAAACGGTGATGGTGATTAACCGACGGTGTAAACTTTTACACTGACAGTGTATACTAATTAATCTCATATATATATAATATATATATATATATATATATATCTATATATATATATTATATATATATATTATATATATATATATATTATATTATATATATAATATATATATCTATATATGGAGAAATAGTTTGTTTGGTCTACGTAGAGTTTAAATATAATGTCATTGAAATTAAAATATATTTTTTTTTGTTAATTCAGTTAATTTCAAAATGGATAGTTGTAGATTTGTTCGTAAAGACATGAATTTGATCTTGTAACAATCTAGTCATTAGACTACAAAATCAAAAATATAATTGTAAAATATAATTAAATAACTGTTTTGAATCACAACCAATAAAATATATCATAAATATTTTTAAAAAATAATTAAAATAAAATTAATATGAATTAAATAGCATGTTACATGTGTCTACCATTTAATAATTTACACGGTTAGCTCATAGAATTTAATTTATAAAATTTTCATAATAAATATTTCTTATGAATTTCAAATTTAATATAAATAAAATTAAAAAAATGGTAAAAATAAAATAAATTTGCACCATTATTTTTTTTTACATATCTCAGAATGTGTGGTTAATTTTAGAATAACAATAGCTGGAAGGGATGATTATTCATTAAGAGAATAGGGCTTATAAATAGCCTTATAAGCCAAACAGAATCTACTGCTAACAAACTTGAAACGTGGTAATAATCAAAAAAGAAACAAACCCTGTTCTTCCTAAAGAATAGGTCTTTCCTAAAAACCAGGAATTGCTAAACAAACAAATTAACGCTAATATTTTAATAATAATAAACTTCCTAACAATCCCTCCCTTAAGCTAATTCATCTGAACTTAGCTTACTTTAGTAATAAGCATCCCATTAAGCTTTTCAAATTGTTTCAATTTCAATGGCTTCGTCATAATGTCCGCAGTTTGATTCTCAGAAGCACAATAGTTCAACTTGATAACTCCGTTGTTTACTAAGTCCCTAAGAAAGTGGAATTTCACATCGATATGTTTACTTTTTCCGTGAAACACCGGATTTTTGGATAGTTGTATAGTAGAACTATTGTCGCACATGATCATAGTTGCTGTTTTTTCCCCGACTTCAATCTTTTCCAACACTCGTCTAAGCCAAACACATTGACACGCACATAAAGCTGCTGCCATGTATTCCGCCTCCGTGGTGGAGAGAGCGACAACCGGCTGTTTCTTTGAGGCCCAAGAAATAGCTCCCGCTCCCAATTTAAACACAAATCCGGAAGTGCTTCTTCGATCGTCTAAGTCACCGGCATAATCACTATCAGTGAAGGCCACCAGTTTTAGATTGTATTCTTGCTTCCTGTAAAAGATACCCAGATTAATTGTACCTTTTATGTACCTTAAAATCCTCTTTGCTACCAGCCAATGTGCCATAGTAGGCCTAGCCATGAACCTGCTTATTAAACTAGCACCAAACATCATGTCAGGTCCAGTTACAGTCAAATACATAAGGCTTCCAACCACTTGCTTATACAGAGTTTCATCAACGGTAACACCTCCCTCGTCTTTGCGTAATTTTGTATCCGGTACAATGGGATTTTTCACAGCATTACTGTCCTCCATACTAAATCTAGATAAAACCTCCTTTGCATATCTTCTTTGACAAATGAATATTCCACCTGCACATTGCTTCACTTCTACTCCAATAAAATGCTTCATTTTCCCCAAATCAGACATATCAAACTCCAACATGATTGAATTTTTAAACTCATCACACATGCTTCTATCATTCTCGGTAAAAATTAAATCATCAACATAAAGGCTTACAATTAAACGTTTACCTCCTTTTGATTTTGTAAATAGAGTATGCTCGCTAGAACATCTTTCGAATTCTTCTCGTAAGAAATAAGATTCGATTATGCTGTACCAAGCTCGCGGTGCTTGTTTGAGCCCATATAATGCCTTTTTTAGTTTGTAGACTTTCTCTTCTTCTCCTTTCTTTACAAACCCCTCAAGTTTCTCAACATAGACTTCTTCTTTTAGCTCACCATGAAGAAAAGCGCTTTTACATCAAGTTGAAAGACCTCCCAACTATATTGTGCAGCTATTGCAAGAATTACACGGATATTGTCGAGTCTTGCCACCGGAGCAAATACCTCAGTATAATCAATACCATGGCGTTGTGCATACCCTTTTGCTACGAGCCTCGCTTTGAACTTCTCCATAGTATCATCTTCATTTAACTTTGTTTTAAATACCCACTTGACTCCAATAGGTTTGATATCTTTAGGAATCACAGTAAGTTCCCAAGTTTGGTTCCTCTCAATGGATTCAATTTCCTATGACATTGATTCCCTCCATTTTTTGCATTGTACT
This sequence comes from Lathyrus oleraceus, assembly GCF_024323335.1. Taxonomy (NCBI): domain Eukaryota; kingdom Viridiplantae; phylum Streptophyta; class Magnoliopsida; order Fabales; family Fabaceae; genus Lathyrus; species Lathyrus oleraceus. Next base: position 34,084,794 of record NC_066580.1, on the reverse strand, counting down.
GCTTCTTCAAACGTTGTAGGGTCATTCTCAGTTACCATCATCATTGCATTCAGATTTTCATCATCAGAGAGTCCTTCCCCTGTTTCATAATCTGCCATCCATATTGGTTCTCTTCTTACTCGCATGCCCCTCCCTTCAACTAATTCGTTATCATCAGAACTTGGCTCATTTGAAGGTGAAGTTGTCAGGCTACTTGATTTGTTGGAGCTGTTGTTAGAGATGTTGAAATTGCTGAAAATTCCAGGACTGCCACTCAAGTTATTTGGGTTTGTTTCACCAAGTTCTTCATTTTGATCCGTCACAGTATCTCTTTCATCTTCACACTCCAATATATCTTGCTTTATTTCTTCAACAGATCTCCCCCAATCCCAACCTTTTTCTTCTTCAAAAACAACATCCTTGCTGACAAAAATTTCTTTGAGATTGGATCATAAAGCCTTCATGCTTTTGATTCATCGCTCACTCCTAGAAGAACACATCTTTTGCTTTTGTCATCTAATTTGCTCCTATTTTGATCTGGTATATGAACATGTGCCACACATCCGAAAACTCGAAAGTAATCTACCACCGGTTTTTCATTGCTTCATGCCTCTTCTGGGGTATTATCTTCAACCGCTGCTGTCGATCATCGATTCTGAATATGAACACACCATTTTGTAGCCTCGGACCAGAAAGTTTTGGGAACTTTTCTTTCATTTAGCATGGATCAGACAACATTCATAATTGTCTGATTCTTTCTCTCGACAACTCCGTTCTGCTGCGGTGTATAGGCTGTTCAATTGCCTACTAATGCCCTATGATTTACAGAATTCTCCAAACTCATTTGAGGTGAACTCGCCACCCCTGTCAGTCCTCAAACAAGTTATGAATGCACCTATCTCTTTCTCAACATTAGCTTTAAAATGTTTAAAAGTAATAAAAGCTTCTGATTTTTTATGTAAGAAATAAATCCAAGTTTTACGAGAATAATCATCGATAAAACTTAGAATGTACCTCTTGCCACTGTGGGATGCTGGCTTGATAGGGCCACATATATCTGAATGTACTAGCTGGAGCTGTTTTGATGCCTTCCACAAACTCCTCCTTGGCATTGTATCTCTGTGTTGCTTTCCAATTAGGCAGGTTGTACATAACTCATTAGGAGATTTGAGAACAGGTAAGCCAATCACCATCTTTTTGAAGGCCAATGTTCTTAATCCCTTGTGATTCAGGTGCCTAAATCGATTGTGCCCCATGCGCGCCTCTTTCTCTGATACATCTTCAGTTTGCAAACACATGGAATTTCTCTATGGCATATAAGCTAACACAAAAAACATCTTGTTTACACTCATATTAGTTTGCATAATCAGTCCTATCTTAGAATGATACACTTTACAAGTTCCATCCCGAATTAAAATGGTCAATCCTTTCTCTTGAAGCTGCCCTATACTTAATAGATTGTTTTTAAGCTCAGGAATATAATAGACCTCAGATATTACCTGGATTATGCCATTTATTTGCACCTTTATACTCCCTTTTGCTACTACCGCCATTCTCGTATCATTTCCAAGCTTCACTGTTCGATTGAAATTTTCTTCCAATTCAAAGAGCCACTCTTTGTTTCCCGTCATGTGGTTGTTGCACCCTGAATCCAGGAACCATATCTCTTCTTTCTTTTCTTGATGAATATCTGCATATGACATCAACAAAAGTTCCTCTTCTTCTAATTCAGCATAGTTAGCTTTCTTTTCCCAATCAGAACATTCATATTGGAAATGTCCTAATTTGTGGCATTTGAAACATTCAATGACTGCTTTGTTTATGGGTTATCTCCCTCTACCTCTGCCACGTCCTCCTCTGAACATGCCTCGACCTCTACCTCTGTTTGATCAATCATCATGAGCCACTTTTAACACATGTTCCTCCTCTTGGTATCCTTGCATTCTTTGTTCATGAACTAGTAAACTTCCATGTAATTCATCAATACTCAAAGTACTTAGATCATTTGATTCCTATATTGAACACACAACATAGTTAAATTTGATAGTTAAAGATCTAAGTATCTTACTCACCACCATACTCTGCTCCATTGTCTCACTGTTTGACTTCATTTTATTCACTAAGGTCAAGGTTCGCCCCAAAAAAGTGTCTACTTTATCTCCTTCTTTCATGGCCAGCAACTCGAACTCCCTCCTTAATGCCTGCAGTTGTGCCCTTTTCACGACCCTTGATATTTCCGCTTCATTGAGTCCCAAATTGCTTTTGACGTTCCCTTGTCAAGAATTGTTTCAAGAACTTCTCTGTCAATGGCCTGAAATAGAAAATTCTTGACCTTTAGATCTTTGAGTTTGACTTCTTCCACCGTCTTTCTCTATGCCTCGCTTGCCGATGATGTCCCAATTGCTGCTGCAAGGATTCCTTCATCAACCAGATTCCACATTTCCTTACTCCTTAGAAAGTTCTCCATCATCATTGACCAATAATCATAATTGCCATCGAACTTGGGAATGGACTGCTGCATAAACTTTTTTGAAGTTGTCATTCTGCTCACACACTTTTAATTTGGCCCCTTGTACAACTCTGATACCAAATGTTAGTTTTAGAATAACAAATAGCTGGAAGAGATGATTATTCATTAAGAGAATAGGGCTTATAAATAGCCTTACAAGCAAAACAGAATCTACTGCTAACAAACTTGAAATGTGGTAATAATCAAAAAAGAAACAAATCCTATTCTTCCTAAATAATAGGTCTTTCCTAAAAATTAGGAATTGCTAAACAAACAAATTACAACTAATATTTTAATAATAATAAACTTCCTAACATGTATAGTAGTGTAAGTAAAATATATAGTTTTATAGGAATATCTGCTAAAAAGTCTCATTTATTCCTCTTTGATTAATTCAAAGCAACCAAAAGAATTATAAAAAAAAAACAAATAACAACAACAAAAGAATGAAGTTGACGACGAAATTGAAGAATTCGTGTTCTACTTCTATAGATAATATCTTGATAGAAAAAGATTTCTACCAACTTGGCTCTTATAATGGTAGAGAAAAAATTTATACGTCACAATTTGAGATTGGAGAATCAAGTCTATCAAAATCAAGAGTTATTGGAGGATTTTGTTTGAATGAGTAACTAAACGTTGTGAGTGAAGAATCAATTAGACTTTGTATGTGGCTATATTATGTGTAATTTCCTTTCTTTAAACTAGAGTTTTCTATTGTCAAGAATAAATTAAGGATTTTTCTAGGTGTTTTATTCTATTTCAATATGTGTTTGAGTTGTGTATTTTAAATGGAATATCATTGATAATTATCTACTACTATTTTTTGTTATTTATTATAGATTTATTCAATTAGATCATTCAAATGTTTGTCTATTATGAAAAGAGACTATGAATGTTGAAAACTTTATATCATATCCTTACATTCCTTACATTTATCTCCGTCCTTACATTTTAAGAAATATTTCAACTTTGTTTTTATTTAATTGTAATTAATTTACCATTTTACTTCTTACTATTTATTTATGTTTTTTAAAATTTGAAGAAGTTTACACCCCTACAATTGGTAACCACCATTGTCAGACGGATCACGTCAACGATACTGGTATGATAACTAATTCACTCAACGTCGGCATCATATGTCATAGAATCAGATGTGGGGGTGAAACATACCACCTGAATCCAAACTGACATATGCATTTGTCAGGCATGTATAGAACAACTATATCACCCCACTTCAAACACCTTATATAGACATATATCGTGAAATGGACGCACCACTCTATGATCCTTGAATGAGCGTCATTTGACATCTACAAGTGTCAACTTGTCCAGTACAAGTCTCAACTCATCCACCTTCAACACATAGTTCGAGAAAGTCCACAATCTTCAATTGCTTTCTAATTATCTTCTCTTCTTCCAATAATTAGAAAATACTCATGAATCAAACAATGTTACAAAATTAATACTATTAACAAAAAAATAATAAAATAAATAAAAATAAATACCTGTAGCTAGGGGTGGAAAAACGGGTTGTGGCTCGTCAGACCGGCCCGCGCACCCGCCAAAAAATGACGGGTTGGATTGAAATTTTTTATCCGCCTACCCGCTCAGCTTTAAGCCCATCAAAAAAAGGGGCGGGTTGGTCGTCATCCCGCCAACCTAGTTATCAAACACTTAAAATATTTATTTTGGTTGTTTGAAGGTTAATACTTGTTGATGATTCTATTTTATATATTTATTTGCGAATATATGCAATACTTTTTTAAGTAAATTTTGTTTAAAAGATGCTTTATAAAATTATAAAAAATCATTCTAAAAAATATAATTGAAATGTAAAAATAATCCTATTAATCTATTAAAAAATAAAAAATAAAAAATAAAAAATAGACGGGCAAACCCGCCGCCTGCCAACCCGCCACCTTGGCGGGACGGGCTAGATTTTAAAGCCCAATTTCACTTGGCGGGCTTGCCTGCTCCACCCCATTTTGGGGGGGGGGGGGGGGGGTTTTAAGGCGGGGCGGGGCAGACAATCCGTTTTGCCACCCCTACCTGTAGTAGAGTAGCATATCCTTTGAGTTGCTTGCAATTAAACATGGGAGCATCTCTGAGATATCTATAGAGAGTGATCAACATTGTTTCTCCCCAACTATATCTCTCACATCCATCCAAGTCGATAAATAGTGATATATATACCGTTCTCGCCTAAAAGTCTGATCGACGAAAATCGTGTAACCTACTAGCATCACCATGTAAACTCTGGTAGCATAGTCTTATCTAGAAGCAGATCAATGACGTCTAAATAAATTGTACATCCACTCTAGCTTATAATAAGCACCCATGCAAGAACGGACATGTGGCGCTACCTCACTAAATGTAACTCCCAAATAATCAACAACAAGACCAACAACATCTTCTTCAGTGACACCTCGAGGGCCCCTAAATTCTCCATTGACCGGAAGGTGATGCAAATAAGAAAAGTTGTCCAATGTAATGCTCATCCCACTAAATGACATGTGAAATGACAATGTCTTTGAATGACATCTCTCTGCAAATGCTGATACTAAATTTTGGTCTATCCTTGAAAAACAGGTTCTCTGGATTGAAGATATACTAGAGCCAACCAACAAACTCTCCATCTCAGGTGGGAGACAATGAGGAACCCATCCCATAAGCTTTATCCCATGTCCAACAACTTAGAGTTCTTTCTTCATACCTATCTCCTAAAAACAATTTAAAATATATATTATAAAAATTAAAATTAAAATTAAAATTTATTCAAATAAAATAATTTCCATTAGTTACCTCGCTGAAACATATATGGCGAGCAATATAATGCTCATACTTTACTAGGAGAAACATATCATATGTCCCTCTTCGAAATGTTAACGATTGTAGAGCAGATACAGATCCACCTATATGCTCATCCTCGCCAACCATCGGTTGTCAATCACCCCGTACTACACTAACACATTACTCACACTTGATACATTCTCAACACTCCCCCTCAAGTGTGAGTCCACAATGTTCCCCCTCAAGTGGAAGCTCTTCTTGCTTCCACAAACTATTGTACCAGACAAAATATTTCTTACTCACCACCCTGGCGCCATTGACACTCTTCAACAGAACGTTTCTTACTCACCACCCTTGTGGCGCCGTTGACTTTCGATACAAGTAAGTCAGTCCATTTCTCAAACCAAAGGCTCTAATACCATTTATTGGAGAAGTTTTTCACTAAGGAGTATTGAACATTGTATGACTTCTTCTTCTAGAGTAACACCTTTGTGAGAGACACATCACATATTCACCCAAAACCTTAAGGTGATAGGTGGGTGATTCTATGACTTATAAATGCTCAAGTCTCCATATTTCTAACCAATATGATACTATTACCCACACTACTCACACTTGATACATTCTCAACAAATCTGAAGCTGCTTTGAGGCGGTACATTGACATATTCAGGAAAATGGATTTCAAAGTATGACGAGCAAATAAAGGATTGCACTTTTGGATTTTTAGAAACGTTTGAGGTCACATTTATGTTTCCAGAGAAGTTAGTTTTGAAAGACATGGTAATATTGGGTGTCATCCTTAATCAAGCCCAACCATACCTCAATTAAGAGAAAAACATGCTATATGAAGATGTCGAAAGAAACAAAACCTCAAGAAGTGGTAGATTTTCCGAGTATGACCCGTTAAACACTTCAAGAGAAGTGGTAGATCTTCAAAGAGGCTAGAGTGAAATATCCATATCTTGTAAAAGAGTCAACATAAATTAACAAGTCTAAATTTAGGATATTCAAACATTGATGAGGGGGTAATTTGAAGAATGCGACTGAAGAGTTGATTAAAAAGGAATACTTGGTAGATACACCAAGTGTGATGAATGGAAATATGAATACAAGAGACAAAGAGATTCCCCCTAGAATTCTAGAAGATGAAGTGATTCACCAAGAAGAAAGCACTTTCTTTTTTAGGTTGAGGCACTGCCTAAATAAATAATTAAGACAACTAAAGGAACCGATATAGGGATCAAAGAAGAATATGAAGACCGAAGGGGGAAGTGATTTCTCATAGTGTACGTCACCAAGGGCTATCACTATATTGCTTTCATCACTGAAGGGTTCTCGTACCCCAAGACACCACTCATTGGTATTGTGAAGAGAAAGATCATATAGTTGATCATAGTGGATAAGAAAGGATAAATGTCGGTAGATGAGAAGACAAAGCAAACCATTATGGAATTTCAAGGACAATGAGGAAGTGGGTGGCATTCTCAATGATACTGGTTCACATGTGATTACATCCACCTTAACAAATTTTGACGTATCAAATATCTTTATTGACCGAGGAAGTTCATATGACATCATTTATGCCGAACTTTTTGAAAAGTTAGGCTCAAATAAGGAGAACTTATCACCCTGCATGAGCATGAATTTTGAAGCATTCAATGGTTTTGTAACCCGTCATTGGGGTTTCATAGATATTATGGTAACTTTCTGTGAAGGAAGAGAAGCCAATACAATGGATGTTCTATTTTTAGTGGTTCCATGTAAGAGATTTTACAATCACGTCTTCGGAAGGAAATTTCAAAAATTTCTTGGAATTTCATAGATCAATGGATATGAGTCATTAAGAAAATATTTCCTAATGATGAAAAATACAACATCCATCTTGAACCAGTGATGGTTTATGTCAAACACGTAGAAATTGAATTATTCACAAAGCCTTGAAGTAGAATATGTACATGACTTCCTTCTAGAATACGGAGAAGGTAAAAGAGGCATACTTGCCTAGATAACAGCTCTAGACGTCAATGTCGCAGACTTCCATGCACATCTAGAGGAAGCTATATCTGATAACGAGCATGATTCAGAGAAACCTCTATATATCACCGATAGAATAAATATGTTGAGGCCGATCAATAATAATGATTTCATATCCATCTAGATCGACGAAAACCCAACAAGAGTAGTGAACATTAGAGCTAACCTTCCAAGTTCTATCAAGGAGGAATTCACGAGGTGCCTTGAATCCAATGTTGTTCTGTTTGCCATTTCCCTAAAAGGAGATGTCTGACATCGATCTGAGCATGCTTATCATCAGCTAAATATTAATCTTTTTGTCTGGTACGTGTCTTAGAGGAGACACTATTTGTAACACCCTAAACCCCAAAAATACTTAATTAAATAAAAAATATACATTTTTCATATTTATGCAGCAATGATGTTCCATATCTCCCTCAAATAAACATGCTTCTAAAAAAACTTTATAACAATGCAATAGAAATTCAAGTCATTTTATCTCAACTGAAAACATCTCAACATAATTAAATAAATTCATAAATCTCAGAAAATAACAAATAACGAAACTCATCTAGATGTTACACTATTAGAGCTACACCGCATGAAACTAAACTCAAAAGAGTAAACATAAAGAAGTTGACATCTATGTCAATCCTTCACAACAAGCAACATCTATTGTTGTTCTACATGAGTATCTTCAATACCAGCATAACGAGCAACACAACAACAAAGGGGGGGGGGGGGAGAATAACCTCATAGATGTTATCAGTGTATTAAACAACAAAGGTAGTTTTCAAATAACAATAACATCAACACACATATATTAATTCTCACACACAATCAATTACAATATAAATGAAATGCTAAGTCTTTCTCAATATGCATGTGGTACTAAGGTTTGGATGTCAGAGTTATGTTACTGAAATATCCATGTCTCTAGTTCCTCTCCGAACTGGGTTCCTCTCTGAACCTGAGACCGTCATTGGTTCCTCTCCTGAATCATGACCTTGTCGACCGAAGTCCTAACTATCTCTGATATACATGAGTGCATGAAAATCAACAACAAATTTCAAACACACTCATACTCAAAAAAAAAACATTCACATCTCATACGTAACAAGGTTCCTCTCTAAACCCACAATTTTGCTAATCTAAGGCTAACTATGTAGTTCCTCTTTGAACTACTTAACTCAAAGCATATTATACAGATATAACTCACTCATATAATCATATAATATTCAAACATACTCATTAACAGGGAAAATTATTATCATGTCAGTCGACAATATGGGTAAAAAAATAATTACTCACGGACAAACTCTAGCCTTATCAAAACAACTATGGACCTATTAGATTACTCAAATTTTACCTCAAACAACTCAATAGTTTGACTGTAAATAACTCAAAAACTCAATTTTAACTCTTTTGGCTTATCAACGTTAAACAAATAAAAATATAACTAAAAAAGCAGCCTTATAATGCCCAAAAGGTTTCAAACTCAACTTATGTGTATCATATATCCTTAACTTCAACTCTAAACAACTCATAAATAACTCTGACAACTCTATCAACTCTAATGTAACAAATCTGACTCTTAAATTTATCAAAAAGGCAACGAAAGGTCACCGAACTCAAAATTACTCGATGTATTGGACAAGGAATTTGAAACCGTTAAACCGCCGTCGAACCAGCCCGTCAACGACCCGCCCGCGCCACCGCACGCTCTTGCTGATTGCAGCTACCGCCTTTGTGTTGCGTCCCGTTTCTAACATTGAACCACACTCGCGCTGCTATGACCTCGTGTCGTGCGCACTTTAGTGTTGCTTCAGCCTCTCATCACGCGCCTTGCCTTCCCCCGACCAGGCGCTACATCGCGCTACCGCTCTGCTTTTATCGTTGATGATTATGCGCGGCTTCTGCCGCCACTGATGCTCCACCGCATTTCTTCTTTCCTCCGAATCTATTTTATTTTTATTTTTTCCTGTTAATTTTATTTTTCAGAGAAAAAAGACCATTTGGAGTTTTCTGGCTTTTTAATAACTTTTGTCCAATAATACAGATAAATTATATACCATAGTCCAAGTATTATAATTTTGCCTTATAGTGTAATCACAGTGCATCATACAACAACAATGCATCGATAAGGTAAAAAGGCTAAAACAATACAAGGCATAACGCATTTGACAAGGATTCAAGTAAAACAATACAATAATACTCAAGAATCAATCAGAAGAGTTTAAGGAAAACCCTTTGGCCACAAACATACAACATAAATATATAATTTAGAAGAAAATATTGGAGGATAAGAATCTCTCACTATCTGACTGCATAAACACCCACATTTGAATAGTTTCCCTTTTACCTCGAAATTGCATATTAAAGAACTATTGGCCTTTGGGATCACCTCTCTTCCTTCTATGATCGCTCTAGCTTTCTGCGTCTTTTTCCAACTTTTCTCAATTTCACGATCTCATTAAACTCTTCCTCACTTTACTATTTATTTACCCTAGTTATCCCAATTTTCCTTTCACCCTCAATTGTCTTCACACCCCTCACTCTTACTATTTTTCTAAAATTTAAAATTCTACTATTTAATTTAAATAAATAATATTCTAATTTTTTTTCTTCCACTTTGACCACACCGTCAGTTCTTACTTAATTCACCACTCAGTCCTTAATAAAATTCTATTTTCTCCATACTCTAAAGTATCTCTAATATTAATTAAATTAAATAAATTACCAATATTTCAAATAAAACACATATATCATTCAAATAAATAAAATAAATTTATATATATATATATCAATTAAAATAAATAACTAAAGTTGGAATATTATAACTCTCTCCCACTTAAAAAGATTTTCGCTTTCGAAAATTACGTGACGCAAACAGCTCTAGATAAGACTCTCTCATCTAGCTCTCTAGCTCCCACGTCACGCTTCCTCTAGCAGGTCCTCCACATACTAACTTCACCAGAGCAATCTCTTTACCTCTCAAATGATTCCCAAAAATTCAAACCAACCAACTCACCTGTCTTACTTTTGATTCAAATCCCTCTCAAGAAACACACTATGAATAAATACCATTTTTCAAACACAAACAAAACTAAAACGTTAATAAGCTTGAGTTGCAATCGTTACCAAGTTTGTGATGTCGAAACTGAGTTGTTGTAGTGTTGATTTTGAAAATGAAACAAGAGGTTTAGAAAAAAATTGTGGTTGAAACTTTATGGAAGGAGCTGAGTTGTGAGTGTAGAGGATGGAAGGATCGGGAGAAAATGAAATGAGAAGAAAGTTGTGAGTGGTTGTTTGAGAAGGGGTAGTTGTGTGAGTTTGGTTTAGGTTTAAAGAGAGAGCTTGAATGTGATTTTGGAAGAATTTTTAGGGACTGCTAGCTTAGAAAAACAAGGGGTGATGGTGTTCTATTTATAGGGCAAACACATGGGTTGGTGTGTGTGAAGTTTTGGGTTTACTTGTGGAAAAAAAATGAAAGTTATCGTTGTTATATGTGCAGGTGTAACCGGTTACCATGATTTGGGTAACCAGTTACCCATACGAAAGTTAACGCTGAAGGCCTGTTAAGAGCAGGTATAATCGGTTACCATAATTTGGGTAACCGGTTACCCATGCAGAAATTAGCCTTGGATGTTTGTTAAGAATAGGTGTAACCAGTTACCATGATTTGGGTAACCGGTTACCAGAATCCAAATTTGTAATTTTTTTGGCTATATTATATTTTAATTTGAAGTGACATCAGGAAAACCCTAGTTTTCCTCAGGTATAATCACCATGCTTTTAGTCCATGTAACATGCATTTGGTTGTGAATGCTAATGCAAATATGGTGATGAAAAGATGAATGTATGCATGTGTAGTAGGGTCATGGACCAGATAAAAGTTGTACATGGTAGGATAAATTTTGGGGTACGACAAAGTCTCTAAGGATGAATTCACCATTCACCATAGTTCTTTGAAGATGTACCAAGATTTGAAGAATAGTTTATGGTGGTCTGGGATGAAAAAAAGACATTGCAGTATATGTGGCCAAATGTTTGGTTTGTCAACAAGTGAAAATTGAGCAACAGAGGTCGGGTGATATGTGTTGGGGCAGTTTTTCACTAGGGAGCATTGAACATTGTGAGACTTCTTCTTTTAGAGCAAAACCTTTGTGAGAGACACACCACATATAAAATCCAAAACCTTAAGGTGATAGGTGAATGGGCTCTCTCACTTATAAATGCTCAAGTCTCCACATTTCCAACCAATGTGGGACTAATACCCACACTACTCACACTTGCTACATTCTTAACACTCCCCCTCAAGTGTGAGTCCACAATACTCCCCCTCAAGTGGAAGCTCTTCTTACTTCCACAAACTCTTGTAACGCACGAAACATTTCTTACTCACCACCATTGTGGCGCCGTTAATACTTTTCAACTGAACGTTTCTCACTCACCATCCTTGTGGCACCCTTGACTTTCAATACAAGTAAGTCGGTCCCTTTCTCGAACCAAAGGCTCATGATATCATATGTTAGGGGAATTTTTCAATAGGGAGCATTGAACATTGTGAGACTTCTTCTTTTAGAGCAACATCTTTGTGAGAGACGCACAACATTTTCACCAAAAACCTTAAAGTGATAGATGAATAAGTTTTCTCACTTATAAATGCTAAAGTCTCCACACATTTCCAATCAATGAGGGACTATTACCTACACTACTCATATTTACTACATTCTCAACAATATGCTACAACCATTAGAAATTGCCAAGTGAAAATGAAAAATGATATATATATATATATATATATATATATATATATATATATATATATATATATATATATATATATATATATATATATATATATATATATATATATATATATATATATATATATATATATATATATATATAATATTCACTTTTTTTTTGTTGGTGAAGCAAATCCTATATATATTGGAGAGTCTAATATATATTATAGTCTAGTGATGCAAAACATTCATTTAATATGGTCAACTTAATAGAGTTTAAGAAAAAAATTGGAGAAATCATTAATATGAATTATAGAAAGAGAACTAAAGATTAGAGGCTTTGATAAGTCGGACCTTTGATTGAACAAAACTTCTATTTATTTTCCACTGAAAGCGGCCAAAAAAAATGCAACAAACAAACAACAAAAAGTTACAATTTTTTTTTATATTTAATGCAACAAACAAACAACAAAAAGTCATCATGAAGAAGGATCAACAAGTTCAAAAACTCACGTGATTATTCTAGTAGTGGAAAAGCATTAGGTGGCCATAAAAGAATTCATATTCAAGCCCTAAAGAAAGAGGGTTTGACTAAAAAATGTGTTTTATTCTATTTGATTATGTGTTTGAGTTGTGTATTTGAAATGGAGTATCATTGGTAATTATCTACTACTACTTTTGTTATTAATTTGAGAATTATTTAAATGTTTGTCTATTATGAAAAGAGACCGATGAATGTTCTTGCAACTATGATATTTTGGATTTGAATGCTTATTGTGGTTCTATTAGGCTTGAAGAATTAATCTCTAGGATCGAAGTTGAATTGATTTCGGCCGATCTTAATCTAGAAAAACTAATTAAAAATCCTATGGAGTATTGTTCAATTAGTTAAAATTTTTGAATAACTTTTATTAGATAAATTATTTATTGATATTTTTAGTAACCACATGGAAACAATTGATTTTATATTGACATTTATATAGTAACCTTTCATCGAATGATAGTCTTTGCCTAAATCAGTAAATTTATGTAATGGAATATATGCAATTATGTCAATAAAAAATGCAGCATATTAAAGCTTTATTTTCATCCTGCATCATACTAATCTGGAAACCTATCATATATATGAAAATATAGTTATCAAAATAAAAAAAATAAAATGCAAAAATCATAGAGAACTTTCAATGCACACTAGAGTTATAACAAATATTTAGTTGAAAATTCAAATTCTATGTATTGTAATCGATAAGACTTCAAAAGTCTATTCATTTCAACAATCAATCATTTAATCAATTGTATTAAAGCTCCTAATCGATTAGGGTAGGATCTAATTGATTAGAAACCTCCTATAAGAGGTCATTCTACTTTCCTCTTTCTTTCATCACTTAAATTTTCTTCTTTTATCGTACTTGTTATTTGTTTTCCTTTACTATTTATTGTTACTATTTATTGTGAGCTATACCATCATCACCTATGGCACTCAAGAGAATCAAAACCTCTTCTTGCAACCTTTGAGTTTGATTACTTCTCATCATCGGTTCAAGATAACTCTTTCAACAAGTATTTTTTTCAATCACTTTGTTCTTAAACTGCTCTTTGTCGATGATATCTATTTTAAAAATTTTGAATTTTTTTTATGCATTCAACCAAACTAAACTCAAAGAAATCATCTGCAATAAACCAAAAATAGTGTATCCAAGGCGGGTAAAAATATTCTACTCAAAGCTCACATACAAATAAATGGTTATTACTTCTTAGGTATGTAAAATTTTAATCTCTCTCAATTGAAGAGTTTGGGTGAATTGTTGGTCTACCCTCTTGTGGGTCTCTCTACTATTATGATGCTTCAAATAACTTTGAAAATTCCAATCTTCACTCTACCACACAATCCCTTCTTTCTGAACCAGCTACATGTCATAGGGTCTCTCACACAATGGAATATATGATTGTGACATGTTGTCTCAATTTCTATGTGATCACCCATGTGATTATCTCGAGGAAGGTTACCACAAGCAACTGTTAGACGAATGATTTTGTGGTTACTTGGCTTCTAGACAATAACATCAAGACCAACTTTTCACTAAAGTGTTTCAACATATGTTAGACTGCAGAAGGCAACATACTCGGTAGCCATATGGGGATCCGATCGCAAACGTTATGATTCATGATGGAGTCGGTTTGGAAGAGGAAACATGTGATCCCAACTCTTCAAATATCAACAAAATTGCTCTGAAAATGATAAACAATTTTTTGCACCGGTTTGTTAGTTGTTTTTATTTCTCTTTTGTCCTTTTAATATATGTTTTTATCTTATTTTAAGCTTGGTTGCATGTTTTCTCTGATTTCAGGCTCAAAAGAGTGTTCTAGGAAAAAAAGGGATCAAGAGGAACACAATACAACAAAATTCAGAAAAAGGATTTTTCTTCATACAAAATTCAGGGATCTAATACGACCGTCCTTAGCAGCTGCTATGGGCCATAGTAGCCTTGAGGCGCTTCCCATACAAAGATCAGACGCCTATTACATATGGTCGTAGTAGCCGCTACAGACAGTAGCAGAAAGACGGTTTTCGATTGAAAAAAGTTTGAGCATCAACCTTCAAAATGCAGATCTATGGAGCACGATCCTTCACAATTCTTGATAGCAGCCTGTTCTTCAGATGGAAATAAGGCAAGGCTAAGGAATTAGAGTCCAATAATCAACCAATGAAGTTGAAAATTGGATCTGAAAAATTCAAGTGAAAGAGCAAAATTCCTTTAGAGTGAGGTTTGGATTGAGTTCTGCAACATCTAAGACGCCTTGAGGTTGATTTTGAATGAAGCCAAGCAGCTCTATTTATAGCAACATGCAATGCAAATCATGGGAATTTCATGTGCATGTGTGATTTGGGCCTCCATGCATGGGCCTGTAGAGGCGCATGGAGGGCCCAAATCCAATTGATTTGGCATGCTGAAGTGTAATTGAAATGAAATGGACGTGTACATGTGAATGATTTGGAGTGTGCATGAAGTTTGAACATGGTTTCCATAATTGCACCCAAACTTTCTCCTCTTCGAAAATACCTCTTACCAAAATGAAACATGGCCTTGTGGGTAATGGTTGGAAATGTCTTGACATGAGGAACAATTGTTATGTTGAACAAAACTCCATTTGGAATTGGTAAATTAATGAAAATTGGTCATAAAGTTCAAGGTGCAAAACATGTTCATGTGAATTTTGCCAAAATGTACCAACTTCAAGCCCTTCTGTTTCAATGATAAAAGCTCCATATGACAAAACCTCCAACATAAAAGTTATATATATTTTCAAGAAAATAAATTTGGACTCAAATTTTGAATCATTTGGATTTTTTATGAGAAAGTTATGGGCACTTGAAGTTGGACTTTTTCACATTTCAATGACTTTGGTCCAAAGTGACCTATAATGTTTTGTATTATCACATGTACTTCTTTAGGATTATGAAAATTTGTTTAACATAAAAAATGAACTAGACATCTTAAAATTTTCAATGCATTTGATCCCACCTCAAAATAATGAAAAATGAATGAGTTAGGTCCTTGGGAAGCTGACCCAAAATTAGGGTTTCAGTCAAAATGACCTATAATGTTTGGAAATGAATGATGACCTTCCAAGATTCAAATAAAATTTTTATGAACATGAAAGTTGTTCATATGGTTCTTAAGAACATTTTTTCTCTTGGAGTCATCTTTATTTAACAAACACATCAAATGTTGGGTCTCAGTGGATTTCAAAATAGTCAGGTGAATTGACTGATCAACTTCTCAAGTCCATACTTCAAATCCTGATGAATGAATGATTGAGGACACTCAAATAAGTTCAAATATGCATGCAATGATGAATGAAAGAACTTCCCTTGATTATATTTGATCATGGGTTAAGGTTGCTTCATGAGCAAGGCACAGTCAATGCACAAATGAATTAGGGTTTCCTTGGGAAACAATCCTCAAGCCCTTTGGTTTGCTTTGATCAAATTGACAAATTGAGATACTTGGTAGGCATGTATGATGATTGAGAGCTTTGGGAACCATTTTCATGCTTGCTTTCAACTTCCTCTGGCCATATCAATGCATAGGGGCCTCTTAGGAGCCTTAGATCTTATGATTGCTCAAGCTACAATACAAAAGATGTTAGTGACATATTTTTTTGCTTTTGGTTAGTAAACAAAATAAGAAAAGAAATAATATACAATTCAAGCATGCTTGGTGGTCTCAAACCAACTCACACAAGTCCCACCCTAGGGTTAAGGAGCCAAGATGCTATGATCCTTGAGGCAAGGCAATGAGCAATGATATGATGCCATTGATGCGTGGGTTTTCGCAAGTATACGAACGCGTCGGAGTAATATAAAAGGTTGTCGAATCCACAGAGACCAAGTGTCAATCTATCGTTATCTATTGTTATGATGTTTATCAAAGGCAATCAAAATAGGTGTTTTTAGAGTGTGCAATGAAAAGTAAAGTGTTGAATAAAGTTCAATTAATAAAGACAGGGTCGAATATAATTCACATAATCAATTAATAATCCAAGTACTTGCTAGTAGAACTACCTATGGGTAGTGTTTCCTACTTTGAAAAGAACTAATTTAACAGGAACTGTCGCTTTCGCGTATTCAGAACCGAGTTGTACTCCCTAATCAAACCCTCTTATTGTCACTTATAAAAAGGCGCGCATTGCGTTAGAGTAGTAAACCTATTTTTAAGAAATATAGTATCTTGACTAAGTTGTAAAGTATTTTAACCTGGACTTCTTAACCAAAAGAGGTTCTCAGGAACCAGACTCTAAACTTATAAACGTGTCCGAAAATAATTTTAAAATCTCTTTTCTTCTTAAGTTAAAAATTCCTAATGAACTAAACAAAGCGCTTTCGCTGTTTTTGAAATAGTTAGAAACAATTAAGTTTAAAAAGACGTTGGACGGCTTTCGATCTTACCCAACGGAAATTAAATGCGGGAAAACTTAAGTTGAAAGTTAAAATAGCCCTTAAGTATTTCTACGAACATTTGTACGGATTATCGGTTCAATTACGATCCTTACATTCTAACCTTATAGGTTTAGTTAGACATGGTAAAGTAAAGGTGCATTAATTTAAATAAAAGTAGTGCGGGTGCGGAAAATAAATAAAAGTAGTGCGAGTGTGGAAAATAAATAAAAGTAGTGCGAGTGCGGAAAATAAATAAAAGTAGTGCGAGTGCGAGAAATAAATAAAAGTAAAGCGAGTGCGAGAAATAAATAAAAGTAAAGCGAGTGCGAGAAATAAATAAAAGTAAAGCGAGTGCGGGAAATAAATAAAGTAAAGCGAGTGCGGGAAATAAATAAAGTAAAGCGAGTGCGGGAATTAAATAAAGTAAAGCGAGTGCGGGAAATTAAAATAGATAAAGGCAAAGTAATAAAAACCTGCTCCAATCGAAGGATTGAATAAAATGCAAAGCGGAAATGAAAATGGCGGCAGAATTAACTTCCTTCCAAAGTGCTCCAAACTCGATTACAGACTCAATCACAAAACTCGATTACACAATTGTGGTAACACCCCAATGCGAAGTGATTACCACTTTAAAATACTGAATACATGCCTAAGTGAGACAAATTTTGCTATGAGTTTGCCTTTGTTCTAAGTTTGGATCTTCCTCTGCTCTAAGTTTGGATGCTTGAACAAGTGATTTCGAGTCTCTATTCATAGGAGAGTAAAATGAGGGAAATGACAAGGATGCCCTTCAACTTGAAAATGGGAGGGAAAACTTTTCCTCTTGTGGCGTCCGCCACAAGGCCATGGCGCCCGCCACAAGGCCAATCTGAGGCGCCTTAGTGGAAGTAGTGGGGAACGTGGCAGTTGAGGGAAGTTGAGCTAGGACACGTCATGGCAGGGTCTATGGCGCCAGCCACAGTGGGAGCTACAAGTACAAAATACTGAATTTTAGGGTTTTTAGCTCTTTTTCACTCCTTTTCTCGATCGGGGCTCCGATTAAAGTAAAAACCTAAAAACAAAGAGAAACATAGTAATAAAACAACAAAATGACAATAAAACTACTAAAATGCATGCGAAATCGGAGTCGAAAATACGGTGAATTTCAGTGTCATCAGCCATGAGGGATCTTAGGGTCAAAATTAGGATCTTACATCAGTTTTCAAAGAAATCGACTGACTAAAATTTTTCAAGTATTCTTAATTTTATTCAGAATTTCCATAAATTCCAAAAAGTTGCATCAATTGGAAATACATAATGTATTTATACATGGAGATTTACATGAAGATGTATACACATTAGTGCCACAAGGTGTTACTAGTCCAAAGTCAAATCAAGTATGCAAATTGTTGAAGTCACTCTATGGTTTAAGGCAAGGCAATTGAAAATGGTATGAAATTAACATCATTCTTAGTTAATTAATGATATAAGTAATTTGGTTGAGATTATTCCCTTTTCGCACCCAATAATGGTCCATATTTCAGTGCACTACAATGTGTGTGAATGATATCATTTTGGTTGAGAACTCCATGGATGAAATTTATAGATTGAAAACTACACTTGATGTTGAATTTAAAATCAAATATCTTGGCAAGTTAAAGTACTTCATAATAATAGAAGTTTCTCATTCCAAAATTGAAATTATTATTTGTCAAAGAAAGTATTTCTTGAATGTGTTGAAAGACACATGTCTCCTTAAGTCTAAACCGGACAAAACTCCTATTGATCCATCTTTCAAGTTGCATCAGAACACAACCGAGTCTTTTGAATATATTCTCAACTATAGAAGATTAGTTGGAAAGCTACTTTATCTCTTAACTACCAGGTCTTTCCTTTGAATATATCAAATAACTAACTTTCTTCAATCAATGAGATATCTTCATTTGTTCCCATTTTTTCTACATTTCTGGTTTTCTCCTTGATTTCATCATCGTAATGAGAAACTTCATGATTAATGTTGTCATTATTCATCTCATATCCGTATTTTAAAATTGAGAAAAATACAAACCCAAACTCGAACACATTTTTACTATTTTAAGATAAATATTTGGAATATCGTGGATTAGAATTTGCATTACTACAATATAATATCCTTACATAGCTATCAATGAGCTAGTTTATAATTTAATTTATATATGTTGTAATGTAAATCCAATAAAATTGTAATATTTATTATAATATTTTAAAATATAAATAATAAAATAATATTTGTAAATAACTTATTTGGATTTATTTATAAAAAAAATTATAATGTAGATATATAAAAAAGTTATTTTAAAAAAAGAAAAAAAAACTAACAAGTTTTTTTTGTTATAGAAAAATGAGGACTAAACTTATTAAATTAAAATAAAAAGGTGGCACTTCTAAAGCGACGTTAATCGCATCCCACTTCTAAAGCGACGTTAAAATAAAAAGTTTTGTCTTCCATAGTAGGTAATTGATTTGGTTAAGAAAAGTAGGAGTTAAAATAAAAAGATGGACTTATAATGATTTTTTTTCAAACTAAGACACACACACTCTCTTATATATTTCAACATACTGACACTATTATTCACGTAGTTAAAAATCGCATTTTCTAAAATCATGGCGTCTTCTTCTTTGCAACAAAAAAAATGCAATCAATCTAATGAAACTGGAAATATTGCGTTAAGAAAAGGAACATGGTCTAGTGAAGAGGATCAAGTATTAAGAGAATATGTGATTAAATATGGAATTGGAAAGTGGGATTCTCTAAGAAAGAAAACAAAGCTCGCTCGAGATGGAAGAAGTTGTCGATTAAGATGGTTAAATCATTTAAATCCAATTTTGAAAAAGTGTTCGTTCAATGAAGAAGAAGGGCGAAAACTTGTTCATCTCTATAATGAGTTAGGATCCAAATGGTGTCAAATGGTTTCACAGGTTGGTTTGTTCATGCTTCACTCTTGGGAAAAAAAATAACTTTTTTAAAAAAAAATTAAAGCTTATTAGACTTTCTATAATTGTAATGATTTTTTTTTATGTTATCTAAAAATAAGGTTTTTTTGGTAATAATTTTTTTGCATGAAGTCTACTTATTTTGGATTTCTTTTGTTGCACAGTTTCCGGGAAGAACCGATAACGAGTTAAAGAATTTTATTAATTCAAAAAAAAGAAGTTTAAAAAACTCTAGAAAGCACCTCATTCGAGAAAGGATAAACCAAGTTTATGAGTTGAATAAGAATGTTGGACAAAATAATGCCTCCCAAGAAGAAGCAGAAACGGCTCTACCAAGAATGGAATTTGATCATCAAGTACATACTCTACAGGGTAACTATCTTCTTGATCAAAATTATGGTGACAAAAATATCAACAACTTTCAACAATTTCCAACGTTGGCTGATGATTCAAGTATGCTCTACAATCATGTTGTCCCAACATTGGATGATAAGTGAGTAGACAATTTAATGTTTTTTTTTCTTTTTAAAATTTATAATTACATTAATCTATTTCAAGACTAACATTATAATTTATATTATGAATGCTAACAGGTCTTCTCCTAGACTCGCACCATTTCCATCAGGTAATATGTCTTTTGATCGAGATTTTCCTCCAATTTCAGAATATTATCCGGACAATCTAAATATGGATTACCCATTTCCAAAAGAAATACATTCTAACAAGTATCTTCAAAATCCAGATCTATCAAATCAGATGCTTTTTGAAGATTTTCCTCCAATTCCACAACATCATCCAGACAATCTAGATATGGTTCCAAAAGAAATGCGTTCTAACAAGTATCTTCAAAATCCAGATCTATCAAATCAGATGTTTTTTGAAGATTTTCCTCCAATTCCACAACATCATCCAGACAATCTAGATATGGTTCCAAAAGAAATGTGTTCTAACAAGTATCTTCAAAATCCAGATCTATCAAATCAGATGCTTTTTGAAGATTTTCCTCCAATTCCACAACATCATCCAGACAATCTAGATATGGTTCCAAAAGAAATGCGTTCTAACAAGTATCTTCAAAATCCAGATCTATCAAATCAGATGTTTTTTGAAGATTTTCCTCCAATTCCACAACATCATTCAGACAATCTAGATATGGATTATCCATTTCCAAAAGAAATGCATTCTAACCAGTATCTTCAAAATCCAGATCTATCATTTGAGGAGCCTCAGTTTGAGATCTTTTCACCTTGGTTGCTATCTGAATGCGTTCCTCTTTGGTGAACACATTCACAAAAAAACTTTCCTCCCAAGGACTTATGAAGGATGCTAGACAATAAAAAATTAGCTTTCAGTGATTATAATTATAATGTGAGTTTTATTTCTTTAGTTATTATTTTCATTGTTTTAAGAATTAATTTGTATTACGAACACTTTTTTCAATTGTATTTGATAGAAGTATTTTATCTTAATGTGTGCCTTTTGATCGCAATATTATTTTCCACATTTATTTACTCAGTGCCTCAAAACTAGTGGATTATGGCCACGTTTATTTAAAAAATAAATACTAATAATTATTCAATGAATATATTAGATTTATATAGAAATGTATTACGTGAATAATATGTGTCGTCGAACATGAAATAATTTTTAATAATGATTTTATTTTCTTCTTTATACTATTACTGTAACAAAGTTACATACCGTCTCAAAACAATACTACATAAAGATAACATCATTTAGACCTATTAATTTTTATCTCTCAATTAAATAAGTACCAACATTGTAAAATTATTTTATAAATTTTGGGATTAAGATGTTTTAATATGTAAAATAAAATATTAATCTTTACTATAGAAGAAAATTATCAGGTCTTACAAAACCCTACACAGAAACAAGAAACATAACAAAAAAAAATTTGTGAAACTGAAGAGAAACATACACATAACATAACATTTGCATCATCTACATAACATAACATAGATTTCATCTTGTATAATGCTTAAAATGTCAACTAAAATAAATTTTCAAATTTACAGACACATCAACCGATTATCAAATATACGTAAAATTAGCGGGCGAAAAATTTAAAGATTGGGCCTGTAGACGTCGGTTTTATTAATCTACGGTCCATGTAGTTTAATCTAGTGTGCTCGTTTAATTTTTTTAGGTACTTTTTCGAACGCATTTTGATCAGCTTTAATCTTTTCAACCGAACATTTTCTACTTTACAATTTGATCAAAACCTGTATATTTTTCAGATGTTTATTTCACGTTGATAATTTTAGTGCATTTGGTTTAATTTTCTGGACACTTTTGCGCTCGATTTTTATTCATATTCAGTCATTTTATTTTTATTCTTATCAAAATATCCAGAAAAATTAAATATATTTTCTACCCTTTCATTTTATTTTTATCATGTTTATTTAAGAAGATGTGAATTTTAGTTGTTTTAATTAATTTAATCACATTTAAATCAATAAAATTATTTAGAAAGGACAACCTTGACATTTTCAATTAATTATATTTCTTTTTATTGATCCTGGTCATTATATCTAAATTAATCAGAAAAGCCCACAAGCATTATCCAAATCTATCTCTCCCTGTCGGTTTTCATGTAACAAACACATCACTAATGAATTGAATAAAATAAAAATTCGAAAAAAAAAGAAGGGCGCGTGACAGTCAATTAAGGAGGATCTAAAACTTACGCTGCTTGACTCAATTAGAGGGAGGGATCTCTCACAAATTCTCTCTCCAGAAACAAACATTTTAGGTTGTCTCTTTTCGACGTGTTTGCTGGCTGATTTGGTGTATTTGCTTTGTAAATCTACTATAGTATTTTGTCAACAAATATTGTTTCAAACTATACTGCCACTTTTCATGTTAGTTTCTTAGTTAATGTCAAACTAGTTCTGATCCTTAATAATAAATGTCATAAATCGAGAATTCCATCAATTCACTTTCACAATAAAAATCAAAAATCAAGTTCACTTCCACAATAAAACCACACTTGTTTTCTTTATAAAAGTAATACTTTTTCTATTTCTATTATGTTTTTAAATATTTCCGTCTTTGTAAACATGATTGTATCATTTTTGTTTTTTGGAATTTTTAATGAAAATATTATCTTATTTCTTTCAAATATATTCTTTACATTTTATCTTTGCCTTTTTGATTGATGATAAAGGGGGAGGAAAGTATTTAAGGGGAAGAATCATAATTGATTTTCATATATACCTATATTCTTGAATATGAACCCACACATTTATTAATGTTTCTGATAACAACTACTTCGAAGAATAGTTTGTTAATTGTTTTGCGGGGATAAGTTCAAAACATCAGAAGCTCTTGAAGTTTTTAAGATCAGAATGTAAGTTACCAGTTTCTAAAGAAATGGTCTACTATCTGAGTCTAAAACTTTCACGCTGCTGTTTGAGAAAGATCTCAACCAGGAATCAGAACCAAGCATCAAGTCTTCAAGGAATTGAAAACCAGACTCTGAACTTGGTATCAAGATTTGAAGAATTGAATATTCCATGGTAATCAGACTTGGAAATCAAGCTCTTTAAAGAAGAATTTGTAACCAGGTTCTGAAAGATCTTTCAAAGATTCAAAGAGATTTTTTCAAAGGTAATCACGCTCTGAAAATAGAATTTCAGAGAGAACCAGGCTCTAAAGCTTCTTCAAAAGAATTCAACCAAGCTTCTGAAGTAAAGTTCATCAGAATGTTGAGTTTAAGCCTACAGCTACCATAGTTACAGTACAACTTGGATGCAAAATTTGTGGAACCCAAGGACACATAACTGCTGAATGCAATCTTTTAGCTGAATCAAACCCAGATCAGATCAATTATGCCCAAGAAAACCCTTATTCAAACACCTATAACCCTGGACGGAGGAATCACCCTAATTTTTCTTATAAAAACAATAATCCTACTCAAAATTCTACACCTCAAAGACCATCAGGTTTGCAAGCTCAAAGACAAACACAACCTATACAAGTTGCTCCTCATAAATCCAACCTTGAGAAAATCATGAAAAATTTCATTTCAGCTCAAACTCAACGAAATAAAGAATTCATGAACCAAAACGTTCATATAAATGAGTTGATTACACAATTAGGCACCAAGGTCGATTTTGTGGTAACCCACAATAAGATGCTTGAGACCCAGATCTCTAAAGTGGCTCAACAACAAGCTGCTCAAGCTACACCATAAGGATCATTTCCTAGACAACCTCAACCTAACACCAAGGGGCATGCTAACGTTATTGCCCTGCGGAGAGGAACTACATATAATGAACCTGTAGATCTTAGGTTGAAGAAACTAGAGCCACCAAAAAAGGATGTTGTGACCACACCAGAGAAACAGGCAGTATAGGAACCTGTAGAAACTGAGAAATAAAGAGAGGAAGAAGTTAAAATTAAGGAAGAGGTAAAAGAAAACCAAGTTTACATACCACCCCTCCTTATAAACCACTGATCTCATACCCGCAAATACTTAAACAAACCAAATTAGATAACAAATATAAAAAGTTCGTAAAAGTAATTGGGAAACTCCACGTCGAGATTCCCTTCACCGAAGCTATCACCCAAATACCATTGTATGCCAAATTTCTAAAAGACATCTTAACCAACAAACATAAGATTGACGATCCTAAACCTTTAGAATGCAATTCAATTGTTGAAAACAAACTAGCCAAAAAGGAGAAAGACCCCAAAAGTTTTTCTATACCTTGTGTTCTAGGAAATCATGTCGTTGACAAAGCACAACTAGATTTAGGAGCCAGTGTGATCTTGATAACTTTAGCTATTTGTAATAGATTAAACCTAGGAGACATGCAACCAACTAGGATGTCCCTTCAACTGGTCGATCGATTAGTTAAATATCCAATAGGTGTATTGGAAGATATTCCAGTTAGGATCGTACAACTTTATATTCCAACCGATGTCATTGTTATGGACATTAAAGAAGACGACAAAATCCATATCCTTCTAGGTAGACCCTTATTATCAACAGTTGGAGCCATAATAGATGTCCAAAGAGGAAAAATTACTTTCGAGGTAGGGGATGAAAAATTAGAATTTATCTTATCCAAATTTATAATGGCACCTGCCATAGATGACTCATATTGTGCCATCAATTTCATCGACAAGTGCATAAGAGAACTAAACCAAGACCAAGAAACACTCACCAAAATGATTAAACTACCCTCAACACCTATGACGGAGGATGATGGTTTTAAATCCATGACACCCTTCGTGGATGATAACCTTCATGAATGTTTGGCACTCGCCATTGACCATATGCCTAGTCCTAAGAAACAATTATTACAGCTTAAGGAACTCCCAAAGAGCCTAAGATATGAATTCCTTAACGAAGAACTAAATCATCCAGTTATAGTAAGTGCAACCCTTAATAAGGAAGTAACTAATCAACTCTTAGATATCTTAAGAAAATATCATGCAGCTCTAGGTTATAACATTTCCGACCTTAAAGGGATAAGTCCTTCTGTGTGCATACATCGAATTATGCTATAGGAAGATTATAAACCCTCTAGAGAACACCAAAGAAGGATAAACCCTATAATGAGTGATGTAGTTAAGAAAGAAATACTAAAGTTACTAGAAGCTGTAATAATTTACCAAACCTCTTATAGCAAATGGGTAAGCCCCGTGTATGTGGTACCAAACCTCTTAATTTCCGCTGCGTTTTGGATCGCTATTCTCCTTCAGATATGTCTCTCCATCTATAATTAAGTACCTTGAACCAACTATAGGATATTTTTTCATCGCTCGATTTGCTGATTGTCATTTTAATGAATCAAATTTTCTAGCATTAGGGGGAGAGAATAAGAAGCTGGAAAAAGTGGTCAGTTGAAATGAATTATCATTGTCTCATCTTGATCCTCGAATAAAATAAGGTGAACTAGAAGTTCAAAAGACAATTCACTTGAAAATCTTAGCAAATCAATTATCGAATGCATTCATTCATCCAAAAGTGTGATTAAGTCATATATACCAGCAACTAATGCTCCAATAAAAATGGATGTCCCTGTTGGACAATCTAACGAGTCTCAACCACGTTTGAAGCGCGGTAGACCAGTCGGTTCCAAAGATAAAAAAATTCGAACGAGGAAGGGAACTAAGAATAAGATGGCCTGAGCGAGTATATAGAAAACATAAAAGAATCTTCAGACATAATAAACATTTCAGCTCCAAAAGAGGCTGATCTGGTACCTGAAATTCGTAAAAATAAAGAGATCTCAATAAATTATATTCATAATAGAATACTATGAAACCGAAAAGAAGTCGAAATTGATGATATTTTTGCATACTATATAATGCTTAATGTGATAAATGAAAAATAGGATCATGAACCAACATCTATTAAAAACTGTAGACAAAGTGAGGATAGACCAAAATGAGAATATGCAATTGAAGCAGAGTTAAACTCACTTTACAAGAGACAAGTTTTTGGACTTGTAGTCTGAACACCTCAAGGTGTGAAGCCAGTTGGATACAAATGTGTTTTTGTGCGAAACTGAAATGAAATAATGAAATTATGAGATATAAAGTTTAACTTGTCGCTCAAGGGTTTTTGTAACAACCCAATTTTAGTATTTATTTCTTATATTATTATACTATTTTATTTTATTTATTTGGGGTGTTAATTAATTAATTGATTGTTAGGTAGTATAATAATTGATTATATTAATTAATTTAGTGTGTTAATCAATTATTTAGTTGATATGAGATATAATGAATAATTGAATTAATTGACTTGGTGTGTATATTGTGTTGGTTTAATTTATTTGAACTAAATAGAGATATTATAATACTATATCTTATTGGGCCTAATAATTAAATTAGAGGTATCATTTCTTAAGCCCAAATATAATACTATGATAGAAAGAGGTGAGGAGAGTGAGAAGTAGCACTCACTTGGTCATTTCACGGCAACAGAGAAAGAAAAGAGGAAAAAGTAAGGAGAAGAGGGGAAGAACAAGGAAAAAGCTAGGGATTCCAGAAAATTGAAGAGGTAAGGGGGAAAATCCTTATTATTATGGGTTAGTATAATTGGGTCAATGGGTAGAAATATGTTTAGGTTGAAATCCCTAATTTTTATGGTTTTTGAAATTGTTAGGTTTTGATGAGTAATCTTTGATTTGTGATGATTAATTGTGTTTGGAATTGATATATGGGTGAAATTGAGAGATAGATTGAGAATCCAATTTGATATATTTTTTTATACTATAGCGTCACTACTTGTTTTTCTTTTCTCACTATATAGCACCACTTCTCCATGCCACTTAGTTTATTAAAGTTTATTAATTAAGTGTTTTAATTAGTAGAAACAGACAGTATAGCTATATTATATTTTCTGGTGCACTGTAGCTAAATAATAAAGGTAGTGCTATAGTTTAGACAATGGGAAGATAATGTAATTCAAAACAGTCCCGTTTGACCGAATTAGCTGAATTAAACGGTATAATTAGTTGTCCGGAATTTGATGAAAATTTACGTGTTAGCTAAGTTTAATTAGTAGATTAACGTGGTGGTGTTATTTTGTTGAAATTGTGATATTTTACGAATCGACCAAAATTGTGTTCGATTTAAATATTCTTTATAAATAAATGTTGATTTTGTGATGGAAATTGACACACATTTTAGGAATAGAATATAAGTGAATTAAATTAATATAGTATGATGTTAATTGGTTAATTAAATTAGTAGTTGAATTAATTTCAATAATTCTAATTGATTGGAAAATACTTGAACTTGGATAAATTATTTGGTGTGTCGGTAAATTACGGTATCTCGAGAATTTGACCGTAATTGTATTTTAGCATGAAATCTAGTGATTAATTGTTTGATTGTGAAAGTGTGTATTCATATATATTTGGCAAATTGTGAATTAACATGAGATAGTATAGTTACTAGTGTTAATTGGAAATTATGAGCGTATTTGATAATTAGCCTATATATGTGAATAGTATATTTGTTATGAATGTGTATACGCACAATTGGTGGATAATTCATAGAGTTGAATTATGGTGATATGTGGAATGTTAAGATGGTAGAGATGATCTTAATTGCATATATTATTGGTATTTATACATTCATTCATGGCATGGTCGACTTTATGGTGGAAGCGGTGAAACTGTGGATTCACATGGTAATAGACGTTGATCCTTGAATGGAAATAGGCGTAGAAGATGTTGATCCTTAATTGGAAATAGGCGTAGTGACTTTGATCTTGTCCGGATCGGAAGTGTGGCTTGGATTCTAGATATTGAATCGGAAAGCGGTTAAACGTTGGGTTCACATTGCGGTACCACATGCATAGAGTCACATGTCTTGCATTGAGTCACATTAGAGTTATGTGATAATTGAATATATGCATTGATGTGATTGTTATGTGTGTATGAGATATGGTAATTGAATTTGGTGATGTTTGGATACATAACTTGGTAAAATATGTGATTATGTGATAATTATAGTTATGTGTATATTTGAGAATATAGCATTGAATTTTAATATTATACTCCTTGAGTTTTGATGTATGCTTGAAACATGTGAAATAAATATTGGTTAGTATTATTTACATGGTTATACAAGGTGTGATGAATTCCTTTAATTGTTGATTTAATCATTGTGCTTTATTATACTTTCTTCATAATGATTCGAATTCTCACCCTTCTGTTTTAATGTTGCCCTCGTTTGGCGACATGCAGGTTCTGACGCTTAGTAGCTCACTCGAGATTTAGCCGGAGAGCTTCCGTGTTTTGTTTGGAGACTAGGTAGTGAGTCAATTCTATGGTCATGTAACACTGGGTAGATTAGTAGTATTGAACTCATGTCTTATTTGGATATATATTATGTTATTACTTGGGAACATGTTTATTTGCAATTTGTTGTTTGAGAGGCCATAGTGCCAAATATTCTGGATATGTAATTATTTTATCTTGAGGAAATTATTTGAGAGATGATCATGGTATGGGACATGAATCATTTTATGCAATACATGAGTATTCATTATTTTCCACTGCGAACACATTTTCTTGATGATTCATGATATTTGAAATGTGTTATTTTAAATGACCAGGTGTATTGTATATTGATGATGAATGGTGTTGGTTTTTGAAAGCTTTTAGTTTTTGAAAACGTCGATGTGATGCCCTTTTGTTTATATGCGTGCTTATTCACTCTGATTATATGATAAGTATTTTGGGGTATAAAAATGGGTGTTGCGTTAGTGGTATCAGAGCCTGGTCGACCAGTTGGTCAATAGTCGTTAATGTTTTCTAATCCTGTTGTATTTGATTTGTGTATCTGACACGATCGATACTGTTTGTCTGGTTGTTTGGCTGTTTAGGACGATGGTTGCAGGCAGGAATGATGATGCCATTGCTGAGGCGTTGAGGATGTTAGCTGGCTCCATTGGTCAGATCCCTCAAGCGAATGCTAGTAACCAGAATGGAGATGATGATGAGTTTCGTGCTTTGGGGAGGTTCCAGAGGAACAATCCTCCTGTCTTTGAGGGTGAGCATGAACCTGATAAAGCTCAAGCTTAGCTGAAGGCAATTGAGAAGATCTTCAGAGTCATGAACTGTACTGATGCTCAAAAAGTGCAGTTTGGTACTCATATGCTTGAGAAGGAAGCTGAAGATTGGTGGAATAACACTCTTCAGAGGTTTGTAGAAGATGGCATTGAGGTTACTTGGGCTCTTTTCCGTGATGTCTTCTTGGAGAACTATTTTCCAGAAGATTGTCGTGGGAAAAAAGAGGTGAAGTTCCTTGAATTGAAAAAAGCAAATGGTACTGTTGCTGAATATGCTGCTAGATTTCAGGAGCTTATCAAGTATTGTCCTCATTACAATACTGCTAATGCTGAGAGATCTAAATGCTTGAAGTTTGTGAATGGCTTGAGACATGATATCAAGAAGGCCATTGGTTACCAACAGATTACTCATTTTGCGGAGTTGGTTAACAAGAGTCGGATTTATGATGAGGATAGTAGGGAGAGTGCTTCTTTCTACAAGAGATTGAAAGGGAAAAATCAGGATCGTGGGAAACCGTATGATGACAAGAGGAAACAATTTGGTTTTGGCAAGAAGCCAAGTGGGGGAGGATCTTCTACTCCACTTAAGTGTTTCAAATGTGGTGTTGAAGGTCATCATGCTGTTGATTGTGGTAAGGATTTTGTGACATGTTTCAAGTGTGGCAAGAGTGGTCACAAAGCAAACAAGTGTGGGGTTGGTTCGAGTGTGACTTGTTACAATTGTGGTGAGAAAGGTCACATTAGTACCAAATGTGATAAGCCGAAGAAGGAGCAAGTGAAGGGAAAAGTGTTTGCATTGTCTGGTTCGGAGGCCACTACCGATGATAGGCTAATCCAAGGTACGTGCTTTATAAATGGTACACCTTTGATTGCCATTATTGATACCGGTGCAACACATTCTTTCATTTCTTTGGATTGTGCTAAGAGATTGAATCTTATATTATCAGATATGCGTAGAAGTATGGTTATTGGTACACCTGCTATGGGTTCTGTTCTACTTCTTATGTGTGTCTGAATTGTCCGTTGAATATCTTTGGTAGGGATTTTGGAATTGATTTAGTTTATCTTACTTTAGAGAAGCGTGATGTGATTTTGGGTATGAATTGGTTAGAATTTAATCGGGTGTATATCAACTGTTTTGAGAAGACGGTAATTTTTCCAGAGGTTGGTGCTAAGGAAGATTGGTTTGTGTCTGCTAAGCAAGTTGATGAATCGGTGCAAGATGGTTCCGAGTTGTTTATGTTGTTGGCAACTTTGGATATTCGTGAGAAGAGGACGATTGAAGAAATTCCAATATTTTGTGAGTTTGCGGAGGTATTTCCTGAAGATATAAGTGATTTACCGCCGAAACGTGAGGTTGAGTTTTCGATTGATTTAGTTCCTGGAACTAGTCCTGTATCGATGGCTCCCTATAGAATGTCTGCTTCTGAGTTGAAAGAGTTGAATAGTCAACTTGAAGACTTGCTTGAGAAGAGGTTTATTCGTCCTAGTGTGTCGTGTGGGGGTGCACCTGTTCTGTTGGTCAAGAAGAAAGAAGGTTCTATGAGATTATGTGTTGATTATAGACAACTAAACAAAGTGACGATTAAGAACAAGTATCCACTTCCGAGGATTGACGACCTGATGGATCAGCTGGTTGGAGCTTGTGTGTTTAGCAAGATTGATTTGAGGTTTGGGTATCATCAGGTTCGTGTAAAGGCTGAGGATATTCAAAAGACTGCTTTTCGGACAAGGTATGGTCACTACGAGTACTCCGTGATGCCTTTTGGTGTGACTAATGCACCTGGTGTATTTATGGAGTATATGAATAGAATTTTTCATGATTATCTGGATAAGTTTGTTGTTGTGTTCATCGATGATATATTGATTTATTCTAAGAGTGAAGAGGATCATGCAGAGTATTTGAAGGTTGTGTTATCGGTGTTGAAAGAGAAGAAGTTGTTTGCTAAACTCTCTAAATGTGAGTTTTGGTTGAGTGAAGTAAGTTTTCTTGGGCATGTGATTTCGAGTGGTGGTATTTCTGTGGATCCTACGAAGATTAAAGTTGTATCTCAATGGGAAGCTCCTAAGTCTGTTGCTGAGATTAGAAGTTTCCTTGGTTTGGCTGGTTATTATAGGAAGTTCATTGAAGGATTTTCTAAGTTGTTGTTACCGTTGACGCAGTTGACTAGGAAAGGTCAAGCTTTCATTTGGACTTCGCAGTGTGAAGCGAATTTTCAAGAGCTTAAGAGAAGATTGACTACGGCTCCTATTTTGATTTTACCAGATCCGTTAGAACCTTTCGTTGTGTATTGTGATGCTTCTTTGTTGGGTTTGGGAGGTGTTTTAATGCAAAAAGGGCAAGTGGTAGCTTATGCTTCAAGGCAACTTAAAGTTCATGAGAGGAATTATCCGACGCATGATTTAGAGTTGGTCGCCGTTGTGTTTGTGTTGAAGCTTTGGAGACATTATTTGTTTGGATCGAGATTTGATGTGTTTAGTGATCACAAGAGTTTGAAGTACTTGTTCGATCAGAAAGAATTGAATATGAGGCAACGAAGATGGTTGTAATTCTTGAAAGATTATGATTTTGGTTTGAATTACCATCCTGGAAAGGCGAATGTGGTAGCCGATGCATTGAGTAGGAAGTCATTGCACATGTCTATGTTGATGATTCGAGAGTTTGAATTGTTGGAGCAATTTAGAGATTTGAGTTTGGTCTGTAAAGCGACGTCTTCGTGTGTTAAACTTGGTATGTTGAAGCTTACGTGTGGCATTCTTGACGAGATTAGAGAAGTTCAAAAGTCAGATTTGAAATTAGTCGATGTTATGACATTGATTAATCAAGGCAAAGGTGGTGACTTTCGAATTGATGAGAATGGTATCATGAGGTGTCGTGATCGAGTTTGTGTTCCGGATGTTGTGGATTTGAGAAAGAGGATTCTTGAGGAAGGGCATATAAGTGGTCTGAGTATTCATCCTGGTGCTACTAAAATGTATCAAGACTTAAGGAAGATGTTTTGGTGGCAAGGTATGAAGAAGGATGTAGCGGAATTTGTGTATTCATGTTTGACTTGTCAAAAGTCAAAGATTGAACATCAAAAGCCGTCTGGTTTGATGCGAACGTTATCTATTCCCAAGTGGAAGTGGGATAGTATCTCTATGGATTTTGTTTCGGGTTTGCCGAGAACATCGAGTAATTGTGAGGCGATTTGGGTCGTTGTAGACAGGTTGACGAAATGTGCTCATTTTATTCCGATGAGGATGGATTATTCGATGGAGAGACTTGCTAAGTTGTACATCGAGAGGATTGTGTGTTTGCATGGTATTCCGTCGAGCATTGTTTCGGATAGAGATCCGAGGTTCACTTCGAGATTTTGGGAAGGTTTGCAAAGTGCTTTGGGTACGAAGTTGCGTTTGAGTTCGACATATCATCCGCAAACTGATGGTCAAACGGAGAGGACTATTCAGTCACTTGAAGATCTTTTTAGGTCTTGTGTTTTGGAACAAGGAGGAAATTGGGATAGTTTCTTGCCTTTGATCGAGTTTACGTATAACAACAGTTTCCACTCGAGTATTGGAATGGCACCTTTTGAGGCTCTTTATGGTAGAAGGTGTAGAACTCCTTTGTGTTGGTACGAATCAGGAGAGAGTGTTGTGGTTGGACCCGAGTTGATTCAAGAGACTACGGATAAGATTAAGATGATTCAAGAGAAGATGAAGGCTTCTCAGAGTCGTCAAAAGAGTTATCATGATAAGAGGAGGAAGGCTCTTGAGTTTGAGAAAGATGAGCATATGTTTCTTCGAGTTACGCCAATAACAGGTGTTGGTAGAGCTTTGAAGTCGCGTAAGTTGACGCCGCGTTTCATTGGTCCTTATCAGATTTCCGAGAGGGTAGGTGAGGTGGCATATCGGATTGCATTGTCACCGTCTCTTTATAATCTTCATGATGTGTTCCATGTGTCTCAATTGAGGAGGTACATTGTGGATCCATCGCATGTTGTTCCATTAGATGATGTTCAAGTGAGGGATAATTTGACGGTTGATACATCACCTATGCGAATTGAAGATCAAGAAGTGAAGAAGCTTCGTGGTAAGGAGATTGCTTTGGTGAAAGTGATATGGGGCGGAGCCGCCAATGGCAATATCACTTGGGAACTCGAGGATAAGATGAAGGAATCGTATCCGGAGTTGTTCGTTTGAGGTAATTTTTGAGGCCGAAAATCTTTTAAGTGGGGGAGAGTTGTAACAACCCAATTTTAGTATTTATTTCTTATATTATTATACTATTTTATTTTATTTATTTGGGGTGTTAATTAATTAATTGATTGTTAGGTAGTATAATAATTGATTATATTAATTAACTTGGTGTGTTAATCAATTATTTAGTTGATATGAGATATAATGAATAATTGAATTAATTGACTTGGTGTGTATATTGTGTTGGTTTAATTTATTTGAACTAAATAGAGATATTATAATACTATGTCTTATTGGGCCTAATAATTAAATTAGAGGTATCATTTCTTAAGCCCAAATATAATACTAGGATAGTAAGAGGTGATGAGAGTGAGAAGTAGCACTCACTTGGTCATTTCACGGCAACAGAGAAAGAAAAGAGGAAAAAGTAAGGAGAAGAGGGGAAGAACAAGGGAAAAGCTAGAGAAAATTGAAGAGGTAAGGGGGAGAATCCTTATTATTATGGGTTAGTATAATTGGGTCAATGGGTAGAAATATGTTTAAGTTGAAATCCCTAATTTTTATGGTTTTTGAAATTGTTAGGTTTTGATGAGTAATCTTTGATTTGTGATGATTAATTGTGTTTGGAATTGATATATGGATGAAATTGAGGGATAGATTGAGAATCCAGTTTGATATTTTTTTATACTGTAGCGTCACTACTTGTTTTTCTTTTCTCACTATATACTATATAGCACCACTTCTTCATGCCACTTAGTTTATTAAAGTTTATTAATTAGTTGTTTTAATTAGTAGAAACAGACAGTATAGCTATATTATATTTTCTGGTGCATTGTAGTTAAATAATAAAGGTAGTGCTATAGTTTAGACAATGGGACGATAATGTAATTCAAAACAGTCCCGTTTGACCGAATTAGCTGAATTAAACGGTATAATTAGTTGTCCGGAATTTGATGAAAATTTACTTATTAGCTAAGTTTAATTAGTAGATTAACGTGGTGGTGTTATTTTGTTGAAATTGTGATATTTTACGAATCGATCGAAATTGTGTTTGATTTAAATATTCTTTATAAATAAATGTTGATTTTGTGATGGAAATTGACACACATTTTAGGAATATAATATAAGTGAATTAAATTAATATAGTTTGATGTTAATTGGTTAATTAAATTAGTAGTTGAATTAATTTCAATAATTCTAATTGATTGGAAAATACTTGGACTTGGATAAATTATTTGGTGTGTCGGTAAATTACGGTATCTCGAGAATTTGACCGTAATTGTATTTTGGCATGAAATCTAGTGATTAATGTTTGATTGTGAAAGTGTGTATTCATATATATTTGGCAAATTGTGAATTAACATGAGATAGTATAGTTACTAGTGTTAATTGAAAATTGTGTGCGTATTTGATAATTAGCCTATATATGTGAATTATATTTGTTATGAATGTGTATACGTACAATTGATGGATAATTCATAGAGTTGAATTATGGTGATATGTGGAATGTTAAGATGGTAGAGATGATCTTAATTGCATATATTATTTGTATTTGTACATTCATTCATGGCATGGTCGGCTTTATGGTGGAAGCGGTGAAACTGTGGGTTCACATGGTAATAGACGTTGATCCTTGAATGGAAATAGGCGTAGAAGACGTTGATCCTTAATTGGAAATAGGCAGTAGTGGCTTTGATCTTGTCCGGATCGGAAGTGTGGCTTGGATTCTAGATACTGAATCGGAAAGCGGTGAAACGTTGGGTTCACATTGCGGTACCACATGGATTGAGTCACATGTCTTGCATTGAGTCACATTAGAGTTATGTGATAATTGAATATATGCATTGATGTGATTGTTATGTGTGTATGAGATATGGTAATTGAATTTGGTGATGTTTGGATACATAACTTGGTAAAATATGTGATTATGTGATAATTATAGTTATGTGTATATTTGGGAATATAACATTGAATTTTAATATTATACTCCTTGAGTTTTGATGTATGCTTGAAACATGTGAAATAAATATTGGTTAGTATTATTTACATGGTTATACAATGTGTGATGAATTCCTTTAATTGTTGGTTTAATCATTGTGTTTTATTATACTTTCTTCATAATGATTCGAATTCTCACCCTTCTGTTTTAATGTTGCCCTCGTTTGGCGACATGCAGATTCTGACGCTTAGTAGCTCACTCGAGATTTAGCCGGAGAGCTTCCGTGTTTTATTTGGAGACTAGGTAGTGAGTCAATGCTCTGGTCATGTAACACTGGGTAGATTAATAGTATTGAACTCATGTCTTATTTGGATATGTATTATGTTATTATTGGAGACTAGGTAGTGAGTCAATGCTCTGGTCATGTAACACTGGGTAGATTAATAGTATTGAACTCATGTCTTATTTGAATTGTAGCTTTTTTGAATTTCATTATCTTGGTTCATGAATTTACTTAAAAATCATATCTTGTTTTTCAATTTTATTTCCATGAATATTTTCCATGCTATTAGGAAGATTTGTACCCCAAACTGGTGTTTTGAATCACTGATCAATATGCAAGGAAATTGTTTGTCGAAAGTCCTCAATGAGTAGGTACCCTTTTGTTTGTTTCAGATTCCATTTACTTGATGGGTTTTGTTGTGGCTTTGAGTTTATTAACACCTGTGCGAAACGAGGCAGAAAATTTTACAGGTTTGCCGTCTTATCGGTCACGCAATTCGTCATTGCCTCATCTCTCAATCAGGAAGGTATCATGGGTTGTGAGGACAGAGTCAAATGTTCGGAGGAAAGTCCGAAAGAAGCCGGATCCACCTTGTGTGGTATGTGAGGGGAGTGGAAGAGTGGATTGCCATTGTTGTCAGGGGAGAGGAAGGACGAATCAGGTTGATATGGAAATGCTTCCGAAAGGTGAATGGCCGAGGTGGTGTAAAACATGTGGCAGAAGTGGGCTTACGTATTGCTCGCGGTGCCTTGGAAGTGGAGAATATAGGGGTGTTATGGGGTTCCATTTCATGAAGAAGGAGAATAATGAATCCCAATAGCGATAGTCTTAGGTTTTTCTTCTTCTTGGGTGATGAATCGATGATATGATATTAGGTTTGAGGTCATAGAGAATGTCATGGTACAGAAGATTTACTTGTAATTGCAGAATATTTATTCTCAATCACATTATGGAAAAATGGCTTTAATTGATTGTTTGAACTTCCTACTTTCTAATGCTATTTGATTTTAACATGCAATTTGACATGTGGTAACTTGTATTTTTTTTGACTGAATGTTGTTACTTATCATCCATTTTTAATCTCTCTTGCAACTTAACGACGATTTTTACAATTTAGTGACTGAATTAACGAAAATTTTAACAATAATTTATTATTTAGCGACTGAATTAACGACAGTTTTAGTATCATGGATAGAAATTTTAGAAAAATCATTATTTGAAGAAAATATTTTAAAGAATTAAAAATAAAATTTGAGATAATTAAAAAGACTATAAATATATTCAATTATATTTTAAATAAAATATTATTTTCATGTGTTAAGTGTTTTTATGTTGTCTTAACTATTTGGTTCATAAGGAAAAAGATACTTTGATAATCAAAATTTTGGCAGGTAAGTAAAGTATATACTCTATCCGTTTTAAAATGTTTGTTGTTTTAATAAAAATATTATTTTAAAATAAATATCATTTTTATTTTTTAATATAAAAATAATTATTATTATTTTAATTGAATTATTTAATTATTACTCTTATGATAATATGTATTTTTAATTTGAATAGGACTTATTGAACAATTTTTTATTAATTAAAGCTCATTTTATTGATTCAGTCACATGTCAATATATAGTTCAAAAAATTCTCATAATTATAACCAATACAACTATGATTATAAAAGTTGAAAAGTGTTATTAATATTTTCCTTTGGATGATATTTGTCTAGGCGAGCGGAAAAATTGAGGATTGCTTAAAAATTATTAAGGTGTTTATTTAGAAAAAAAAACATTGATAAAATTTTTACAGAACAAAAATATGGTCTTCGCATCCAAATTTAAGTTAGGAAGTCGATTATGTGTAAGAAAGATTTTAACATCCTACGACATACGTTTAAGAAAACGATTACGACTAGTTAATTTCTCCTAATCCCTAAACACACAATAAAATATATTTACAAACAAATGGGAAAATGATTTTTTTTATTAATGTGTTTGACAAAATTTGACTCTTCCTCCTACGTATCTCTCGGTACGATAGAGAATTCAAATCTACGTAGTTCTTGTTAGAAAAATCTTGTTTGTTGGTTGATTTTAAAGAAAAAGTTTTGATTACATTCGAGCAGAAAAACTTTTCTTGTTGGCTGCGTTAGTGTGATTAGAATCATTGTTAGTTGATCACGTTAGAGTGGATAAAATATTGTTTGTTGGTTGTGATTGTTTATACGAGGAAAACACATATTAGAATAAATAAGTTATACGACTTGTGTCTGATAAAAGAATGAACTTAAAACGATCAAGCTATTAATTAAAACTTTTTGAAAGGAAGATAATTGTTCGAACAAGCAAGCAATACGACTTGTGTGTGAAAACTCAAGGATAAAATAGATATGCATCAAATTAATCATTGTTTAATCCAATTTTATTTTATAAAAAAAAGAGATTAAAACGATCGAGTGGTTATCTTACAAGATTTGATCATATCTTTAGTTTCGTAACTCCTATTGAGACGAGACCAACAACAAATAAAAGCTAACAAAAAGAGCTATCTAGTTCCAAAAATGAAAATGTAAAGGTATATTATCTATTACCACAAAAAGAACACAAACATCATACATACAATAATATCACACATATATCATGACATATATTCGGTAATTTGAGCATATCTTGAGATTTTATAACTCTTATTGAGGTGGGACCAACGACAAATGAAAGCTAACAAAAGGTTCTAGGTAATCCCAAAAAAATGAAACATAAAAGTTATAAAATTTATTTTCACGGGCAACACAAAGTGATTTTTAGGAGTTGTGATCATTATATGCACTACTATAAATAACACTTTTAACGTCGCACGCGAAAGAGATGTAACATCGGCTACCGAGGCGACGTAACGAAGGGTGTCATGAAAATTGCATATTTTACTTCTTGATTTTAAAAAAATCGACGGGTATGTGATAAGGTCATGAGTTCGATCCCCAGAGAGACCTTTATGGAATTCTGAAATGGCGAAAACATATATCCCATTGGTTTTGGAATTTCACCGGCGGATATACCATATTTTCACCTCGGTCATCTCATAAAACCGAGGGATAAAATAATTTTGAGTTTGTTAAATTTAATGTGGATTGCTTATTTCACTAAACCTTATATTAAACATATAACTTTTTAAAATTGGTTAGAAAAATAATTATATAAACAATGGTATTATATTTGAAGAACAACTTACATGGATTATGATTTTGAAGCATCCTATAACGCATCATTCATCCGTTGTTTTAGGGTTAAAATCTCTATAATATTTCAAATTCTTTATTCAACACTTCATTTTTCACTAATTCATTCTTGAAAGTATAAAATTTGATTATAAAAAAAATCATGTATTTTTCACATTTGAATATCATATCACTTATATAAAATCATAAGAACAAAAATATAAATTATTAATAAAATTCTCCTCTCTTTTGAATCAAACATTTATCGATTAAAAAAAATCTTTCCTCTCCCCTTTTCTTTTCCTCTATTAAAATCTCTCCCTCCGTTTCATCTTATTTGAATCAAATAGACCCTAAAATAAAATAAAAATTTATTGAACAACTCATGTTCTAAAATAAAAATCTACTCCTAAATTTTCTTGAGTACGTGAGGAGTGAGGCTTTATGTCCCTTCAACAAAATCTCAAAGTATGTAAGGTGACTAGTTGGAAAGACAATGTTATTGTTTGAAATCTTAAATGGACAATGTGTCTTTTTTTTCTAAGAACATGAGTTGTTCAGTATTTTTCATTTAATTTAGAGTACTAAGATATTAATATGATTTTATACAAAATATTGGTTTATACTAATTAGTTTCACCTTTTAAATTTTTTTTATCCATACTAAAAATACTAGATGTCATTTTTATGGTCATTTTGAGCGAGTTAGATTCCTGAGATATAATTTTATGGGATATAAAGTCTTTTTTTTTTCCTGTTATTAAATATAATTTATTATAGTGTCACGATAACATAATATAGTAATTAATTAATTAGTATTTAAAAAGAATGTAGAAGAAGCCTTTTGAAAGAAAATATTTTGTATGTCCACTATTTTCTTCAATTCGAAATCATTCCATTTAAAGAGAAACAAAATCAGTGATTCAAACATTGTAAAGATTTACGGTCTATGAAATATATATATATATAAACTCAAAGAATTTTGAGTTAAAGCCATCAATACCTAATGCTTTAGTGTGCCCTATATCTGGTGCTTTAAAATATATTATGTATCATATTGTAAATTTATATTTATATTATATATAAATATATACTATGCATTATATTGTAGAAAGAGTTTGTTTGGTCTACGTAGAGTTTAAATATAATGTCATTGAAATTAAAATATATTTTTTTTGTTAATTCAGTTAATTTCAAAATTGATAGTTGTAGATTTGTTCGTAAAGACATGAATTTGAACTTGTAACAATCTAGTCATTAGACTACAAAATCAAAAAATAAAATTGTAAAATATAATTAAATAACTGTTTTGAATCACAATCAAATAAAATATATCATAAATATTTTTAAAAAATAATTAAAATAAAACTAATATGAATTAAATAGCATGTTACATGTGTCTACCATTTAATAATTTACACGGTTAGCTCATAGAATTTAATTTATAAAATTTTCATAATAAATATTTCTTATGAATTTCAAATTTAATATATAAATAAAATTAAAAAATGGTAAAAATAAAATAAATTTGCACCATTTTTTTTTTACATATCTCAGAATGTATAGTAGGGTAAGTAAAATATATAGTTTTATAGGAATATCTGCTAAAAAGTCTCATTTATTCCTCTTTGATTAATTCAAAGCAGCTAAAAGAATTGTAAAAAAAACAAATAACAACAACAAAAGAATGAAGTTGATGACGAAATTGAAGAATTCGTGTGCTACTTCTATAGACAATGGGCCCCTTTGTTTTAGATTAAATAAAATAGATTTTTTTTAGAGATTTTTTTAAAAAAGTAGAAGTTAATTTGTGTTTGTTTTCTTTTATAAAAATCATTTTTTTAAAATCATTTTTTTGTTTGGCAATTAAACGTAAAAATAATTTTTTAAATATAAATTACTAAAAAGGATATACAAATTAGTGTTAAATATATGAATAGATGATTATACATGATAATGAACTAATAATAATTATATTAAAAATTATATTAATAAAATATTTGAAGTACCAAAAACTAACCTTATGTGGGATAAGGAAATCGTAAATTGGGTTTACGAAGAGTATCCATAAGAATCTTTGCATCATGAACAGATCCTTCCCATCCACACAACGCAAAAGTAAAACACATATTGAAGTCACACACAGCCATCAAATTAGTACTTGTATGTCCTTTCCTATTGAAAAACGATTTTTGTTTCTTTGTTGGGATATGTATTTTAATATGTGTGCCATCTATTGCCCCTATACAGTCTTTGAAGTAAGGCAAATATCGATTATCGTCTCTGATATATTGAGAAGAGTCAACAAGATCAACATGTTTTATGACTTTTTTCCCCAACTTGCATACAACTTCTAAAACTTTGTTGAAATGTTTATGAATGGTCTCACTAAAATGTTGAAATCGCTCTTGGGCATTTCTATATGAGGAAGGTTGCCCTATCATATATAAGAATATCCCAACATTTTCCTCAACTCCAATGTGTTTAGCAGGTGTCAACCCACAATTATTAGTTAACTCACATACCAAATTCTGAAAGACTTGTTTCCTCATTCGAAGTTGCTCAAAAAACCTGTTATCATTTCCTGTTATCAACTCTATAAATCATAGTTGGTCGGAGAGAATTTACGTAGTTTTCTTTTCTTTGACAATGTATTTCAAAACATGGTTTGTAACCATAAAAGCAGCCATCACCGTTGCAATATGATAATGACTTCTATTAACCTGTTGGACTTCAATATCTATTTCAGAAGTATTGTCACTCTCATATGAACTATCATCTGAACTCTCACCCAAACTCTTATTTGAATTGTCACCCATCCTGTTACATAAAAATGTAAAATTATAAATGTTTGGATAGTTAAAGATCATGACACCTTAAATCCTTAAAGCAAGAAAGTAAGAACACAAGAATGACATTTAAGAATCCAAAATCACATATTCTAACAAGTCAATAATGAAATTTCCATTTGGTATCAAAACAACAAAGTAATTATGAAAAATATCATATTACATCAAGCTAATAAAAACATAATAGTTCAAACTGGTAATGGTTTTTTTCTAAGAAGCATGCAATCCTATCAACGATCACACGAATATTTTTTTCGGGACAAATGTCTATCCAATCAAGAGCCATATCAGCAGTGGAGGTATTCATGA
Organism: Lathyrus oleraceus; assembly: GCF_024323335.1. NCBI lineage: Eukaryota > Viridiplantae > Streptophyta > Magnoliopsida > Fabales > Fabaceae > Lathyrus > Lathyrus oleraceus. Next base: position 34,042,528 of record NC_066580.1, on the reverse strand, counting down.
AGTAAGAAAATGTTGTCCTATTTTCTTTATTGGCAAGGATTCTAACAGCCTTAAAGTGTAAATGTGATCCTTTTACCAAGGATGGGATTTCATCCAACATTTTCAAACATTTAGCATAACTAATGTTATCTTCTGGGAGTCCTTGTTGGCTTGGCCCAAACCCATCGAGTATACGATCAAGAGATCGTTGAAGTTTCTCTGTTGCCCCGATTTTCTCTCCTTTCCCTAAAACCTTTCTCTTTCTGGAAGAATTTGGTGTTGGGTTGGGTTGTACTTCATTGCCAACATCAAAATTATCTGCATCTCCTTCATCCTCAGTAATTGTGTTATTCTCACGACCGTCTTCAAAAACAGATTCTGATCCTTCACATGGTAATTGATCTTCATATGGTTTGTAAAGGGCGAATCTAGTAGCTATGGCACCCTTGAAACATTTATCTAGCAATTTAATAAACTTAGGTCCTCCATGTTTCCATTTCAAAATATATGGATCCTCCTGAAAAATAAATAAACATTCAAAACATATATCATGAAAAAATTCATGCAATTAATTAAATACTAGTCTAGTATACATTGACAGAACCATACCTTACACTTTTCAGCCCACCAATCATCGTCAGCCATGATAGTTTTCTTTTCATGGTCCCATCCTACTTCAGTTTGCTTATCCACTAACTTCACAAATGACGAAAACTCTCTTTTCAATGTATCCCATCTATTTTTTAGTTGAGTGCGATCATAAGCATATCCGGTTTTCTTTTGAAATTTTTCAGTAATATTCTTCCACCCTTCTTTACTGAAGTGGGTAGTTGGCCTATTACCCGCTTCTATTTCTTCAATGCAAATTTTCAGCAAACTTTCTGTTTTACTGTCATCCCCCCATTTTGTAACAACTTTTCCATCCTTCTCTAAACTTTTCACATCTTTTTTAGATGTCATTCTAGTCATCAAATACAATATTAATATTTATCACTAATACAGTAGAAATTTGAAATAAACCTATTAATATTTATCACTCAAATAAGAGTTTATGTGTATGTAATATGATATTTACAAACCTATTATTATTATTTAATCCTCATGGTTGATATAAAAATATAACTCTATATAAGTAACAACAAATACATGCTCTAAATAAGAATTATGTGCTTTATCCAACAATAGTGGCACCAGACACTATAACTAGTATAACTTTTCCAATAAAGAAGCTATACAATGATGCAACCAAAAAAGTTATGTGCTAAGGAAAAGGCTGTGATTATTCCAATTGTTCTAGGCATGATAGTTCTCATTATTTTACTCTTTATGTTACTGTATTAACCACTATCATGCTTTTTCTTCTTGACTTTCCCTTTTGGTGTCCAGGAATCCTTACCTCAAAACTCCGCCTCGATAAGCTTCCAACTCCATCCCTCACGTCACGAACAATACTCTAGAACGACATTTGTTCCAACTTCCTAACAACCTTAGAACTTAGTTATCACCAACTATAAAAAAAATCAGAACCCTAACAATTGAATTGCCTTGTTGCGAAGTTACTATGTGAACACAAGCCAAAGAACCCCCTCAGAATTAGACACTAAATTTGACACAAGTTGTTGATGTTTTATCTATAAATTTAGAGGATAATAAACAAATTGAGGAATTGCTAGTATTTAATGTTTCATCTAATGAGGTTACTGAAACAAATACCATAAGCTCCTCGATTCCTTTATCGATTCAAGAAACAAACCAAGAGGATTGAGAAGTGTGTATCCATGGAGTAGTGCATCGAGAGTCTAGAGTTTTTTTAAATTAATCTTGAAATTTATTTTATGGAAAATTCATAACATTAACAGAAAGAGCCCAAAGAGGGCATTACAGAGTTACAAGAAGGTGGCTCTACTAGCCAAGACTTAGCTCCACAAAGTTTCCCCAAACCAACAAGGTTATGGGAATCACCAATGAACTGTCTATTTAAAAACATAACAGACCCAATTTTAAAACTAGCAAGTAAAGTTTTAATATCACTAGCAATGAACTCTAGAGCAGCCAAAGTGCTCATGGAATTGATACAATCAATCACAGCCAAAGCATCAAACTGCACCAGAATTTTCTTTCGGGTTTTCTTAGTGGTTAGAATTTTCAATTGGTTCCTATAAATACTCATCTCAAGTATACATGACAACTCCAATACAACAAACAAATCAAACTGGACAACAAAAATTGAACTCACTTGAAGCTATCATATTAATAATGTATTTGGAAATAGTTCAATCTCATGAGGTATTTCAAGAACATAACAATTAGCAAACAAACAACTCTAAGCAACTACATCCAACCCATGACAATATGCTACCACATTTAAATTGTTCATACCATGAATTTCACTATTAACCATGACAAAGAGCTCTAACCTGAATTACCAATAGCTTCAAGTTCCAGAATTCAATTTCAAAATAAGTTGAAAACCCTATATCACAAATTTAACAAAGGAATCACTACCTCTAATGAAAAATGAAAAATTGAAAATCCCAGATAACATTAAAGAAGGAGAAGATTCATGATAATTTTTACCTGGTGCAAAGAAGAAGACGATACTGTTCACGCTGCCATTGAAGCAGAGGGAAGAAGAATCACTGTTAACATAATCATCTTTAAAAAATCTGAAACAAACACTCTTAAAATTTTTAGAAATGAGTTTTTAATAAAAAAATAGATTTAAAAAAAAGGGTAACAAACGCAACCAATATCTTAATAGAAAAAGATTTCTACCAACTTGGCTCTTATAATGGTAGAGAAGAATTTTATACGTCACAATTTGAGATTGGAGAATCAAGTCTATCAAAATCAAGAGTTATTGGAGTATTTTGTTTGAATGAGTAACTAAATGATGTGAGTGAAGAATCAATTAGACTTTGTATGTGGCTATATTATGTGTAATTTCCTTTCTTTAAACTAGAGTTTTCTATTGTCAAGAATAAATTAAGGATTTTCTAGGTGTTTTATTCTATTTAAATATGTGTTTGAGTTGTGTATTTTAAATGGAATATCATTGATAATATCTACTACTATTTTTGTTATTTATTATAGATTTATTCAATTAGATCATTCAAATGTTTGTCTATTATGAAAAGAGACTATGAATTACATTCATTACATTTATCTCCCTCCTTACATTTTAAGAAATATTTCAACTTTATTTTTATTTAATTGTAATTAATTTACCATTTTACTTTTTACTATTTATTCATGTTTTTTAAAAATTTGAAGAAGTTTACACCCCTACAATTGGTAACCATCTTTGTCAGACGGATCACGTTAACGATACTGGTATGATAACTAATTCACTCAACGTCGGCATCATATGTCATAGAATAAGATGTGGAGGTGGAACATACCACCTGAATCCAAACTGACATATGCATTTGTCAGACATGTATAGAACAACTGTGTCACCCCACTTCAAACACCTTATATAGACATATATCGTCAAATGGACGCACCACTCTATGATCCTTGAATGAGCGCCATTTGACATCTACAAGTGTCAACTTGTCCAGTACAAGTCACTCATCCACCTCCAGCACATAGTTCGAGAAAGTCCACAATCTTCAATTGCTTTCCAATTATCTTCTCTTCTTCCAATATTTGGAAAATACTCATGAATCAAACAATGTTACAAAATTAATACTATTAACAAAAAATTAATAAAATAAATAAAAATAAATACCTGTAGCTAGGGGTGGAAAAACGGGTCGTGGCTCGTCAGACCGGTCCGCACACCCGCCAAAAAATGGCGGGTTGGTTTGAAATTTTTTATCCGCCCACCTGCTCAGCTTTAAGCCCGCCAAAAAAAGGGGCGGGTTGGTCGCCAGCCCGCCAACCTAGTTATCAAACACTTAAAATATTTATTTTGGTTGGTTGAAGGTTAATACTTGTTGAGGACTCTATTTTATATATTTATTTGTGAATATATGCAATACTTTTTTAAGTAAATTTTGTTTAAAAGATGCTTTATAAAATTATAAAAAACCATTCTAAAAAATAAATGAAAAATATAATTGAAATATAAAAATAAGCCTATCAATCTATTAAAAAAATAAAAAATAAAAAAATAGACGGGCAAACCCGCTGCCTGCCAACCCGCCACCTTGGCGAGACAGGCTAGATTTTTAAGCCCAATTTCACTTGGCGGGTGTCATACGGTGAACTGACTTGGGGTGTTTTGCTTTTAATCGCAATGTCGCGGATAGCAAGAGTCGCCACCGACTTTTCTTTTATCCAATAAGGAAAGGTGGAAAAGAACAGGAAAGACCTTAATTAGATTTTGGGTTCGGGAGGTACATTATACAAAGGGAAGGTGTTAGCACCCTTTGTATCCATGGTTATCCATGGGCTCTTAATTGCTTGATCACTTATGTTTGTCTGGAAAAAGTGGTTGTGAATTGTTTAGAAAATGTTTTGAAAAGAGAATTTAACTTTGTAATGATTCTTGTATGAATGTATACAAAGTGGTTATCTCGTTTAGTTTTGAAAGTTGTTTAGAAAAATATAACTCGGTAATGATTCTAGTATGAATGTATACCAAGTGGTGATTTTCTAAAAGATGTTTTGAAAGGTGTGGGGTGTGAAAAATATTTTAAGTTGTGAATAAGCAATTAAGAGTTATACCTATCCAAGGTCTTTACGGGCATTTCCTATCCTTATGAGGGTAAAACTGTCCTTACTATTGAGAAGTAAGTAGTCTTATCCCTTTGGATGTAAGGGTCATCGTAGGGTCGTCGATTGGTCATTGAAGGCAACAGTTGTAAGGATACCTTAGCATTCAAAGGGACACTCATCATTTAACCGTAGGCTACACCGAAGGGTCATCGAGGGACAAAATCATATATTCGAAGGCAACATCCGAGGGACTATGATTTATTTTATGATGATTTAATCGAAGGGTCTTTGCTAAGTATATCCCCACATTCGCGGGACATGACCGTAATACCGTAATACCGTAAGGCAACAAAGAGAGGTCCAAGATCACTTATTTAAAGGCAAAGTTTTACAATTAATTAGATAGCCGTAATCAATTAGGTAATTAGGTCCACATTAAAATCGATTAAATAATTAGGATGAATCTCCATATTAAAATCAGCTAAATAATTAGGTAATTGAGGATGAATCTCCATGAGGGTATCCCACAAATAAAGTGGAATACCTAGCAAGCCACTTGTTCCTGGGAATATGTGAACCTTTACAACATTCAGCACACAGGTCAGATACCAAATCAGGGTGTAATCAAAGATTACACCGCAAAAAGAAATACAGCAGTAAGAATGTCAGGCAAAATAGCGCAGGATTAACATAGAACATATCAGATAAGCATAAGACATAACAACCAAAATATTAGCGACTGTCACGTTCGCCTCTACCTCGCCTAGCGAAGGCTTAGCGAACGCTCGCTACATGCTCGCTTAGCGATGTGCTAGCGAGCGGCTGCGGGTTTTGAATTTCAGAACAGTACGACCTCAACCTGCTGCATGGCTTATGGCATCCAATACATAATTACATGGTTCAGCATTCACAATATTCAGGCACACTTAAATTCACATGCAAAACCTCAAATATGTTTATGAAATCAATTATAATATCACATGCAAATTAAGAACATAAAGCGGTAATAGTAACGCAAACCTGTTTGTAATTGAATTGCAGCCTTGAATTGGCGAGCCGGATTGAGTTGGACCTTGATACAAACGAGCTTCCTTCAGGGTTTCCTTTAGGGTTGCTCTGAATTCTCTGGGTCGGCCTCCAGGGTTTGCTGTGCCTTCACTCTTGCTCCCCTCTTCCTTCCGTTTTCGTTCCCCCTTTTCCTGACTGAAGTGTTGGTATTTATAGTGGTTTTTTGTGACCTAATGGGCTCAGAATGAAGCCCAGAATTTCTGGTGTTCGCAAGCTTCGCTAGGCGAGCGTTGTAGCGAAGGGTTCGCTAGGCGAAGGAATTGCTCGCCTAGCGAGCAAGCCAGTTTAGGCCATTTTCTGGATTTAGTCATCTGTATGCTGGGTATTGGTTCCCTTAAGATCAATGTCTTGGAAAATAAGTTGGAGTGCCTTGAAAAAATGCCTTGTAATATTGACGGGCAAATTTTGGGGTATGACAGCTGCCCCTGTTTAATATTCTTGAACCGAGAGAGTTAGAATGGTATGTACGTCATTCGTGGTCTGGAGGTGGAAGAATATTAAACACTAGAATGCCCCAAAAATTTGCACTTGTTAATCAAAAGTTATTCCTGGTGGAGATGGGCTTAAAGATGCCATCCAGGAAGTTTGATGATGAGAGCTTCAGAATGTGTCGTACATTAGACGATATCTGAAAACATGGATGTCATACCGGGTCATACGCTAGACCGTATAGTGAGTTATCCATTAGGCTGTCGACTTCGCTGGGGAGTTAGAGTGTGTTATACGCTGCTGGGGATAAGGGATCAGAATGGATCACATGCTAGATCATATCTGAATAGCAGAGCGAGTTGTCCCTTAGGCGGGTGACTCCATTGAGGATGAAAGATCAGAATGGATCGTACGCTAGATCGTATCTGAGTAGCAGAATGAGCCGTCCATCAGCCTGGTGATTTCACTGGGGATAGAAGATCAGACCGGATCGTATGCTAGATCGTATCTGAGTTGAAGATCCAAATGGGTCTTATGCTAGGCCGTATTGGAGCTGTAGGATGAGCCGTCCGTTAGGCTGTGTCTGACGATGAAAGGGGGTAGTCGTACGCTAGACTACACTTCAGAAATGTACCGTACGCTAGGTAGCATCTGAGGGAATGAACATCCAAATGGGTCGTACGCTAGACCGTCTCTGAGCAGAATGAGCCGTCCGTTAGGCTGAATCTGATGATGAAAGGGGGTAGTCGTACGCTAGACTACACTTCAGAAATGTACCGTACGCTAGGTAGCATCTGAGGACTTGGAGGTCTAACTGGGTCGCACGTTAGACCGTATTGGAGTTGTTGAAGGTCAAAATGGATCATACGTTAGATCGTGTCTGAGTTGAAGGAGTCATATGTTGAGCTGAATCAGAATAAACCGTACGTTAGACCGTCTCTGAGAGAATGAGCCATCCGTTAGGCTGAATCTGATGATGAAAGGGGGTAGTCGTACGCTAGACTACACTTCAGAAATGTACTGTACGCTAGGTAGCATCTGAGGAGAGGAACATTCGAATGGGTCGCACGTTAGACCGTCTTGAAATAGTTGATGGAATCATATGTTGGACTGAATCAGAATGAACCGTATGTTAGGCTATATCTGATAGTATTTGTATATGTTGTATTTGCAATGAATATCTGGGATGGGTTTATAGATGCCATCGTTAGGAGGACGTCAGAATGAATATTGTCATGGAGTATATCTGAAAAATGTATCTGATTCTTGAATGTAATTGATAAAGATCTGTACGTCTGAATGGATCTTCATTTTGACTGTATCAGGAGGATAATTAACCTGAAAAATAAAGTTAGCTTCATGCCATGTCATGATGCATGAGATGTTTGATGCTTCTGAAACTAAATGCGAACAATGTATGCATGCGTATGTTGTGAAATGATGTAATGAATGTATGAGGAAGGTTCTTCCCGGGGACTCTACTGGGGAAATAAATCTCAGTCTTCTGGTCGGAGATATTTGTATTGATGACCCTTTCTTAGCTGGGGATACTTGATTCTTGTCTGATGATAGAAATATTCGACAGAGCCTGGCTGGGGGTGGAAGAGATGACCAATCTGTCTGGTGATACCCATTTCTGCTGGGGAATAACTGGTTTTGCTGGGGAACAGGATTTGTAACCGGACTTGTTGGAAAGCATGGTTAGACCTTCTCCTCGATCCTAAAGTCTTTTAGTAGCTGCTATTGCTATTTTATGTATGTATTTTTGATAAATATCGATCATATTCAACTGCATATATTAATTCAAATTAAATCAATGGACGTTTACGCAAACAAAACAGAGAAAGTAAAATAAAAGCATCTTTTTGGAAATAAAATTGTATCGATTTTGAAAGAGGGCCTATAAACAGGAAATTTGAGCACAAGGAGACAGAAATCCTAGTAAGAGGAAATCGTCGAGACAACAAAGAAAAGCTATGAAGAAAAAGTCCTATTGATTTTAATTCTGCCACTGTCATTATGTCTTCAAGCCTCTCATCTCCTACTGTCGGATAAAAGTGATTGGCTTGTTCAGTCCCTTTGATTTGGGTGAAGCTGACCGAGAACGGGACATAGTCATACGCTTTAATCCCTAATTTTTGCCTGGACCGCCTTTTCAGGTTTTCAGTCCACCAGGATACCCTTTTTTGCCTAAGCCGCCTTTTCAGGTTTTCGACTTGCCGGGCGTACATGCGTAGTATTTTTTAACTATGTCTGTGTTCACGGGATGCGGGGATTCTTCGTCATCCATTGTAGCAAGTATCATGGCTCCACTAGAGAATACCTTTTTAACTACAAATGGCCCTTCGTATATGGGAGTCCATTTGCCCCTAGAATCACCTTGTGGTAGAATGATACGCTTTATTACCAAGTCGCCAATTCAGAATTATGGTGTTTTATTTTGAACTGCGTGCAGAGTTCAGTAATCATCTTGTTGTTCAGATTAGCACCATTATCAGTGATAGCTCTTTCAGGAGACAACAGGTTTCTCAAATGTATATTTGATAAGATCCATCTTAGAAATCAATGAAGTGGTATGGTTCAACATATACTGTCTTAGTCGGCGAGCAGCCCAAACCAAAGCACCGCAAGCTTTCTCGAGCTGTGAGTATCTTGTTTCACAGTCGGTACCTTTTTGCTATGGTAGTATATGGCATGCTCTTTTCGACCAGACTCGTCATGTTGCCCCAACACACACCCCATTGAATTTTCTAACACGGTCGAATACATGATTAGAGGTCTTCTTTCAACTGGTGGTATCAGAATTGGAGGTTCTTGGAGATACTTCTTGATTTTGTCTCAGTAATTTGGAGATGGATTTGCAAGTAGTGGTCAAATGAGAGCTAAATCGGGCGGCGTGGTCCAGATTTACGATTTTGATCGATGCCTCATGCGGCTGAATAGTCTTTTCTTCTTGCAGTAGTCTGGCAAGCTCTCCAGGTACTTCCCAATCTTCCTCACTTCCATCCTCGGCTCGGTAGATCGGATTTTCAAAGTCATAATGAACGGTAGCAGAATTACTATCAATAGGATCCAGAGTGGATATGGATCGGTAATCTGTTACGTGAGTGTGTGCAAGAAACATAGCTTATTTGAAAGATTACGGGAAAGATAAAGAGCGCAAAATTTGAATGCAAGAAAGGTCCATTGATTTATTGAATATGAATATGCTTATGAAAATGACACAACCCTTGAAAAATTAGCTATTGTGCCCCGGGCATAGACACAATGCCTTGAAACACTAAAATAGCAATAACAATTACTCCTGACTAAAGGAAATCAGGATAATGTCTTCAGCCTTCCAATTGTCGAGTCCGTCACCAATTGTTGGGAGAATCCAGCTATCCAAGTCATAATCGTTATCAGTATCTTCCACAACATTGACAGTCTCGTCATGATTTGGCAGAGGAGCAGTGATGACATCAGGAGTCTCCGGAGGATCAGAGGTAGCCGCTTGTATCTTTCCACTTCGAATTCCGCTTTCAACATGTTCACCTGTTAATATAAGTTCAGTGAAACCCAATGAGGAACTCCTCAATAGATGGCTGTAGAATGGGCCGGTCAGTGTGCTCATGAACATGTCCACTAATTCTCGATCAGTCATGGGGGGTTTGACTCTGCCAGCCAAATCTCTCCATTTTTGAGCATATTCTTTGAAGCTTTCTTTAGATCCCATAGTCATATTCTGCAATTGTAGCCGAGTAGGCGCTAATTCAGAATTATACTGGTAGTGCTTGTAGAAAGTTGTCGCCAAATCAGTCCAGGTGTGGATGTCAGAGCTCTCGAGCTGATAGTACCATTCTAACTGTGTGCCAGACAGACTCTCTTGGAAGAAATGGATCCATAGTTTCCTATCAGTGGTATACGGCTGAATCTTTCTCACGTAAGCTCTCAGATGCATCTGAGGACAAGATGCCCCATCATACTTAGTGAAAGCGGGGACCTTGAATTTGCGGGGAATGACCACACCAGAGATCAGACCTAGGCTTTCGAAATCCAGACCGGGCGCCCTCTGACCTTCCATAGCTAGCATACGTTCTTCCAGCAACTTGTACTTGCCATCTCTTGGAGAGTACTGTTCATTCTCATAATCTTCATCGTCGTCCTCAGGGTTGAAAGGATCAGCATTCTCATCTTCTGAACCTGTCCCCTCTTCTTGATCCTTCGGAATTCTAATCTTGACTCCTGCAGCCTGTCCCCTAAGCCTTCTTCCCGGGTTAATGTAACTCACAGGTTTCTTGTCCTTTTTCTTCTCGAGCAAGAGAGCCTTCAGTTCCTCCTGCCCCTTGGATAAGTTCAAGATCATCTCCTAGAGTTGAGCATTCTGAGCATGTAGATCTTTGACAGTTTGTTCGAGGTCCATTTTTCTGTTTGGAGGAAAACCGTGAGAACATTGATCCCTTTAGAGTACCTGTTATGCAATGTTATGTCATGCTATGCAATGTATGAAATGTTTTCAATGTTTAAAGTCCTTGAAATGGTTAGTACAATGCCATGAGGTTATGATGTTATGATGTTATGTAAATAACAAGCAGAAGCAAGTCACACAACAGTCATTCCTAATTTTAAAGGCTTGCATGAGTTCCATAGGTAAGTACCCTCCCCACTGAAGTTTGGTTGGTTCAACCTGTCCTAGAATAGTAACCGGGTTCTAGAAGGATCTTAAATCCTTGACCTTCCTTTAAGTCCACTTCAGTGCAACACCAAGTTGTTGACCATAGCTTCCCTAAAGTCCAATCTCAAAGAGTGTAGTATCGAGTCTCAACCAACCCCAGTCGGAACCGAAGTCAGTTATCTCACTACTTTCTAATGGCTAGGATGAGTCAATTAGGGTTCTAAAGGTTTGGTTAATGCTTTGATGACACCACGCGGAAGCCAAATTTTTCCTCAAGTAAACATGAGGAACATCAGGACATCCAAAGTGTCACATTAACCGTAGCCATCATTTTAACCATTCCAGTATACGCCGGATAGTCGCGATGATCTATTGCTACTTACCTAAGGTACACTAGATCCGGGTGTAGGATCTTTCACTCAAGCATAAAATACCCAAGCAATCCCTTAACAGTAAATCAGACAATTTGAATAAGTGATCTTGTTTTTAAGGTAACCTCTCTTTTTAAGATATCCCCAGCAGAGTCTCCAGTTCTGTCATACGGTGAACTGACTTGGGGTGTTTTGCTTTTAATCGCAATGTCGCGGATAGCAAGAGTCACCACCGACTTTTCTTTTATCCAATAAGGAAAGGTGGAAAAGAACAGGAAAGACCTTAATTAGATTTTGGGTTCGGGAGGTACATTATACAAAGGGAAGGTGTTAGCACCCTTTGTATCCATGGTTATCCATGGGCTCTTAATTGCTTGATCACTTATGTTTGTCTGGAAAAAGTGGTTGTGAATTGTTTAGAAAATGTTTTGAAAAGAGAATTTAACTTTGTAATGATTCTTGTATGAATGTATACAAAGTGGTTATCTCGTTTAGTTTTGAAAGTTGTTTAGAAAAATATAACTCGGTAATGATTCTAGTATGAATGTATACCAAGTGGTGATTTTCTAAAAGATGTTTTGAAAGGTGTGGGGTGTGAAAAATATTTTAAGTTGTGAATAAGCAATTAAGAGTTATACCTATCCAAGGTCTTTACGGGCATTTCCTATCCTTATGAGGGTAAAACTGTCCTTACTATTGAGAAGTAAGTAGTCTTATCCCTTTGGATGTAAGGGTCATCGTAGGGTCGTCGATTGGTCATTGAAGGCAACAGTTGTAAGGATACCTTAGCATTCGAAGGGACACTCATCATTTAACCGTAGGCTACACCGAAGGGTCATCGAGGGACAAAATCATATATTCGAAGGCAACATCCGAGGGACTATGATTTATTTTATGATGATTTAATCGAAGGGTCTTTGCTAAGTATATCCCCACATTCGCGGGACATGACCGTAATACCGTAATACCGTAAGGCAACAAAGAGAGGTCCAAGATCACTTATTTAAAGGCAAAGTTTTACAATTAATTAGATAGCCATAATCAATTAGGTAATTAGGTCCACATTAAAATCGATTAAATAATTAGGATGAATCTCCACATTAAAATCAGCTAAATAATTAGGTAATTGAGGATGAATCTCCATGAGGGTATCCCACAAATAAAGTGGAATACCTAGCAAGCCACTTGTTCCTGGGAATATGTGAACCTTTACAACATTCAGCACACAGGTCAGATACCAAATCAGGGTGTAATCAAAGATTACACCGCAAAAAGAAATACAGCAGTAAGAATGTCAGGCAAAATAGCGCAGGATTAACATAGAACAGATCAGATAAGCATAAGACATAACAACCAAAATATTAGCGACTGTCACGTTCGCCTCTACCTCGCCTAGCGAAGGCTTAGCGAACGCTCGCTACATGCTCGCTTAGCGATGTGCTAGCGAGCGGCTGCGGGTTTTGAATTTCAGAACAGTACGACCTCAACCTGCTGCATGGCTTATGGCATCCAATACATAATTACATGGTTCAGCATTCACAATATTCAGGCACACTTAAATTCACATGCAAAACCTCAAATATGTTTATGAATTCAATTATAATATCACATGCAAATTAAGAACATAAAGCGGTAATAGTAACGCAAACCTGTTTGTAATCGAATTGCAGCCTTGAATTGGCGAGCCAGATTGAGTTGGACCTTGATACAAACGAGCTTCCTTCAGGGTTTCCTTTAGGGTTGCTCTGGATTCTCTGGGTCGGCCTCCAGGGTTTGCTGTGCCTTCACTCTTGCTCCCCTCTTCCTTCCGTTTTCGTTCCCCCTTTTCCTGACTGAAGTGTTGGTATTTATAGTGGTTTTTTGTGACCTAATGGGCTCAAAATGAAGCCCATAATTTCTGGTGTTCGCAAGCTTCGCTAGGCGAGCGTTGTAGCGAAGGGTTCGCTAGGCGAAGGAATTGCTCGCCTAGCGAGCAAGCCAATTTAGGCCATTTTCTGGATTTAGTCATCTGTATGCTGGGTATTGGTTCCCTTAAGATCAATGTCTTGGAAAATAAGTCGGAGTGCCTTGAAAAAATGCCTTGTAATATTGACGGGCAAATTTTGGGGTATGACAACGGGCTTGCCTGCTCCACCCCATTTTGGGGGGGTTTAAGGCGGGGCGGGGCAGACAATCCGTTTTGCCACCCCTACTTGTAGCAGAGTAGCATATCCTTTGAGTTGCTTGCAATTAAACATGGGAGCATCTCTGAGATATCTATAGAGAGTGATCAACACAGTTTCCCCCCAACTATATCTCTCACACCCATCCAAGTCGATAAATAGTGATATATATACCGTTCTCGCCTAAAAGTCTGGTCGACGAAAATCGTGCAACCTGTAGATGTTTGATTGACTGCATTTTATAGGGGTGTTCGCGGTGCGGTTTGGGCGGCTTTTGCGATAAAAATCACCCGAACCGCAAGAGAAAAAAGCATGCGGTTTGGTTTGGTTCGGTTGACTTTTAGAAATAAAACCAAACCAAACCAAACCAAATCAATGCGGTTTGGGTTGGTTCGGTTGGTTCAGTTTTTTATAATATTTTTATTGAGCCATATATACTCCTATAAATAACGACATAACTTTGTGTTTAGTCATTCATACATTACTAAATAACATCAAAATTCATCATATTTAGACAAAAACGTTTCATTCAATATACAAAAAACCAAATTAGAAAAAAGTGGAATAAAAAACAAATATAAATAGTAGTATAAAATAATATCAAAGACATTATAATAAAACATAAAAAAACATATGAGATGAGAGATTAGAAAAGATGAAAAAAATAACATAAGAGATGCGAGATTGAGAAGAAAAGTGCAATAAAAACGTAATTAGAAGAGAAAATAGTAACATAAAAGATAAAAAAGAAAGAACATAATAGAGGACTTATTAGAGTAGAATAGGCGAGACCTACATGGAAAATAAGATGAGAAGAATGTGTGATACTACTATGAGAGATTTAAGAAGGTTGAAATTGAAACCCTAAGTGTGATTAAGAGAAAATCATTTGTAATTGTAAGGTTAAGGCATACTAGGTTTGAGGTTTGGATTGGATGTGGGATAAGTGAACTTTGGGTTGTAACATAATGTGGTTTGGTTTGGTTTAGTTCGGTTTGAAAAATACAAACCGCAAACCAAACCAAACCGTGCGGTTTTGTTAAAAAATGACCCAAACGAATCCGAACCAAATGCGGTTTTTTACGGTTTCGGTTTGGTTTGGTTTGGTTTGCGGTTTTCTATTGGATTGGTTTGGTTTTGAACACCCCTAGCATTTTAGGTTAAAACACTAACTGGACTCTAATGTCTTGACTGATGTCATGACATGCTGTGGAGATGTTTGATTGACTGCATTGTGTGTTAGAACATCTAACTGTACTCTGATGTCTTGACTAATGTCATGACATACTTGAGTAGTATGCTGCAGGTTTAGCTAATACATGATTTACTGAATGTCAAACTAGATGTTATAACATTCATTCCTGACAGCAGATACTGAGGAATAGAACAATTGGTTTTCTGTTATAACTCAGTATTTATTTTCAGTCTGTTTATCAAGGGAATAACAGACCTGGCATAAGGCATACTGTCTGAATGTTAAACTGGATGTTGTGACATTCATCATTGACAGCATATACTGAATAATAGGCAGGTTGGTTTTCTGCTACATTTCAGTATGTATCTCAGTCTGTTCTTCAGGAGGATAACAGACCTGGCATAAGGCTAATTGTGTAAATGTCAAATTGGACGTTTTGACATTTATTATTGTAAGCTGGTACTGAAGTATAGACTGTTTGGTCTTTTACAGTACAACATTTTGTACAGTCTGTTTTCAGGAAAAATAACAGACTTAGTATATGGTCTATGATTTGGACGTCAAACTGAATGTTGTGACATTCATTCCTGACAGCATATGCTAAATTGTAGGTTGGTTAGTTTTTCTGTTTCAGCAGTTTTCTCAGGCTATTCTTCAGGAATTCAACAGCTGAGCTAAAATCCAGGAAACTAACAACTGAGCTACAATTAATGAACCTAACAAATAGCCTATTTGTTAGTACCCTAATATGTGGAAATTAGGTTAACTTGCTTGACCTTAATTTCAGGAAATACAAGTACAAGGCCCAAGTGCTGCAATATAAAAGGATGCCAATCCTTCATTCAGAACTCGGGGATTTTAGGCGTGAAGATTTTATTGTTCCATATACTTCACTGCTGTATTTTTGTGTGTGTCTTGTATTAGGTGTATCTTGTGAGCCAAGCAATTATCACCTAGATAATTGCATTGGACTAGGGTGTTCATTGAGTTGTAAGTGTTATGTCACTCTAAGCTTTTAAGCGTGAGTGTTGTGTATCTTGATTAAAGTTGTTAAGCACAATCAAGAGTTGTTTGAAGTGTGACTTCACGATTATCTTTAAAGTTAATTAAAGGTTGTAATCACTGAGGTGATTGAGGGGGAGTGAGTAGGAACTCTGATCTTAGTGTAAGATTGAAATTGCATTGGGTAGGTATTAAGTGATAGGATTAAACAGTTGGTTTAAGGTCTGAATTAATACTAGTAATAGTGGATTTCCTCCCTGGCTTGGTAGCCCCCAGACGTAGGTGTGTGTGACACCGAACTGGGTAAATAATTCCTTGTGTTATTTACTGCACTTACTTTTTAAGTTCTGCATAATTCTTGTCTGCGCAGAATTGGATGTCATAACATCCCGTGTGACATCGAAAGTCTGTTAACTAGAATTTCAATTGGCATTAGAGCAGGCACCCTGCCTGTTAATTTCTGGGTGAGATCTAGGGAAGTTACTTTCTAGTACCATGGACAAGGATGTAGGATACTCAAATAGACCACCCATGCTGGATGGTTCTAAATATGATGACTGGAAGCCTCGTATGATAACCTTCTTAAGGTCTCTAGACAGCAAAGTCTGGAGAGCTGTCAACAAAGGATGGGAACATCCAACGAAGACAGGTAAAGATGGAGTCAGTGTGCAAATTCCTGAAGAAGAGTGGGACAAGGAGCAAGAGGCATTAGTCCTTGGAAATTCTAAGGCCTTGAATGCATTGTTCAATGGAATAAGTAAGAACATCTTCAGACTGGTGCACCACTGTGAGTTGGCTAAGGAAGTTTGGGATACCCTCAAGATAACTCATGAAGGTACCTCCAAGGTGAGGATGTCTAAACTTCAGATGCTGACCACCAAGTTTGAAAATCTGAGGATGAAAGAGGATGAGACTATTCATGATTTCCACATGAATATTCTTGAAATTGCCAACACCTCTGGTGGCTTAGGTGAGAAAATGGCTGAAGAGAAACTTGCAAGAAAGATTCGCAGGTCATTACCTAAGAGATTTGCCATGAAGGTCACTGCTATAGAAGAGGCTCAGGAGATCTGCAATATGAAGGTGGATGAGCTCATTGGTTCTCTCCAAACCTTTGAAATGGGCTTGTGTGAGAATGGTGAAAAGAAGAACAAAAGCGTAGCTTTTGTATCAAATACTGAAGAGGATTCAGAAGCAGGAAGTACTGGAGGTGATGAAAGCATATAAGAAGCCATAGCCCTGCTTGGGAGACAGTTCAACAAGTTCGTAAAGAAGATTGATCAAAAAGGTAGACCAAATGTCAAGAACATCTCGTCTGACATCAGGAAAAGATCAACTTCTGAAGAAAAGTTCAACCAAGGCAAGGGAATCCAGTGTCATGGATGTGAAGGTTTTGGACACGTTAGAGCTGAATGTCCTACTTACCTCAAGATGCAAAAGAAGGGGCTATCTGTCACATGGTCTGAAGGAGATTCTGAGAGTGAATCTGAAGGAGAATCTGCTAAACATGTCACTACACTAACTAGTGTTTGTGCCACTGATGATGACTCAAGTACGGATGAACTGACCTTTGAGGAACTTGCTGCATCATATAAGGAGCTATGTGTCACAAGTGCAGAAGTGCGTGTACAAGGAGAAAAGCAGAAGAAACTCATCAAGGAGCTGGAGGGTGAGAAACAGAAGCATCTGACAGTCATAGATGGTCTAAATGGTGAGATAACCTTGCTGACCTCCAAACTAGATCAAATGACAAAATCCATCAGAATGCTAAATAAAGGAATGGGCACATTGGAAGAGATCCTAAAGGTGGGACAGAAGTCAGGAGCCATGTCTGGTTTAGGCTTTGTGAAGAAATCCTCAACTGAACTCAAACGCTCAAAGGCTAAAGTTCAGAAGTTCAAGCAGAAGTCACAACCAATGTCTCAACATCAGGGAACCAGGATGAATAACCATCAGAAGAAGAAATTTCAGAGATGGAGATGTCACTATTGTGGTAGATTTGGTCATATAAAAGCCTTCTGCTATAGGTTGCATGGTTATCCTAACCAAACCCCTCATGCCAGACCTAAGCATAAGGCATATAAGCACAATGCCCCCATTAAGAAACGTCAATGGGTTGCTAGGTTAGCTCACACAGCTCTAAGGGCATCTACCAGAGAAGACTGGTACTTTGATAGTGGCTGCTCAAGACATATGACTGGTATGGAGAATTTATTGGTGGATATACAACCTCACACTACCAGTTATGTGACCTTTGGTGATGGTGCTAAAGGAAAAATCAAAGGTGTGGGTAAACTGGACAGCTCAGGAGTTCCAGAACTGACTAATGTGTTGTTAGTAAAAGGACTAACCGCTAATCTCATCAGCATAAGTCAGATGTGTGATCAAGGGTTCTATGCTCAGTTCACTAAGGAGCTATGTGTTGTGACGAATGGAGATAATCAGGAAGTTATGAGAGGATCCAGATCCAAAGATAACTGCTATCTATGGGAACCTAAAGTGTCAAACTACTCCACAATTTGCTCCTCAGCCAAGGAAGAACAAGAGGTGAAGTTGTGGCATAGACGTCTTGGTCATCTTCATTTAAGGGGAATGAAAAAGATCATATCCAAGGAAGCAATTAGAGGAATCCCAAAGCTGCTTATTGATGAAGGAAGAGTCTATGGAGAATGCCAGGTTGGCAAGCAAACCAAGATGTCACATCCTAAGCTGGGACATCCTACAACATCCAAAACTCTGGAACTTTTGCACATGGACTTAATGGGACCTATGCAGGTTGAAAGTCTGGGTGGAAAGAGATATGCCTATGTGGTTGTTGATGACCATTCCAGATACACTTGGATAAGCTTCATCAGAGAAAAATCAGATGCATTTGACGTCTTCAAGGAACTGTGCATCAGACTTCAAAGGGAAAAGGACAATTGTGTGGTACGAATTAGGAGTGACCATGGGACTGAGTTTAAAAATTCCAAGTTTGATGAGTTCTGCTCGTCTGAAGGGATAAGTCATGAGTTTTCCTCTCCTATAACTCCTCAGCAAAATGGGATAGTTGAAAGGAAAAACAGAACCATTCAAGAATCTGCCAGAGCTATGATTCATGCAAAGAAGCTTCCTATGCACTTTTGGGCTGAAGCTATGAATACAGCTTGCTATGTTCACAATAAAGTTACCTTGAGAAAAGGAACCTCGTCCACTCTGTATGAAATATGGAAAGGCAGAAAACCCACTGTGAAGTACTTTCATATCTTTGGAAGCAGATGTTACATTCTTGCAAATCGTGAACAAAGAAGGAAAATGAACCCCAAAAGTGATGAGGGTATATTCCTAGGATACTCAACTAACAGCAAAGCCTACAGAGTATTCAACTCCAGGACCAATGTCCTAATGGAATCCATAAATGTTATTGTGGTTGATAAAGAGGAAGGAGTCGATGTCATAGAGGATGTGGGAACATTCCTTGATACTTCAACAGACATACCAGTCAAGTCTGAAGAAGTACAGGAGACTCCTCCTGAATGTGAGGTAGATGCATTCACCAAAGTGCCGTCTATCAAAATTCAGAAAGACCACCCTAAGGATCTTATCATAGGGGATCCCAATAGTGGTGTGACTACCAGGTCAAGGGAAATTAGCTCAAATTCCTGTTTTGTATCCAAGGTTGAACCAAAAAAAATGTGAAAGAAGCCCTGACTGATGAATATTGGATCAATGCCATGCAAGATGAACTGGAGCAGTTTAAAAGGAATGAAGTATGGGAGCTAGTTCCACAACCTGAAGGGACTAACATCATTGGTACCAAGTGGATTTAGAAGAACAAGTATGATGAGAAAGGAGTAATCACTAGGAATAAAGCAAGACTAGTGGCTCAAGGATATACTCAAGTTGAAGGGGTTGATTTTGATGAGACGTTTGCACCTGTTGCTAGACTTGAGTCAATCAGATCGCTGTTAGGTGTGGCCTGCATTCTGAAGTTCAAATTGTTCCAAATGGATGTGAAGAGTGCATTTTAAATGGCTACTTGAATGAAGAAGTCTATGTGGAACAACCTAAAGGGTTCTGTGATCCTAACCAACCTAAACATGTGTACAAGTTGAGGAAAGCCTTGTATGGGTTGAAGCAAGAACCTAGAGCTTGGTATGAAAGGTTGACTGAATTTCTGACCTCTCATGGGTACAGAAAAGGTGGGATAGATAAGACCTTGTTTGTGAAGGATGAAGATGGCAAAATCATGATTGCCCAAATTTATGTGGATGATATTGTCTTTGGTGGAATGTCAGAGCAAATGGTGAAACATTTTGTTCACCAGATGCAATCTGAGTTTGAAATGTGTCTGGTTGGGGAATTGACTTATTTTCTTGGAATGCAAGTTAACCAAATGGAGGATTCTATGTTTCTCTCCCAAAGCAAATATGCCAAAAACATAGTTAAGAAGTTTGGTATGGATAATGCTAGGAACAAGAGAACTCCTGCACCTACTCATTTAAAGTTAACCAAAGATGATGGAGGTCCCAGTGTTGATCAATGCTTGTATAGAAGCATGATAGGTAGTCTACTATATCTAATTGCAAGTAGACCTGATATTTCCTATGCAGTTGGAGTGTGTGCTAGATACCAAGCAGAACCCAAAGTGAGCCACTTAAATCAAGTCAAGAGGATTCTTAAGTATGTCAATGGGACTTGTGACTATGGTATGCTATACTCTCATGGCTCTAAGCCTGTCCTATCTGGGTATTGTGATGCTGATTGGGCTGGGAGTGCTGATGACAGAAAAAGCACCTCAGGAGGATGTTTCTTCTTGGGAAACAATCTCATATCATGGTTCAGCAAGAAACAAAACTGTGTATCTCTGTCCACTGCAGAGGCTGAATACATAGCAGCTGGAAGCAGTTGTTCCCAACTGGTGTGGATGAAACAGATGCTTACTGAGTACAATGTCTCTCAAAATGTCATGACTTTGTACTGTGACAATCTCAGTGCCATCAATATTTCCAAGAATCCCATCCAACACAACAGGACCAAACATATTGACATTAGACATCACTTCATCAGAGATCTGGTGGAAGACAAAGTGATTACTTTGGAACATGTAGCCATTGAACTACAACTTACTGACATATTCACAAAGGCTCTGGATGCTACTCAGTTTGAAAATTTAAGGGGCAAACTGGGAATATGCCTTTCTGAGGATTTATAGCAACCAATGATGTTTGGGATGTATTGTTTAATATCTCAACCTATTAAACAATTGAAAGTTTGCTATGACTGGACAACAAATCATAGCTATGTTACGTACTGCAAGTGTGGTAACAAGATGTTTAGGGGATATCCTAACATGGGACAGCCTATGTGCCTGCTGGACTTCAAGAAAGTGTTCATGCAGGAGTGGTTCAAGATGTCAGACTCAAAGTCATGGCATCTGATATGGGTGTACATGCTGTGAAGCAAGAGTGTGTGACCACTTGATCAAAGCTGTGAAGCAAGATCAAGTGGATGGTGTCTTGATCAAAGCTGTAAATCAAGATCAAGAGGGGGTATTCTTGATTGAAACTGTGAAGTAAAATCAATATTATGTGTCTGTCATTTGTGTGTAATTCTGTTTTGGCCTGTAATTTAAAGTGTTGCTTTGGCAACATTTTTGACAAAAAGGGGGAGTAACACCTGTGATGCCCCAGGACAACAGATTATGTGATTAAACAGATATTGAAGATCCTCTAATCCAGAGGTTGTGCTGCAGCTGATGTTCCACTTCTATGAGTGTGAGTGTGTTTATGTGTGCTGCTATTAGAAGTTTTTATGTGTGCTGATTTATGAAGTTTTTATTTAACTTTTATCTGTGGTGAGTGTGTTGCTGCTCTAAGTGTATTAGCTAGGTTAATTTCTCTGCTAGATGTGTGTTTTCCGCTGCTGTGAACTCTGTTGTGATGCCAAGTTGTTTTAGCCAAAAATTTGCCAAAGGGGGAGTTTGTAGATGTTTGATTGGCTGCATTTTATGTTAAAACACTAACTGGACTCTAATGTCTTGACTGATGTCATGACATGTTGTGGAGATGTTTGATTGATTGCATTGTATGTTAGAACATCTAACTGTACTCTGATGTCATGACTAATGTCATGACATACTTGAGTAGTATGCTGCAGGTTTAGCTAATACAGGATTTACTGAATGTCAAACTAGATGTTATAACATTCATTCCTGACAGCAGATACTGAGGAATAGAACAGTTGGTTTTCTGTTATAACTCAGTATTTATTTTCAGTCTGTTTATCAAGGGAATAACAGACCTGGCATAAGGCCTACTGTCTGAATGTCAAACTGGATGTTATGACATTCATCATTGACAACATATACTGAATAATAGGCAGGTTGGTTTTCTGCTACATTTCAGTATGTATCTCAGTCTGTTCTTCAGGAGGATAACAGACTTGGCATAAGGCTAATTGTGTAAATGTCAAATTGGATGTTTTGACATTTATTACTGTAAGCTGGTACTGAAGTATAAACTGTTTGGTCTTTTACAGTACATCATTTTGTACAGTCTGTTTTCAGGAAAAATATTAGACTTAGTATATGGTCTATGATTTGGACGTCAAACTGAATGTTGTGACATTCATTCCTGACAACATATGCTAAATTGTAGGTTGGTTAGTTTTTCTGTTTCAGCAGTTTTCTCAGGCTATTCTTCAGGAATTCAACAGCTGAGCTAAAATCCAGGAAACTAACAACTGAGCTACAATTAATGAACCTAACAAATAGCCTATTTGTTAGTACCCTAATATGTGGAAATTAGGTTAACTTGCTTGACCTTAATTTCAGGAAATACAAGTACAAGGCCCAAGTGCTGCAATATAAAAGGATGGCAATCCTTCATTCAGAACTCGGGGATTTTAAGCGTGAAGATTTTATTGTTCCATATACTTCACTGCTGTATTTTTGTGTGTGTCTTGTATTAGGTGTATCTTGTGAGCCAAGCAATTATCACCTAGATAAATGCATTGGACTAGGGTGTTGTCATACCCCGATTTTGGTCCTGAATTTTTTTCATTTTTATTTGGCACTTGGCCTAAAGTTCATTTGCATACATTCATTCCCAAATCCATATTTTGTGATAGACATTGGTTATTATTTAGCTTTTTGATCATGGTGCTTTGTGATTACAAAATGGATCTTAGTTATTTGATTTTAATTTTTAATTTTAATTTAATTTCAAAGTAAATCTAATTCCAAATTTCAAGTTAATCTTAATTGTGTTTTACTGATGATTCAAACTCTAATTGATTTTAATTTCCAAATAAATGTTAGAGTTGATATCAAAGTAATTTTAACAAATTATAGATTAATTTGATTTTAATTGGTTTTATTTGGTTTTTTTATTTTAAATTGACATTTTGATTAGTCTCAGATTATTTCCAAAATCCGTATCCATTTTTATTACCAAACGTGATCCATTTTCCATCCATAGTTCAATTCAAATCAAAATAGCACATACACACATTTCATAACATTTAGCTTTCAAGAATTTCAAAAAAACCATATTCATACATACATGTTTCTCCCAAATGCACGTCTATTTTTACAACAGTAAACCATATTTCACCAAGTAAAAGCATCCTAATTACAAACCGTGACTCATTCAAACCAAAGCCATTGCTTCATTTCACGGACCTTTGATTACAATGTTTGAAACGAAATGCAAAATTCAAACCAACACATTCACATTTCAAAGCTGCTACAACCTTGGGCAATTCCCGAAATTACAGCGGATTCTCATTTGTTACATCCAATTTTCAAATTCACAAAATGGAACCTTCATGACAATACAACACACAAAAAGCTAACACAAATAATCCTAAATCTAGCAACTTTGCCGCCTACCAAATTCAGAGTTACTAATCCTAACCATGGCCATGCTCAACAAGCCGTTTACGAGCCAAAACCAGTTTGCGATGCATCAATCTAATCAACCACGAGCCTATCATAAATTCTGCTTTATTCAGGAAGCCAACATGCTGCAGAACAACATTGCCTACTAGTTGTATGTTGGTGTTTGTCTGCAATGCGTAACAACCGGATCAAGACCGCAGAGATGGCAAAACCTGCGAATAGCAAGGAAAAATGCAAGTGACACAAAAAATTACTACTGCAATAACCACTTTGTTGTCCTTCATGATCTTTTAAGAGAGATTGGAATTTATCAAAGCATACAGGAACCTATTGAACAAAGAAAAAGACTTCTTGTTGACGTAAATGAAAACAAATGTAGCAGGTTGCATGGAAGAAGCTAGATATTTGAAAAAGCCATCAATTGGAAAAAAGTATTTTAAGCATATGAATCTTGAAGCAATTGTTTTAAAATACCCCTACGGGAAGAATCTACCTCATGAAGATATTTCCAAAGAGAGTCAAATATGATTGGCTCTTATTGACCTTTTGAGAAGGCTTGTTGATTTTGACCCTGCAAAACGTTGGTCTCCCTTTCACGCTTCCAAACACACCTGAACTTGTTCTTTTTCCTTTAACTCTCTCTCACCTTTGAGATCCGTAGACACATCATTCTTTTGGCTAGATCCTGTTACTACTTACTTCTTTTGCCACTGAATTATTATTTTTATAATAGAGCGCCAAGTCTGTTGCAAATGAAAGGATGTGCTGTGAGTTGGAGCGGTTAAAGCCAGTGCCTGCACCATGCCCTTCTCTATCTCCAGTTTTGACACGCGAGTCTCGACCAGGAAGCCACACCAGTTCTGCGGTAATTAGACAGCAGTGTAACAGCAGGCTTGGTTTTAGAAGGCACCAAACTGTCTTCCAAATACCGGCAATCAGCTTCTGAGTAACTCCAACAAGGACTGCCGGTCTTCCGCAAAGTTCTGTTGGAATGTTTCCAGCTCCATCGTTAGCAGCAGTTTGGTGCAACAAAGTAAAGCCTACCTGCCAAAGAACAAATCAGCCGAAGATAAGAGATATCAAAGAACAATTATAGCAAGGCACGAATCATAATAGAAAAATAGAAAGCCAAAACACATGAACAATGCACATAAGTTCAGACCTGCAGGAATTGCATGAGAAACTCCAAGACAAACCAAGGGAAATTTGCACTTGATGTTGCTGTGAAAACTTTGGGACTATACAAGGATTACTTCGACACTCCTTACACCTTGCCAAAATTGGATATGATTGCAATTCCTGATTTCGCTGCTGGAGCCATGGAGAATTATGGTTTGGTTACATACCGGGAGACTGCTTTGCTCTATGATGATCAGCATTCTGCTGCTGCTAACAAACAGAGGGTTGCAATTGTTGTAGCTCACGAACTAGCACATCAATGGTTTGGAAATTTTGTTACAATGGAGTGGTGGACCCATTTGTGGCTGAATGAAGGTTTTGCAACATGGGTGAGTTATTTAGCTGCTGATGGTTTGTTTCCTGAGTGGAAAATACGGTCTCAATTTCTTCATGAAAGTGAGGCAGGTCTTAGACTAGATGGGCTTGCCGGATCCCACCCAATTGAGGTGGAGATAAGTGATGCTCGTGAGATTGATGAGATATTTGATGCAATAAGCTATAAAAAGGTGCATCTGTTATTAGGATACTGCAAAGCTTGCTTGCGGAAGTTTCCTCCGCGAATGGACCGAGAAGTAGATGCCAGGGTCAAATTACAGTGACTGATGTACTTACTATCTAAAGCCCTGCCAGTTCTGAGGCATGTCCACGAGGAGCAGAGCTTGGAACTAGAGACTGAAACCAAAATAAGGGGTAAGCAAGTGCAAGAAATTGACATAACAAGATCAAAGCTAAATGAAAGTGAGCGCTTGTACTGTGACAATTGTAGTACATCCATACATGGATTTTACCGTAGTTGCCCCACCACCTGCTGGAAACGGAGACATAATGGTTCGGTCTGCTGTCAATAATAATAATAATGTGGATAGTGCTTCATCTTCTGGTAAATCAAATCAAGTTGCAACAATTGCTTCTGAAACTGGGCCGGCATCTTCATCGGCTCATTTCTCTTCTTCTGATCCAGTATTGGTTCCAACTGATAATTCATGGCTTCCTGGTGTTGTCGGTGCAATTAGACACGAAGTGGGAAACCAACACTCTCTTGGAGAATCAAACGCTGTTAACTCAACAATGGTTGGAGTTGGAATGTCAATGGAAGCAGGTCTAAGCATGGTTGTTTTGGTTGGTGTAACTTTAATCCAATTGTTGGCAAGCATTCGCTATTGTCATTCTCTCCGCCAAAGTTACCGCTTCCATCACAGAATCATGCCTGCAATCAAATTAACGCATTGCTTTAGGGTGGGATTTGAGGATGGTTATGTTAATCAACAAGGAAGGTTTAGAATTTCACCTTATCACAACATTCAACAGTAAAGCTCACATCCTGCAGCAACAAATCTAAACCAGTACACAATTGAACTTATCATCCATCAGACTGTTAAACCGGAACCGGAACCGAAACCGCCTTTGAACCTTCAACATTTTTTTCACTGCAGTAACACGAGTAACTAGTCAAACTGCAGAATTTCAGAAAAATATCCCAATTTAGCATTAAGACAAAATTCAAAGAGAAAGCAGGAGTTCATATTACCGTTTCCGGATTGTAGCATCAAATAGGACAAACTCGTTTTGAGCAGAAAAAGCACTTCTGGAAACTTTTTCCATTGAACCTTTGGGCACCAATTGAAACCCTAATCAGCAGAGCATAAAAGGGAGGAGCGAATCAGTGTATTGGGGACGAAAAAAATTTGAGAAAAGAAGGGAACGGCGAAAAAGATACCACAAACCCTAATCACCAAATCAAAGACAAACCTGTGAGCTTCATCGTTGCCGTTGTCACCGCCGAAGGTGAGTTTTTTGTTTCAGCCATTGGTTTCTTACGTGATTGAGCGAGATATGGGCGATTGGGAACGAGATTGAGAGAGACGCGATTGAGAGAGGGGTTTGGTGTGAACGTGATGGAGAGCTGTTGCGAGTTGAGAGAGAGCGAGACTGAGAGAAGAAGGGAGATTGAAAGCGAATACGCATTTGGGAGAGAACGAAGACGTTGGTCTGTTCTTTGTTTACATTTATTTTTCTTTTTTTAATTTATTTTTAAACAAAGATAAGCATTGAAACCATAAAATTTTTTTTTATGTTTTTAAACTTCCTAAGTTTTCATTTTTTTAACTTCCTAAGTTTAATAAATATTTTCTCATTTTCAATTCATATGCCATTGAGAAACCCAACAGCCAGGCAACTGGGTTTTTTTGTTGGTAAACTAACAGACCTTCATTATTGTTATTTTAGTTCCTTTTTATTTTTATTCCAATCTAGTCTGGTTTATATGTTTAAGTTGTTATTTAAATGACAACTAATGATAAATGGTCTGGTGGAGAGGGTTGGTTTCTATGGTCTTTAGTGGAGTGGGTTTGATACCTATGTGTAGTATTTTTATTTCTTTTAACATTTTTTATGTTTATGCTTTATTATATTCATAGTTTCATTATCATAACATAGATTTGTTTTCTTTTAATTGCATCATCCATTCAAAACCATTTTAAACTGTTAAAATCACACTTTTCTCGATTCAATATCGAGCCCATTTTCACACCCTTGTAAGTCGATTACTTTTTAAGCATCGCCATCAACCTCACATAGCTTACTCTTGGGCTTTCTTACAATGAGTCGGTTCTCTTGCACTTACACTCATGCATTGCATTATTTGTTGTTTGGGCCTGATTTAATTATTTCATGATTTTTTTAATCCCCATTTGACAAAATGTACCCCACTCCCCCGATGTGTAATAATCTTGTACTATTTCATTTCTTTATTTGTTTGACTATTTAGTTAGATACTGACACAAGAATAAAATCAACAAATTTCAAAAAAATACAAAAATATGACTCGATCCAACGTCGAGTATTTTTTTCAATAAACAAATCAAGCCATTTCTCCCTCCTATTTCTTTTCCATTTCTTTCAAACTTTCATCAAACGCTTGATTTAATGTCAAGCCATTTTTCCTGATAAAAACTCAAAAAAAAAATATATTAATTCATAGTCAAGACTTTTTCAATAAAGGTGGAAATGGAACATGGTGTATACCATGCACTCCTGAGGTTAAGATTCGAGACGTATGCCTCGCCAATCTTAACTCTCGCCATCGTCTAAAATTGTCAATGTGGTTTCGTCAAATCCTTTCTCAATCAAATCTAAGATACCTAATTCTTATTTAAACACTTTTATCAATAAAGGTGGAAATGGAACATGATGTATATCATGCACTCCTGAGGTTAAGATTCGAGACGGATGCCTCGCCAATCTTAACTATCGCCATCGCCTAAAATTGTCAATGCGGTATCTTCAAACCCTTTCTCAATCAAACCTCAAAACACTTAATTTTTATCAAACACTTTTGCCAATAAAGATGGAAATGGAACATGGTGTATACCGTGCACTCCTGAGGCTAGGATTCGAGATGTATATCTCGCTCATCCAAGTCCTCGCTGTCGCATTACGCGAAAACCGGCGGGAAAAACAAGAACAACAGAGTCGCCACCGTGCGTTATTTATCCCAAAAGAGGGAAAGGAAACGCTCAGAGTAAACCTGGGAAAGAACATGGTCTCGCGACCAAAGAGAGTGGGATCGGGAGTCGGTTATGCGAAGGGAAGGTATTAGCACCCCTACGCATCCGTCGTACTCGACGGGATCCACGCACAATAGAAAGGAAAATGGTTGCTAAACACTGCTCAAACACACACACACACTGGCTGAAAGAGACACAAGAAAACAAAAGAGACTGACTCGGCAGGATATCGCATCCTGGGCCTACTTAGTCTATGAGGCATAGACATCAGAGTCGAAGTAGTTCGGACTGGGAAACGGCACATGCTCGCTAGGATGTCGCATCCTATGCATACGTATCTTCTCGGACGAGAGAAGAATCAGAGCATTCGTAGCTCAGCTGACACGCACACAAACAAACACAGGCAAAGGCAAACGTGGAGCCCGAATGCCAATCACTGGACTTACATCAGCATCCGAACCAAACACACGCACACTGGAACCCAACTGCCACTCGATGGACTTACATCAGCTTCCAAGCACACAACAAGACAAAACAAAGACACAGGCGCCCGGAGAGATCAGCTCATCTCCTGCCTACGTACCTCATCTGGTATGAGGATCAGGGCGACGTAGTTCCCCTACGGAGGGATAAAGGACTAGCCTAACCAGATAACAGAGGGAGACACAACTAGGGAGACTACGACTCGAGCCTAGATGTTATCATGCAAATCATCCCTAAGTTAAGGTTTCTAGCTAACTGGCACAGGGAGCCAGCCTATCCTAGTCATGACTTGCACAGGAAGCAAGCCACACACACATTTAACTTGCACAGGGAGCAAGCCAAACAAAACCTAACTTACACAGGAAGCAAGTCTAAACTAAACCTAACTTGCACAGGAAGCAAGTCAAACAAACATACAAGCACAGGTAGCACACACTATATACAAACAAAGGCTCACACAAGGGTTAGGTTTTAGTCGAGGGGTCATGTCAACCTCAACAAACAAACCTCTGGAACTGGGTAGATGTTGCTCTTAACCTTGCCATTGAGGGGCTAAGGTGAAGCAGATGAAAGGTGAGTGAAGATAAGACTTCACAGCTCTTATCCCTGGCCTGGGAGAGCTTAAGACAAGAATGTGTGGGTTCAGAAAGTGGGAACCCTTCTACACATTTGATACTGACTCAACTGTACAATTGTACAAGATCTTGGGTTTGTATCTGCAATGCATCAACACAGTGGTGTGAGCAAAGCAGATGACACACAGAATAGCAGGGGATGGATTGCACATCCCTTGTGTCTGCCAATTGCCTCTTCACTTAGGAGGTCTTTGACTATGTACAGGGACAAAATTAAACATCCACAAACATTGCCTCTTAAGGAGGACTTCAGACAGTTGCCTGGCCAAGTAACAGGCCAGGTCTTCCAGACTACATGAAGATTAAGGGATATACCTCAATGCAAATTGCTATTAAAGCAAAGCAAAGCAAAAGTTCACAAGGAACTGAGCAACTAAAAGCACCTGAAATAGTCAAGCAGACATTAGTATACAACTTCAAACAAAGCAAAAGGAAACAGACATCAACAGTTAATTAGAGGCAAATGGATGTGCAAGGCATAAGGCTTAAGGCATGTGAGCCAAGCCACCTACAAAACAAACAAGTTAGACAATGATATTTAAGCAAGCTCAATCAAAAAGAATTGGTCTCGTTGGTCATTTGTTGGTCAACCTGAAAACATGAGCTCAAAGGTGAGTAACAGGACCACTAGGACAAGCCTAGGGTCAAAAAGGGATGAAAAAAGTCAAAACAGCAAAGGGAAAACAACCAAAATCATGTTCAAACAATTAAGAAACACAACCAATTGGGTTCACATTCATATCAATCATCAACATCATTTCATGAACAATTTAGGTCAAAATGTTGCAAACAGAAGCTCATAGAAGTCAACAGCAAGACTTAACTCACAAGCAATCTTAAACATTTCCAAAAACCACCAAATAAATCATGATCAATCACAACCTACAGAATGGTAAGCATGTCAAATTTCATCTCATTTGGACAAGTGGAAGGCAGTCAATGAAAATCAGAAAGGCAAGGCAATTTTGAGCATGCTCAATGAAGTCAACCAAACATGCATCAACTTGAAAATTTCATAAATCAGTGATAGCATATGATAAATGAATGGGACTAAAACCATGTCAAAGATTAGGATGTCTAGTTATCTCATGTAAAATTTCATGTCCATCTAATAAAGTATGAGAATTTCACAAATGAAATGGGAACATGTGTCACAAAAAGTCAACATATGACTAAACAGGGGAGAAAATCTCAAACAATTAGGAAATGCCACCAATAATTCCAAGAAAATTCACATGTAAACTAGACACACAAGAGTAGGTTCATGCAAAAATTCAATTCATTTGGAGGTCAAGAAGCATGGTATCAAAAATCATGAAGTTGCACATCAATGGTGTGACACAAGTTGTCACACCCTACTTCAAAAATTCACAACTCGCAAACCAGCAATGATAAATTCACAAACTCTACACCAAAATAAACATGGATGAGTCTACTTTATGCACAAAAAATTTCAGGTCCATTGGATATATCATCAACATTTCACAATTGAATTGGCAAAATGTACAAAAGTTGGGCACATGAACAAAACCCTAATGCCATTTAAAATTCACTCATCCAAAAAATCAGCAAAAATCATGATAAAAAACTAGGGATCCATATGATCACAATGCAACAAGTCCCATGAATTTTGGATAATTATTGAAGGCTCTATGATTTTTCAAAGTTGTGTGACAAAAATGAAATAAGAATTAGAAAAATAGATGAATTAAATGGATTTAATAATGGCCGGATGGCATATTTGTAATTCTGAGTCTCACTAAACTAATCGCTGCCGTTTTGGGCCATGAAACGGAATGATTTCATTGGTTCATGGCAACAGTACCATACAAAGCACGTGCATCTCCAAATTCTGGGCAAGGCAATGGATAATTCTAGGGTTCATGAACAGTAGCGAAGCATTCATCTTCCCCAATCGAGTTTTCTCAAAAATTTTCCAGAAATCAAAATTGGACACACACAAATGATCATCAAGGTATGGCAAACACGAATCCAACATCCATTTTCATTAAAACATCATATACATCATGAATCGAGCAAGAATACAAATCAACATCAAACTTCATTTTAGCATAACTTTCAAAATAACCAACCATTTTCCATCATTCAAAGCTCAGTGAGTTCATGGCAAAAAGATCTACATGATGTATCTCATGATTTTGGAAATGGGCAAACGCGATTTTCACCTGATTTTACAAGGCAGTAGTGACTCAGTGGTTTTCTGGCAGTTGTGGATCAAAACAGATGCGCTTCAGCCTCCCACATGATGAATAGTGAAGATGCCTTGGCTCAATGAAGCTTGTTTTCGCTTGAAACCAAATCTGCCATGGATGGTATGTTGGAGCACAGTCCAGCAAAAGCTCCTTCCAGTTGTGAAATGGCAGTTGAAATGTGTCCACAATGATGCTTGGATGGTGAATCGAGCAAGGCAAGGCTCAGTACTTTGAGAGTTTTTGACAGATTTTGGAAAATGCAAAAAATGAAGTTTGAGAGAATGAGTGAAGTTTTTGAGTTTGGAGGCTGCAGCTAGGGTTTGTAAATGACAGAAAATGATGAATATATCTGCTGTTTAAGGGTACAAATCAAAGTCCATGAAAAGGTGGGATGGAGTGGGTGAAAAAGTGTACTTTTGTCCAATTTTCAAGCAACTTGGGAATGGCTGTGTGTACTGCACGAAAATGGCTTTGTAACATGACCAAAATGCAATTTCAGAACATGTTTGATTGGTAGAATTGGTTAGAAATGATTATCTCACAAATTCACTTTTGTACCACACTTGAAATCAATTCATGCAAGTCAAAAAATGCCATTTTGATTGGTGAAGTTTTGGTGAATGATGATGACATATTTGGAAAGAGGGGATCAAATGTGACTTGTAGGAAAAAACCCCACCCAAATTGGCCAAATGGTTTGAGAGATATGGCCTTTTGAAGTTCAAGAATTTTTGAAAATGAATTGATCATAACTTGCCAACCATACATGGGAATTGAGTGTTCTTGGACTTTTTGGAAATGGGAGAACAAGATCTTCAACTTTCATGTTGGGCAAAAATTCATTTGAAGCTTGTATCATGATGTAAGTTTGAGGATCAAGACTTTCCATTTTGGGCAGGTTTCAATTACAGGTCCAGTTTCCATTTTTGGAAATTTCTGATCTGGCTTCAAATTCTTCCATGATGGTGTTTGACATGATATATGAAGACTATATGGACATGAATGAGACCTCTCAAACCAAATCCAACCATCAAAACCATAAAATCAGACACAGTTGACCAAGTTTGACTTTTTAGGGTTTCTGGCAAACTGTGCATTGACTGATGACTTCTGAACATCCAATCTTTGACCTAAACACTTCAAATGGATCCCCAAGTCATGTGAACATGTTGGACCAACCCTAGGGCCTTGGCTCAATGGAATTTGTACTTGCTTGCTTGACTGACTGATCTCCTGATCAGTTTGACCTAATTTCTTGATTGGCTTGCACTTGAGGCAAATGGGACAATGCAATGCTATGCAGTGGACCATGTTATGCTATGACCTAATATGAAAATGTATGTACAATGATAGGTGCAAATTTGAGGTGCTACACTCGCCATCACTCAAAATACATCCAACCAATCAAACCCTTTTCTCGCCGCCGTGCGATTAATCAAAAACCTTTTTCATAAATGAAAGATATATTGTCTTAAGTGATACAAAACAATGTTTCGGCCACGATTGTTGAGTAGAGATAAATGACGCTTTTCCGAATGTAGATTTATAAATCCGTTCGATGTGTGGTATGCGTCCACTCCTCATCTGTTTTGGGTAAAACAATGTTTTCGTCGATTAATACAGTATAACTTTCGCTAAAATCGACCAACAAACAAACATTTTTCTACCCAGAACTACGTAAACCTTGATTTCTCTTTTGAGATACGTAGGAGCAGGATTTATAAATCTTGTCAGGCCCACTAATAATAAAAAACTTAGGTTTAGTCCTCCGTCAAAAGTCCAAAAAACATTTCTTCTCTCTTCTATTCTTTCTTTCCTACCTAATAAATCGAAAATAAACTGAAGTTAAATCAATACCACTATTTAAGACGCATTAGTAAGAGGAATACCAACACTTACATCTGCATCAACAAAAATTAGTTACAGGTGCTCCTTGTTGTTAGATAGGACGAACCATTTGTGATGCACTTTCACAACAATTTTCCATAACTCTTTCATGTCACTAATTTCGCCAATCTTCTCAAACGGCATTGCCATTATTTTCTTCCTGCAAATGTCTTATGAACAAAAACAATATAACTTGAATATATGAAAGGCTTGAAATCTATATCATGCATAGACAAACACATAGTAGAAATACAAATAAAGTAAGTAAACTCAAATACAAATGTTGATTCTCTTATATGTTATACATAGAACAATAGACTAGAAAAATGAAGAAAAAGAAGATAAATCAAGTTTTTAGAAACAAACTCAAATAATAGGTGAGGATCTTAGCTTGAAAATGAAAAACAAAAAACATACCCAAAAAAAGGAAACTGAAGAAGAATAAAAATGAAGGAAGCATGTTTGTGTGATTTAGAAAACATCACATTCAAGCAGAGAGGTTGATGGAGTCACTGATAGAAAGGTAGAATGGGTATACAAGTGGAGACAGAGAGAGAAAGGAAGAGTTGGTAGAGAAGTGGAGACGGAGAGAGAAATGAATGAGATTTTGGACAAATTTTGTGAAGTACCAATGTTGCTTTGGGAAACAAAAAATGTTGGTAATTAAAGATTGTAACATTTGTTTTCAACTAAAAGTGGCAAATATATCGGTTATTGTTCAAAAAGTGGAAGAAAATAGAAATGAAGCTAAATCATTTGGTTGGAAAAACAAATTTTAGACACAAGATGCCCTCAAAATGATGAAGTGGAAAATTTAGAGAGAATTGCAAAGAGCAGTTTTCCAGAACATTGAATTTTCTTATATTATAGATAAGGTAAAATTAGTAAAAATAAAATGTTTTATGATAATATTATTGCATTCTTTAATCTATGTGCAAAAACCTTAAATAACAGTCATTTTAAAATAAAAAGAGTATTAATTACGTAATTTTCAATTTAAGAGTTTCTTCAAAATATTTTCGACCAGCTAAGACAAACAAAAAATAATTTAAACATTTTTAAAATCTCTAAAAAGAATAATCTTTAAACCATTGACTAATAATATATTATAACAAACACAATTTATGCATCTAAAATTACTTTTACCTCTCACTATTGTAACTGTACACAAAAAATAAAATATACTTATTAAATAATACTAATTGGTTTTTGTTTTAAGATAATGGATTTTTTAAGAGGATTTCTTGATGCACCCCATATGCTTCTTACATTTCGAAGATGCGTCTCCGGATGCACCAAAAGGTCAATCAACGTTAAAATATTCCGGAAATGCATCTCCAAAATATTTTGGAGGTTAAATCACGACAGACCCTTCTCCTTCCTCATTTCTCATTTTCCTCAAAACCATTCTTCAAACTCTCTCAAAATTTTCTCTCCACCAACTCAAAACTCAATCATCAAGGCTTAACGAAACTTCAATCACCATCTCTAACATCAGAAATAACATCTAAAACATCAATTTCTTATAAGTGTTTTGAATTTTTGATAAATTTTTGAGTTTTTGTGTATATGAGTAAAAATCAATGATTAGAGTTAGAAATGAGTAGAAATAACATTTAAGATACTTTAGACATAGTGTATTAGATGTTTGTTGGCTTAAAATGATGATCTAAACAAGGTTTTTGAGATTTCATGGGGTACATCTACTTTTGGGGCCCGTGCTTCTCCTCATGCCACTTCATCTTCTTCTTCCCGTAGGAGGCGAGATTCACCATCTGACACATCACTCCCTCCATCCTCCTACAGGCGCCATGTATCCCTTATTCAAGCGCCTGAGGTAGAGAATTCACCAGCGGCATCTCCATCCTTTGAGTCTGTGTCACC
Organism: Lathyrus oleraceus; assembly: GCF_024323335.1. NCBI lineage: Eukaryota > Viridiplantae > Streptophyta > Magnoliopsida > Fabales > Fabaceae > Lathyrus > Lathyrus oleraceus. Next base: position 34,007,334 of record NC_066580.1, on the reverse strand, counting down.
TCCTACTGTTGATGTTGTTGATCTAGTGCCACCTCCGAAAGGTGAGGCTGCTGTGGATGCTGAGCCAGAGGCATTCGGAGGATACCCTATTGATTTGTCATTACTGCCTTTGTACCCAGACCATACTGCCATATATATCTGGGACGGAGAGGTAGCATTAGTTGGATTCATTATTTTTTATTTACGTCAATTTTAATTGACAAATTTCTAACATTGATTATTATTTTTTTCGAAGCGTGATCCGCAAAAGTTTATTAACTATGGATGGAAGATTTCTAGCTTGCCTCATCCAAATGAGGATTTATTCCAGGCAGTTTTGTCCTTATCTAGCCTGAAGGACTTGTGCATGAATAATTATAGCACGGTCAACCACGAGATTCTTAATGTATTCGTGGAGAGATGACACTCGGAGACCTCGTCATTTCATCTCCCGTTTGGTGAGATATCTATAACACTCGACAATGTCTCGTATTTACTACATCATCTAATCAAGGGATACTCCTAGATCATGGGAGGATTACCAAAGACGAGGCACATCAGATGATGGTAGACTATCTAGGGGATGAACTAAAGGAGGCGAAGAACGAGTTGGATAAGACCAGGGGTGCTCATGCTAGGTTTGAATACCTGAAGAAGGTATATGAGGCTGAGATGCTTATAGCAGAGTAGGCTGCTGGTGATGATGACCAGGTTGAAGGAGAATTGTGATCCAAAACGCAACGGAAATTAAAAAAAATCTCCTTTAGTGATCCTTACGAATGGGCATGATCAGTGATAGAATCGTTACCTCTTGTGGCGATTGAAACCTTTGATGTGAATTTAAAGAGTGATCATGAACGTTGAATGGTGACAACGCCTGTACTCAGTCCACACGAACGGATTCCTTCAATCTCAGTGCTAGCTGTTATGAATGAAGGCTTTAAGTGTGTGTGTGTGTGTGAGAGAGAGAGAGAGAGAGAGAAACGAAATTTTAACTGAACAAATGCTTCTCCACAAGGGTTCTATTTATAGAACCACTTGTGTGGGCTGCAAGCTAAAAATCCCACTTAAGTGTATGTGGCCCATATCTTATGATATGCCAAAATCACTTAAGTGCGTGGTACCTTACCATATTTCGTATTCTACTTAAGTACATCGTACCTTATGATGTTCTATAATTCACTTAAGTGCACCGTACCTTATGGTGTTCCTTATTTACTCTATCTCTCATCAATTCGTCCTTTTGTGTGTGACCCTGTAGGTTTTCGCGACATTAGCAATTATATTGAATCACGTATTTAACATAATAAACAGTGAGCGGTATCTAGCAACACATCACTGCTATCCAAGACACGAAAATGTCATGTGATCTAACAAATCCTTTTGTGATAATACTAATGTGTATAATTACCTTTTTACCCCTATGTCTATATTAAATACAACGCATAGATCTGTCATCCTTGTCTAGTTCAATATTAGGTTCGTAGACATTTATCCTGTTATACAGGATGGGCAAATTCCATCTAGTTCACTCATGTCCCTCAGCATGCTTCGTGGCGTACCCATCAACTTTCTTTATGGTCATCCAGTGACGGACAACGTTTGATCAACAATAAGGCATTTGACTCTACATCTAGAGTCCATAGTGGTTTTAGGTCGAAGGGTGGTATACACCACTATCACCATGAGAATAACTTATGACACTTTGCATAACATTCTATATAGTATTTTCATAGTGGGTCAATCCAGTATAAATATTACTCTTAATATCCATACCTATGTTTAAGACTTGATAAGTCCTTATCCATGATCCATGAGATGTGATCATTAGTCTATATACATAATAGTCTTAATGCTTTAATAGTTATCCCACTTTACAACAGAGCTCGACTACAAATACTTTAAGAATAGTTTCCTTATGTTTAATGGGATCTAATGATTAAGTCACACTTGATACATTAAATGGACTAGCTATTCTAAGGACTTTATTAAATAAACATAATAAAGAAAAAGCCTTTTATTATTAATAAATAATTCGATACAAGTACCAAAAGTATTGGCCTCTAGGTCTTACACCAACAATCTCCCACTAGCACTAGAGTCAATCAGGCATACCCCTAATACCCATAGATCTAGTATGGCCATCATGCTTCTCCTGCGCAAGAGGCTTTGTCAGTGGGTCAACAATATTGTCAAGTGTAGGTACTCTACATATTTTCACATCTCATCTATCTATTATCTCTCGAATGAGGTGATAACGCCTAAGTATGTGTTTGGATCGTTGGTGAGATCTAGGCTCCTTAGCTTGTGCGATAGCACCATTTTTATCACAATAGATACCAATGGGATCCATAATGTTAGGAACTATGCCAAGTTCACTAATGAACTTTTTGATCCAAACAACTTCCTTTGCTGCACTTGAGGCAGCAATATACTCGGCCTCGGTTGTAGACTCAGCAATTGTATCTTGCTTTGAATTTTTCCAGCTCACAGCGCCACCGTTTAAGAAAAACACATAACCAGATTGTGATCAAAAGTTATCCTTATCTGTCTGGAAGCTAGCATCGGTGTATCCAATTACAGCAAGCTCTTTCTGACCTCCATATATCAAGAATGAGTCCTTAGTCCTTCTCAAATACTTAAGGATATTCTTGACAGCTATCCAATGAGCATCACCAGGATCAAATTGGTACCTACTTGTTGCACTTAAAGCATACGAGACATCTGGTCGAGTACATAATGTGGCATACATGATAGATCCTATTGCAGATGCATATGGAATCTTATTCATGTGATCCCTTTCTTCTTTAGTTGAAGGGGATTGTGTTTTTGATAGACACATGCCATGTTACATAGGTATGAATCCTTTCTTGGAATCATGCATATTAAAGCGTCTCAGCACTTTGTCTATGTATGTACTCTGACTTAGGCCAAGCAATTTTTGTGATCTATCTCTATACATCCTGATTCATAATATATAGGTTGTTTCACCCAGGTCCTTCATAGAAAAGCATTTCCCCAACCAAGACTTTACTTGTTGTAGGGTAGGGACATCATTTCCAATGAGTAATATGTCATCTACATATAATACCAGGAAAACGATCATGCTCCCACTAACCTTCTTGTAAACACAAGGCTCATAATCATTCTTGATGAATCCATATTGTTTTACTATTTCATCAAAACAAAGATTCCAGCTTCTGAAAGCTTGCTTCAATCCATAGATTGATCTTTGTAACTTACATATCTTCTGGGCTTCTTCTGGTATGTAAAATCCTTCAGGTTGTGTCATGTACACATCCTCAAGAAGATTCCCATTAAGGAAAGCAGTTTTGACATCCATCTGCCATATTTCATAATCATGATATGCAGCGATAGCAAGTAAAATCCAAACAAATTTAATCATTGCAACTGGTGAAAAGGTTTCATCATAGTCAACCCCGTGAATTTGTTTATATCCTTTTGCAATCAGTCTTGCCTTATAGGTATGTACCTTACCATTCATGACAGCCTTCTTTTTGAAGACCCACTTACATCCTATAGGGTTAACTCCTACAGTAGGCTCTACCAAGGTCTAAACCTGGTTTATGTACATGGAATCCATTTCAGATTTCATGGCTTCTAGCCACTTCTCAAACTCGGGACCAGTTATGTCCTCTTGGTAGATCACAGGCTCATCTTGATCCATGAGTAATACATCACCTTGATCAGTTATGAGATATCCATATCTCTCAGGTAGGTGACGTATCCTGCTTGACCTACGCTAGTCTTGTTCTACTTGAGCAGGTTGCTCTTCCACAACTACTTGTGTTTCCTGCTCTAATTCCTCCATAGGTGTATTAATGCTTTGTGATTCTTGAATTTCTTCAAGCTCTACTTTCCTCCACTGATTCCTTTGGAAATAAAATCCTTTTCTAGGAAAACTTCAGTTCGAGCGACAAACACTTTGCCCTCAGAAGGATTGTAGAAGTAATATCCTCTTGTTTCTTTAGGATATCCCACAAATAAGCATTTGTCAAATTTGGGCTCAAGCTTAGTTGAAATTTGTCGTTTAACATAAACTTCACAACCCCAAATCTTCATGTAAGACATATGTGGTTTATTACCACTCCATATCTCATATGGTGTCTTCTCAACCTTTTCGGATGGAACACAGTTAAGTGTGTAAGCTGCTGTTAACAGTGCAATCCCCAAAAGGAGTTTGGAAGATCGACGTGACTCATCATGGATATGACCATGTCTTAAAAGGTTCAATTTCTTATCTCAGATACACTGTTCCATTGGGGTGTTCCATGAAGAGTAAGTGGGGATAGGATCCCACACTCTTTCAGATGGTCATCAAACTCTAGGCTTAAATACTCACTACCTCGATCTGATCAAATAGTTTTAATATTCTTACCTAGTTGGTTTTGTAATTCATTCTTGAATTCCTTGAACTTTTCAAAGGACTCTGATTTGTGTTTCATTAAATACACATAACCATATCTACTAAAATCATCAGTAAATGTGATGAAGTACTGAAAACCTCCCCTGGCAGGTATGTTCAGTGGTCCACATACATCAGTATGTATGAGGGCCAAAAGATCATTAGCTCTTTCACCTTTTCTTGTGAATGGAGACTTTGTCATCTTTCCAATTAAACAAGATATGCATGTCTCATATGATTCATAATCAAAAGAGTCCAAGAGTCCATCTTTATGGAGTTTGGAATTGTTTTTCTCATTTATGTGGCCTAATCGACAATGCCAAAGGTAAGTTGGATTTAACTCATTAGGTTTCATCCTTTTAGTATTAATTTTATAAATAGGCATTTCAAGATCAAGGACATATAGTCCATTGTTCATTTATGCAGTAGCATAGAATGTATCGTTCAAATAAATTGAGCAACAATTGTTCTTTATTATAAATGAAAAACCAAACTTGTCCAAACAAGAAATGGAAATAATATTCCTGCTAATTGCAGGTACATAATAACAGTTCTCTAACTGAATTATTAAACCACTAGGTAAAGTAAATACATAAGTTTCTATGGCTATAGCAGCAACCTTTGCTCCATTGCCAACTCGTAGGTCAACTTCACCTTTTTCCAAATCTCTACTCCTTTTTAGCCCCTGCACATTGGTACAAATGTGAGAACCGCATCCATTATCTAATACCCATGATGCAGAAGTAGACAAATTAATTTCAATAACAAAAATACTTGAAGTTGAAGTCTCTACACCATTCTTCTTATCTTCCAGGTACTTTGGGCAGTTTCTCTTCCAGTGTCTGGTCTTACCGCAATGGAAGCATGTGTCTTCCTTTGCTATGCCTCCATTAGGCTTCAAAGCAGGAGCAGTGGATTTGGGTTTGGCAACTTCCTTGCCTTTCCCTTTATCACCCTTCTTGGTGGGTCTTTTATTCTGTCTCTTTCCATTTCCGATCATCATAATGGACTTCCCTTTTGACTTCAGATTTTGCTCAGCAGTTCTTAACACGGCTAGTAGTTCAGGAAGAGATTTGTCCATATCATTCATATTGAAATTAAGGACAAATTGACTAAATCTATCTGGCAACGATTGCAAGATCAAATCAGTCGCAAGTTCCTTTCCAAAGGGAAAACCCAACCTCTCAAGGTTCTCCACATACCCAATCATCTTGAGCACATGGGGACCTACAAGAGCTCCCTCAGCTAACTTTCCTTGAAAAAGGGCTTTTGAAACTTCAAACCTTTCATGCCTTGCATGCTCTTGATAGAGCATCTTCAGGTGTTCGATCATATCGAACGCTTCCATGTTCTCATGTTGCTTTTGCAACTCTGAGTTCATGGTAGCTAGCATGAGGCAAGCAATTTTATTGGCATCGTCGACATGCTTCTTATAAGCATCTCTTTCTTCCTTAGGTGCAGAATTAGGAGGTTCCTCTTCAGGAACAGGTTTCTCCAAGACATACAACTTTCTATCATGTTTAAGGACAATCCTCAAATTTCGGTGCAATCCAGAAAATTTGTCCCAAACAATTTTTCCTTATCAAGGATTGATCGTAAAATGTTGTTAGAGGTGTTTGTTGTCATGGTAATCTACATAAAAATAATGAAAATATAAGTATCAATAACATATTTAATTAGGCCTTTAATTAAATATGCTCCCACTATTTTACTCAAAACAAATGACCCTCACCATTTGATTCGGAAAAACCCGTTGGAATATTTTCTAGTGGGTTGAGATCCACATTTCACTTTGTTTTAAGTCCGCGTAGGCGGATTACACAAAACTAGGTTATTTAGGTAGGAACTCCTTCCAATTGTATCTAATACAACTCTCAAATATTTTAGTTGGGTGAATAAATCCTTATTCCAATCCATCACATGGATCATTTCCAACTCTTGCATCTAAACATATAGAATCTTATTATAATTTGTTTAGTTAAGTTTGATCCATTGTTTTAGCAATTGGTGTAACACCTCAAAATTTGCCCTCCTCTCTTGGGACTAGCTTAGTATATTGCATTGCATTTCTTAGGGTTTTAGTCATTGCATATTGCATTTCATATGGCTACATTGAACAAGTCATCCTCCTAGGTCTTGATCAGAAGATAAAGAGGTTAAGATATTCAAGCCTGAGGGTTTCATTGATTGGATTGATCATTAACCATCTGAGGATGTGTGATTCAAATTAGGGTTTCTTGATTCTCAAGAAGGTTGAGCTTTGTCTTGGTTGAAATGATACATCATCATCATCATGGTCTTGTTATCATCCAAGAGATTCAAGAGATTGATCAGATACCTTGAGATTAGGGTTTTGACCTCTAGTCAACCCTAATCAGTTGTATTGGGCCAATCAGGACTTAGCAAGGAGATGGGGTTTTCAGTGGATATGGGGATCATCATGTGATTGTATTGAGCTTATGGAAGCTAGGGTTTCATCATTGAGCCATTTCATCAGGAGTTTGAAGCTCAACTTGATCAGTGCATAGCCAGATTCATCTATCAGTCAGAAAAGTCAACTGTGGTCAACTGTGCCTGAATTGATGGATTTGGAGGTGGGAGAGGGTAAGAGACACTTCATTCATGTCTAGACAAGTTTCATTTGAAATTTAAAACATCAAGAATGAAGAAAATAAAGTCAGATGGAAACTTTCCAAAAATAGAAAGTGACTTGTAATTGAAAATTGCCAAAAATGGAAAGTTTTGCACCTCAAAATTACGTGTCCAAAAATGCTTCAAATGAAATTTTGTTCAACATGAAAGTTGTAGATCTTGCTCTCACCTTTCCAAAAAGTCAAAGAACATGAATTTCTCATGTGTGGTTGGCAAGTTATGGATTGATCATTGTCCAAAAAAGTTGATTTTCAAAGTGGCATAACTTTTGATTCACAAGGCCAAATTGAGTGAGGTTTCTTTGAGCAAACTCCATTTGACATGTACTATCATGATCCATCATTACATTTCATCAAAACTCATCACATAAAAAGGCCATTTTTCAAGTGCACTTAATTTTAAAAAGTGGAGGGAAAAAGTGCATTTTGAGAAATATTCATTATTTTCACTCCATTCCTTTTGCACTAGCTCACATATGCTATTTGTAACTTGCTCAAACCAGAAAATTCCACTGTTGCATTGGTTTTACATGAGTGAGGGTGAATTACTAATTGGTCATTTAGCATGAAACTTGCATTTTCATTAATCCATTCCATTAGCACTAATCATGTTTACTAACATCATTAACATAGCATATATAAACATAATTCTAACTGTTTTTTGATTAGCAATAACAGAATTCAGATCTAGATCTAGAAATCACAAAAACCTCTTCACTTTCTCTCTCACTTTTTTTCCAAAAATCTCCAAAAACATTGCATTGTTCTTCATCAATTCATCATCTACATGCATTATTGAAGCTAATTGAAGCAAGATTTCATCATTTCCAAGCCAAATTTTGGACTGTCAAAGTGAGGTGCAACAATGGCAATTCAAGATTTCATCAAGATCGTGCGTAATTGAGCAACAAGACTTGTTCCATTCACTTCTACAAGCATCATAGAAGTTCTGTTTTCACATTTCAAGGCCTAAAACGCGCGATTTCGCAACTGTCTTCAAATTAAGGTGATTTTTCAAATTCAATAATTCTTGAAATTGATTAATGATTTGGATAGATCTTTCTTAGTAGGGAATTCTGCAATTTGTTTCACTAAATTTGGTTGAGAAATGAGAGAATTATGTTGATTTGAAGTTTCATGCATGATTATGTTTGGCTTCGATTCTCTTAATTTAGGAAGAATTAGGAAAAATTAATTTGATATTCATGATGTACGTTGAAAGACCTTTCCGTTGATATAAAGTTTGTCCAATTTGGTGAACATTTGTTCTTGAGCCTATGAACACATGAAGAACATGATGAACATTCAAAAAATTGCCAAAAACCGTGTTTTGATCTTCAGTCACGCTACTGTTCACATTGCCTTGTGTTTGAGCGTGCCAGGCTGTCAAATAGGACCTCACTTCGATTCCGTGTGAGGACAAATTCCATTTGGCCTTTTGGACATTTATTTCCTTGCCTTCATATGTTTCAACATGCATTATTTCACTTTTTTATTTTTTTCTCAACATTAGAAAATCTATATCTCATCCAATTTTTGTCCAAATAATGTGAGATTTTTTGTGGAATGATTCTTGTAGTCTCTACTATTTTTTGGTTATTTTTAATAAAATTGTGCACGTGTAAATTTTGGAATGGCCTAGGGTTTGTATGAACATATGTTTGCTTGCACATTGCTTGGTCTTTTGCTCATAAAATGATGATGCTTCATTAGAAATTCATGAAATTTTTTGTGCTTAAACAAGACTCATTCCTGGTCATTTTGATATGTGGTTTGTAATTTTTGAGTTCTTGGATTGAGAGTTATGACATGATCTTTGTAGGTGTTACATTTTGTGCCATGCCATGCTTTGTGCATCTTCCTGATTTTATTTTCTATGCTTGTTGAACTTGAATTGAGCTGGATTTTTGCATGAGATTACATATGGATGTTGAGAATACATGTGAAGTTTTATGGAATTTTTGAAGGCATTTCCTATTTGATTGGGATTTTATTTGCTGTTTAGTCATTTGTTGACTTTTTGTGATACATGTTCCCATTTGATTTGTGAAATTCTGGTTATTAATTGGATGGATGTGAAATTTGACATGTGTATGATAGACATCTTGAAGGGCATCATGGTTTTAATCCCATTCATTTATCATGTTTTGTCTCTGTTTTATGATTGGTTGAAGTTGATGCTTGTTTTGATGCCATGTATGAGCTTGCTTGAACTTGTCTGGACTTTATGAATTTCATTGACTTACTTCCCTTGGTCCAAATGAGCTGAAATTTGGTATGCATGACATGTTATGGATGCTGTTTGATCTTGATTTTTTTGAGAATTTATTGAAATGTTTTGGTATTGGTTTGATTGTGATCATTCTGTTTGGTCCTTTGAGGTTCCCAATTGCTTGTTTGGTGCCTTTTCTTTCATGAAATGATAATGATGAATGATATGAATGTGGAACCACTTGGGTTTGATTCTTAATTGTTTGATCTTGATGTTGGATAATTTTCACTTGCTGTTTTGGATTTTTCACCTCTTTTGGACCCTAGGCTTGTCCTAGTGGTCTTGTTTCTCACGTTTGGATGTGCTTTTCAGGTTAAGAAGCAAATGCTTTAAGGAGATTAATGCAAGTTGATTGAGTTTGGTTGATTGTTATGAACTAACTTGGTTTATTTTGTAGGATGCTTGGCTCACTTGAGTTGATTGTGCTTTGCACATGTGATTGATAGTGTTGACTGTTGATTCTTATTTGCTTGTTTTGGCTTTGTGAATGGTATACTGACTGTATTTGATTGATTTCAGGTACATTAGTTGCTAATAGTTCCTTGAGAACTTGCTTGTGCTGCTGCTTGGTTGTATAAACCAATTGAGGTAGAATTTCTTTTCTCCATGTAGTCTGGAAGACCTGGCCTGTTACTTGGCCAGGCACCTGTCTGAAGTCCTCCTTAAGAGGCGATGTTTGTGCTTGTTTATTTTTGTCCCCAAGCAGGAAAAGACCTTTGTTAAGGCAATTGGCAGACACAAGAGGTGTGTAGTCCACCTCCTGCTAATCTGTTGAGTCGTCCCTTGGCTCACATCACATGTTGATGCCTTGTGGACATTAACCCAAGATCAGTTGAGTCAGTGTCATAAGTGTAGAAGGGTTCCCACTTTCTGGACCCACACTTCTTTGTCTGAAGCTCTCCCTGGCCAGGGATAAGAGCTGTGAGGCACACCCCTCACTCACCTTTCATCTGGCTTCACCTTGACTCTCAATGTCAAGGTTAAGAGCTAACGTCACCCTGACACAGTTGTGTTGGTTTTGCAACTTAACCCTTGATTGAGCCCACCTTGTCTGGATATAGTGTGTGCTAATTGCGAATGTTTGCTTTGTTTTGATTATGCTTGCATACTTTGCTTTGCCTGTTTAGGATTAGCTTGTTGCCTGTGCAAGTTAGGATAGAAACCATAACATAGGGCAATGATGCATGATAACATCTAGGCTCGAGTCCAGCTCCCTAGTAGTGTGTCTCCCTTTGTATCTGGTTAGAATTTCTTTCCCGTTCAGGGGAACTACGTTGCCCTGATCCTCATACCAGATGAGGTACGTAGGCAGGAGGTCGTGCGAGATCTCTCCGGGCACCCTTTTCTTTTTTTGCGTGTGTTTGCTTGCCAGCTATCAGGCTCGAGTTCCCGACTCCCTGTTAATCTGTGTGTTCAGTTTCTTCTGACGTCTCAGCGTCTTATTGGTGTTGTGCTTACCAGCTATCAGGCTCGAGTTCCCGACTCCCTGTTAGTCTGTGTACCTTTTTTCTTTTTTGTGTGTGTTTGCTTGACAGTTGCTAGGCTCGAGTTCCCGACTCCTTAGTAACTTGTTGTTGTTTGTTCCCTCTTGTGTGCCAGGATATGGATGTAAGACCAGCGATTGGCTGTCCGTATTCTGAGTGTGTTTGTTTGGTTCGGAAGCCGATGTAAGTCCAGCGATTGGCATTCGGGTTCCATGTTTGCCTTTTGTGTTGTGTTTTGTTTCGGCGTGCGTGAGCCGAACTACGGCAGCTCTGATTCTCGTTCCAGACGAGATACGTAGGCATAGGATGCGATATCCTAGCGAGCCCTCTCCCCTCTTCTCCCACCTGTGTGTGTGTGTGATGTTTGTTTTAGCAACCTTTTTCTATCTTTTAGAGCGTGGATCCCGTCGAGTACGACGGACGTGAGGGGTGCTAATACCTTCCCCTTGCGTAACCGACTCCCGATCCCATCTCTTTGGTCGCGAGACCATGCTTTTTCCAGGTTTACTCTGAGCGTTTCCTTTCCCTCTTTTGGGATAAATAACGCACGGTGGCGGCTCTGTTTGTTTTTGTTTTAGCCTGCCGGTTGTTTTTCGCGGATGCGACAGTTGGCGACTCTGCTGGGGACCCTATAAGATGTTGACCTGTGCTGGTCCATCTTCCCTAAGCAAGTCTCTCCTAGCGTTCTAGGATAGTTTAGGTTGTTTGTGCCGCTTTATTTATTGCATTCATTATTCTGATTGTGTATATATTTGCATAAATGTTTGCATGCATCATACTATCATGTTGCTGTCCTCTGTACAGGTGGTTCCTCTGTTTGGGGTGGGTGTTCTGAGTGGGGCTAAAACCCAGGCCCGAGTATACACCTAAGATTAGTGTGGTCTCACGTTCCTCATTTGCTTTATCAGCATATTGTTGCAACGTGACATACCACAAGTCGGACGAGGTTCATTTGATAGTGCCCTTCCTTTGTGGAGTATCCACTTTGGTTGTGTCACTTCATCTGAACTATTGACTTCGGTGACCGTTCATTCCCGGATCTTTGGTTTAGATGATCTCAGGAGAGCTACAATGGCATACCCGAAAGGGCAAACCCATTGAGTATCTCTGCCCGATTGTCGAAACTATTATCCACCTTAGGATGACCTGATTAGAATTTACCTGTGAGGGGAGGGTGATTCTTACATATGCATGTTCTGGTGGTGACTTTGATGGTGACTATTGGTTCCGTTGATCAGAGTCCTATTTATAAGTCGGATTTATGGGCATTTATTTCTGAGGCGCCGGAGTTCCGTCCGTGTTATTTATCAGTGGGGATCCGTTTATTTCAGGATTCCCCGGGCCGATTCAGAGGTTTGAGGTTATCTGCTCAGAGATTGTCTGGTGATGATGGTGATGTATCTTCCATTTATTTCGGAACCCTTGAGGTGGATTTGTGGTTACATATTCCTTCAGATGGTTTTGATCGGTTCAGAGATCAGGGTTGTGACTCAGAGCAACAGTTGATAAGATGACTTAGAGGATGGCAATGCATCACATTCATTCATCAGCATCATTACATCTTGCATTTACTTGCATTTAACACATGTTTATCCATATGCAGGGACATTTTTGATCGAGATCCTGGTTGAGAGACTTTCTGCTCAGATATGAGGACCGGATTGAAAGACGATGTTGTCTATAGCTTCTTCAACCCAGAGATTGACGAGCTGAGAGATATGATAGCATTGATTACGCCTGACCATGTGAGGATGTTCAGAGAGGCATACGGTGGTATTCTGAAGATGGTTTTCAGGCTCACTGACAGCGACAGAAGCGCCATTCATACACTTCTCCAGTTCTATGACCCGGGTCTGAGATGTTTTGTGTTTCCAGATTATTTGTTGGGGCCTCTGATGGAGGATTATGTTAGTATTCTGGGTATTCAGATCCGAGATCAGATTCCTTTCTGTGCTATTAGGGGAGAGCCTGACGTCCTTGGGATTTCCCATGCTCTTTATTTGAGTCTGGAAGTGACCAAGGAGGGTTTGAAGGAGAAAGGAAAATTACCGGGTTTTCATTTGAGTTTCTTGGAGGCTAAGGCCAAGGAACATGCTGCTATGGGTAATTGGAAGACGGTCTGTGCTTTGGTTGCTGTGAGCATTTATGGTGTTATTCTGTTTCCTAATCAGAGGAGCTTTGTGGACCATAATGTCGTCAGGTTGTTCATGCAGAGGAACCCCATTCCTACTCTGGTCGGAGATGTCTATTACTCGGTTCATAACAAGAATGAGAAGAGACGTGGTGGTTTGATCAGGTGTTGTGCTCAGATGCTGTTCAGATGGTTTATGGGGTATTTGCCTTCCCGAGGTGTTTTTGCTTCGCTTGATCCTACGGTCAAGTGGTCGGTCAGATTGATGGGTTTGCGGGCTGACGATATAGCATGGACTCATAATGGTTTGGCTGGACGGAATTTTATATATAGCTGTGGGGATTTTCCCAATGTGCCTCTTATAGGAGTTCAGGGTTGCATTAATTACAACCCAACGCTTCTTAGGAGACAAATGGGATTCGCTATGGAGGTTCCTCCCCTTGAGTGTGAGACTCAGGAGTCCTTTTACTTCCCGGTTGAGGGCAATCAGGCCAAGTTGATGCAAGTGTCTGGGTCATGGCGTAACATTCAAAGAAAGGGCAAGGTTCCTTTTGGCAAGGTCAACAGCCGATATTTTCCTCTATTTGATGATTGGCTTCGGAAGAGGATCGAGATCACACATTTACCATTTCCGGGAGGTGATCCTTGGTGTCCTATGATTGAGGGTCCGCGTTCTTCTGTCAGTATGGAAGAATTCCTCGAGATGAAGAGAGCCAGAGATCAGTTGCTAGCGGAGAAAGCTGAATTGGAGATGAGTGTTGCTCGGATTCAGACGGCCAACCAGGAGATCAGAGTGAAGATGGAAGATCAAGACAAGCGACATGCCTTGGAAGCAAAGCGCTTTGATATGGATACTGCCTACTATGGGAAGGTCAGTCAGGATTTAGCATCTTCAACAAAGGAGCACGACATCACCAAAGAGAGATTGGCTAGAGCTTCAAAGGTCATTGAAGATCAGAAGAGGAGGCAAATTCTCGTGAGGGATCAGAGGGATGACAGGGTCCGAGTTCTCATTGCTGAGTGGGAGGCCAAGCTGAAGACCAAGGAAGCGGAGAATGTGAAGATCATCGCCGAGAGAGATCATTACCTTGCTGAGAGAGATCATTGCTTCAGGAAGATGAAGATTCACCAGAAGGAGGTGGGGAGATTACAGCAGGAGAACACCGAGCTCAGGTTCGCCGCAGAGTTCGCGAAGATGGTTGACGAGATAGGGCCTTCTGTAGGACCCTCATCAGGCTAGCCTTTCTTGTTTGTGAGGATTACCGTCAGGCCTGTTGACGGAATTCATTTGCTTGTATTTCTTTCCCGATTCTGGAGATTTGTATCTGATCTGATGTATGACTATGGCACTTATGGTGCATTTTGCTATGTGATGGTTATTTTCACTCAGTGATTGATCTTCAAGCTTTATTTGCTTTACCGTATGCACTCACACAGCACACACACATGGTTGGGGGTATTTTGCTAAATCATATATCTCTGGTCTGTATGATGAAATCAAATGCTGAATGTCAGAATATTGCTGCCGGATTATTATTTGTCTCAATGAAGCCAGGATCAAGAGACAAAGTGTTCCTCATATGGATAAACACTGCATTCATGCATGATCATAATAACTTGTGTTTTATTTTGCAGGTATCTGTTGCTAACGTGCTTGATTGTTTCAGGAATCATTGCTCGTGCTCGCAGAGTTGTACCTTTGCACTCAACCCGTCCTCACAGATACTTCACGAGACGCAATACTCTCAGACTAATGGATCTCCCGAACACAGATATCCTCGAGCTGAAAGATAAGATGAATGAGCTGATCAACATCATGCAAGGTTTTGCAGTTGGTCAGAAGGCTCTAGCTGATAAAGTTGAGAAGCTCGAGCGGGCTTCAGCGGCAAATAGCGGTGTAAACCTGGATGGTGTCTCCAACCAGGGGCTGGGTGGTTCTCGAGACGGTGGTAAAAGGACAACCGTGGGTATAGTGAACAACGCTGCTGGTTTTGGTGCTGCGGGTGGTCAACCGGGTCAGAATATGAAGGACAGTCTGTTCCCTCCATTCTTCGGGGTTGAGGACGACAGAGAGGAAGACCGAGAGGCCGATCAGTTCTCGATGCACAACGAACCGTTCGGTCAGTACGGTGCCCCACCACAGAACAAAGAGATTCAGCTGCTGGCTGAGAAAATCAGAGCTTTGGAGAGTTATGCCACTCCTGGGGTGGTCAACATGTCAAATATGGGGCTAGTGGAGGGGATTGTGATTCCGCAGAAATTTAAAGCGCCCACATTTGATCGGTATAATGGGAGTTCCTGCCCCGAGACTCACTTGCAGGCGTTTGTCTGTAAGATCTCTGCATACACCATGGACCAAAAGCTGTGGATGTATTTCTTCCAGGACAGCCTGTCTGGAGGCTCACTGGAGTGGTACACCAAGCTCAAGTCCTCAGATGTCAAGAACTGGCAAGATCTAGGGGATGCCTTCTTTAAACAGTATCAGTTCAACGCTGATATGGCTCCGAGTCGTACCCAGCTGCAAGGTATGTCTCAGAAGAATAACGAGGGGTTTAAAGAATACGCTCAAAGGTGGAGGGAGTTGGCTTCCAGAGTGCAACCTCCACTAGTTGACAGAGAGATGTCTGATCTCTTCATGGGAACCCTGCAGGGGGCGTTCGCCGAGAGGATGGTTGGTTGTCCGGTGACGAACTTTTCAGATATAGTGGTGGCTGGCGAAATGATAGAGAGAGTTGGCTGAAGCTCGGAAAAATACAGGGTGGTAATGCTTCGTCGTCTGGGTCGAAGAAGCCTTTCAGTAACGGCCAGAGGAAGAAAGAGGGCGATACCAGTGCGGTGTATGCATAGAGAGGACCCAGTAGGGATCGTTACTTCCAGCACACTGCTGCAGTAACTATTCCTGCTGATAATCAGAATCAGCTTGCACAGCAGCAGCAGCAACAACCGCAGCAACAAAGACAACCATTTCAGCAGAGGCCTCAGAGGGCTGGTTATCAGGTGCGGGGAAGGATGAATCATAGGCAGTTCGATAGGCCTCCTGTAACCTATTCCTTTTTGCTGAAGAAGTTGATGGATTTGGGGCTGGTACAACTCAGGACTTTGGCACCTTTGAGACCTGATCAAAGGCCAGCCAATTATGATGAGAGTGCAAAGTGCGAATTCCATTCGGGTGCTCCCGGACATAACGTAGAGAACTGCAAAGCTTTTAAGCACGTGGTTCAAGACCTGGTGGATTCGAAAGCTATCAACTTTGCACCATCTCCCAATGTCAATGCTAATCCCATGCCCGCGCATGGTCAAAGGGGGGTGAATGCTATTTCTGAGGAGAGTAGGGTTGGGCTGTCTACTGTTGATCAGTTGAAGACTCCGTTGGCTGAGGTTAAACGGCAGTTGATGTTGAATGGGGTTCACCCGGGCTGTGGTATTGATTGTGCTGAGTGCACTGTTGTTCAGAATGGGTGTGAATTATTGAGGAGGACTGTCCAGGGTTTGATGGACAATGGGAGTATTCTGATCGAGAAGGTTGATTTGGGGAAAGATGAAGTCTTCACCATAACCATTTATTTTGATCCGGTGGATTTGTCTACTCTGGCGGAGGCGGCTCCAGTTACTATCACGGTACCTGGACCAATTCCGTATGACAAAGATGATGCCGTGCCTTGGCATTATGGTGGAGAAGTGTATTGTAATGGTGAGAAGGTAGAAGATCAGACTGCAAGTGAAACCACCGTTTCAAAGGTGGATAATGCCGGTACCAGCAGTTTCACTCGCAGTGGCAGATTGTTTGCTCCGGACGCGTTGAGGGGAGGAGAAGGAGAGAAAGAGAAAAAAGAAAAGGCCGAGGCTTTAGCCAGGGCGAAGGGGAAAGCAGTAGTGAATGATAGTACTCCAGTAGTGACACCGACGCCAGGGGGGTCGGAAGAGAAACTTGATGATGATGCCGAAGAATTCTTGAGGATCATCAAGAAGTCGGAGTATAAACTTGTTGATCATCTGCAGCAAACTCCCTCCAAAATCTCCATTCTATCTTTGCTGTTAAGCTCTGAGGGGCATAGAGAGGCTCTATTAAAAATTTTGAAGAAGGCCTATGTTCCTCAGGAGATAACGATAAACCAGTTGGAGACGGTCGTGTCTAACGTGCATGCCAGCCATGGGTTGGGTTTTACAGACATGGACTTGACTGTGGATGGGAGAAATCATAACCGGGCGTTACACATCGCAATGGAGTGTAAAGGAGCCGTGCTTTCGCATGTGCTGGTTGATACCGGCTCCTCACTGAATGTGTTGCCGAAGAAGGCTCTGGCTAAGCTGAATTGTGAAGGGTTGATTCTGACTCCCACCGATCTGATAGTGTGGGCATTCGATGGGTCAAAGCGGGCCGTATTTGGAGAAGTTGAGCTTCCGGTGAAGATAGGCCCGGAGTTTTTTAAGTCGACTTTCTATGTCATGGATATCCAGCCGGCATACAGTTGCTTGTTGGGTAGGCCGTGGATTCATGCTGCTGGGGCAGTGACCTCGACTTTGCACCAGAAGCTGAAATATATTTGGGAAGGACAGGTTGTCACTGTGTGCGGAGAAGAGGACATCTTTGTCAGCCACTTGTCCTCATTCAAGTACGTTGAAATGGACGGCGAAATCTGGGAGACGCCGAGTCAAGCATTCGAAACCGTCAAGGTGGAGAATGCTTTGTTTGCAAAGGAAAAGGAAAAACCGTCCATTGCTTCGTACAAACAGGCCGCCGAGGTGGTGAAGAATGGGGAGGCTCCTGGTTGGGGCAGGATGATGGATATCTCCGCAAAGAAGGACCGCTTCGGAGTGGGGTATCAGCCGAACAGAGGCTCGGGACAAGGCAGAGGACGTCGTACGTCAGTCACCTTCACTAGTGCCGGAATGCTGGATCCGGATCACATCTGCATGATGAGTGAGGAAGCTGATAGCGACTGCGACATTGACCGGTGGATAAAGCTGTACGCACCAGGGATGGGAATCCAGAACTGGAAGGCTGAAAAGATCATCCGGGTCACTCTGCTCGAAGAGTAATATTTTTCCTGTTTTGATTTTATATGCATGAAAGCCATACGTGTTGCCCGACACGTAATAATTCATTGTAAGGGCCACCTCATGTTTAATTTTGCAAGTTTTGCATCATCAATAAAAGGATGTTTTTCAGTTAAAAGCGGTGTTCCCTGTTTTTCATTTATTTTTGCAGTTTAAAAATAAAAACAAAATAAAAATGGCAATGTTTTCATTTTTCTCTTTTAATTTGTCTCGTTCCGGTTCTAAGCAATGCATGAATCCACATTCATGCAGATGCGATCATTCTCCGGATCTCATTGATAACAATCCTGTTACACCCTCGTATGACTTCGACAATCCAATCTATCATGCTGAAGAAGAAGGCGAAGAAGATTGTGAACTGCCAGGGGAATTAGCCAGGTTGTTGAAACAAGAGGAGAAGGTGATTCAGCCGCATGAAGAGCAGATTGAGGTTGTGAATCTGGGTACCGACGAGGTCAAGAAAGAGGTGAAAATCGGGGCTGCTTTGGAGGAAAGTGTCAAGAGCAGAATGGTAGCACTGTTGAAAGAGTATGTCGACATCTTTGCCTGGTCTTATCAAGATATGTCAGGGTTGGATACCGATATCGTTGTGCACAAGCTACCGTTGCGAGCAGACTGTCCTCCAGTGAAGCAGAAGTTGCGTAGAACTCGACCTGACATGGCAATGAAAATCAAAGAAGAGGTGCAGAAGCAGTGGGATGCTGGTTTCCTTGCTGTCACTAATTATCCGCCATGGGTTGCGAACATTGTGCCAGTCCCGAAGAAAGATGGAAAAGTACGAATGTGTGTGGACTACCGGGATCTGAACAGAGCTAGCCCAAAGGATGATTTTCCATTACCTCACATTGATGTGTTGGTAGACAATACAGCTCAATTCTCGGTGTTTTCCTTCGTGGATGGCTTTTCTGGCTATAATCAAATCAAAATGTCGCCAGAGGATATGGAGAAAACAACGTTCATCACACCATGGGGCACTTTTTGTTACAAGGTGATGCCATTCGGTCTCAAGAACGCCGATGCTACTTATCAGAGGGCCATGGTGACTTTGTTTCATGATATGATTCATCATGAAATTGAATGCTATGTTGATGACATGATAGCAAAGTCCCAGACGGAAGAGGGGCATTTGGTAGATCTGGCCAAGTTGTTCGACCGACTGAGACAGTTCAGACTGAGGTTGAATCCGAACAAATGCACGTTCGGAGTGCGGTCCGGTAAATTGCTGGGGTTCATTGTAAGTGAGAAAGGAATCGAGGTTGATCCTGCAAAAGTAAAAGCAATAAGAGAAATGCCTGAACCGAGAACAGAGAAGGAGGTTCGTGGTTTCTTAGGTAGATTGAACTATATCTCACGGTTCATATCTCACCTAACAGCCACGTGTGAACCTATATTCAAGTTGTTGAGAAAAGATCAAACGGTCAGGTGGAATAATGATTGCCAAGCGGCATTTGAAAAAATAAAAGAATATTTGCAGGAGCCTCCGATTCTGATGCCTCATGTGGAGGGAAGACCGTTAATTCTGTACCTGACGGTCCTCGAGGGGTCTATGGGGTGTGTATTGGGGCAGCATGACGAGTCTGGTCGAAAAGAGCATGCCATATACTACCTTAGCAAAAAGTTTACCGACTGTGAAACAAGATATTCACTGCTCGAGAAAACTTGTTGTGCTTTGGTCTGGGCTGCTCGCCGACTAAGGCAGTATATGCTGGTTCATACCACTTTATTGATTTCCAAGATGGATCCAATCAAGTACATTTTCGAGAAGCCAGCATTGACTGGACGGGTTGCGAGGTGGCAAATGATTTTGACAGAATATGATATACAGTATACCTCTCAGAAAGCAATCAAGGGGAGTGTATTGTCTGATTACCTCGCTCAGCAACCCATTGATGATTATCAACCGATGAAGTTTGAATTCCCTGATGAGGACATCATGTTTCTCAAATCGAAAGATTGCGAGGAACCAATCCCGGAGGAGGGGCCTGACCCTGAATCCGAATGGATTCTGATGTTTGATGGGGCCGTTAACATGAATGGTAGCGGTGTTGGTGTTGTTTTGGTTACGCCGAAAGGATCCCACATTCCTTTTGCTGCCCGGCTGACATTCGAGTGCACCAACAACGTGGCTGAATACGAAGCTTGTATATTGGGGATTGAAGAGGCGATTGATTTGAGAATCAAGAACCTTGTCATATATGGAGATTCAGCTCTGGTTGTAAATCAGGTTAACGGAAAATGGTATACGCATCAATTTCATTTAATTCCATATCGGGATTATACGAGGAGATTGTTGACGTTTTTCATCGAGGTGAAGTTGCATCATGTGCCCAGAGAGGAGAATCCTTTGGCAGATGCTTTGGCTACCCTGGCCGCCTTGATTAAGGTGCAATGGTGGAATCAGTTCCCCAGCGTTGAAGTAGGTCGTCTGGATAGACCGGCTTATGTGTTTGCTGTTGATACAGCGCCTGATGATGAGAAGCCGTGGTATTACGATATCAAGCGCTATCTAGAGGCTCAAGAGTATCCTGAGGGAGCATCAAAGAAGGATCGAAAGACTCTGCGGAGGTTGGCCATGGTGTTCTACTTGAATAAGGATGGGGTTCTGTACAAGAGGAATTTCGATTGGGTCTTGCTCAGATGTGTTGATGATAAAGAAGCAAGCCAATTGATGAAAGAGGTTCACGAAGGATCGTTCGGTACCCATGCCAGTGGGAATGCGATGGTAAAGAAGCTGCTGAGGGCAGGTTATTATTGGATGACCATGGAGGCCCAATGTTTCAAGTTCGTGCGGAAGTGTCATAAATGCCAGATTTATGCTGATAAGGTGCACGTGCCTCCAAATCCGTTGAGCTTAATGTCGTCCCCGTGGCCGTTTGCTATGTGGGGCATTGATATGATCGGGAAGATTGAGCCTACAGCTTCGAATGGGCACAGGTTCATATTGGTGGCTATTGATTACTTCACCAAGTGGGTGGAAGCAGCCTCTTATACGAACGTGACAAAGCAGGTCGTTGCCAGGTTTCTCAAGAGAGACATCATTTGCCGATATGGGGTTCCTGAGAGAATCATTACTGATAATGGTTCTAATTTGAACAATAAGATGATGGCAGAACTGTGCCGGGAATTCAAGATTGAGCATCACAATTCTTCTCCCTATCGTCCGAAGATGAATGGGGCGGTTGAGGCAGCCAACAAGAATATAAAGAAGATTGTGCAGAAAATGGTGGTAACCTATAAAGACTGGCATGAGATGTTGCCGTTTGCATTGCATGGGTATCGAACGTCGGTGCGCACGTCTACTGGGGCAACGCCTTTCTCATTGGTATATGGAATGGAAGCCATGCTACCGGTTGAGGTTCAGATTCCCTCTTTGAGAGTCCTGATGGACGTGAAATTGCAAGAGGCGGAATGGGTAAGGACCCGGTATGAGGAGTTAAGCCTGACTGAGGAAAAGAGGCTGGCGGCCATCTGTCATGGGCAGTTGTACCAGCAATGGATGAAGCGTGCTTTTGACAGAAAGGTACGACCTCGAGTGTATCACGTGGGTGATATGGTGCTGAAAAGGATCCTTCCTCCTCAAAACGATCGTAGGGGCAAATGGACACCTAATTATGAAGGTCCATTCGTGGTCAAGAAGGTTTTCTCTGGCGGAGCCTTGTTGTTAACGACCATGGATGGCGAAGATTTTCCATCCCCTGTGAATGCGGACGCAGTTAAAAAATACTTCGTATAAAGAGACCCGCTGGACGAAAAGAATAAAATAGTCCAGGCAAAAAAGGGCATCCCGGCGAACCAAAAAAAACGGAAAGAAAGGTTCGGGCAAAAATTAGGGATATAAAATGAAAAATGTACACCCGGCAAGTCGAAAACCTGAAAAGGCGGCTTGGGCAAAAAAGGGTATCCCGGTGGGCTGAAAACCCGAAAGGGCGGTCCAGGCAAAAGAGGGATTGAAACGAACAACTGCGTCTGGCATGATCGTTTGCGCTTCAGTTAAGGCACATGGATAATACCCGGTAGGGGTCAGTCGGAATCGTCTTGTTCAGAAGGCAGAAAGCACGGAGAGTCTGAGGACATATGGGGTGTAACCGAGTTGGAACTCGATGAGATCACGGGTTTCACATTGCCATTAGGATAGATTTTTCCTTTTGTACACAATTACCTCTTTTCAGGAATTGCTTCCTTTGTATTGCTCAATATGAGCCGTACTTTTTCAGTCAATAAAATACACATTCAGTCAAATAATTTTGTTTTTGTTTTTCATTACCGCTTTGATTGCAAAAACACCCAATTATTTTTGATAAAGAGTCTTTGCATTTTAAGACATACAGGTCCCTTCCAATGCATGTTTATAAGATTGAAAGCTTGGAATCTTATTCGGAAGGTTGAGTAACCCAAGTGTTGAAATCTTGACACGCCTGGGGCACGGTTTTATCTAACGATCTCTTTTGCAGGTGCTGTTAGATATTTTCACTCACTTGCAGGTTGTGATGTGGAAGCTTTTGACAAAACAAATCCCCATGGAGTCCAATCAGGGACGAATGAATAAGAAGCATGGTAAAGAAGGCGGAGACGTACGACGATCCGTGGAAGTTAATCAAGAAGACTCTTCAAAGTCTGAAATTGAAAAGTCTGTATAAAACCCAGGGGTTCGCTCTCCGTCGAGCGTGAAGCAGTTGGGAATACAAGATGATAGAGCAGAAAAGGTCCAGACGAGTCTGGGAGTTCTCAAAATTGGAAAGCTGACAATGGATTTGAATGATGGATGACATGGTTCGACGAGTCGACGGGTGTTCAGAACCAGAATTTCCTTATCTCTCCAAGCAGAGTCGTGAGGACTAATTCCCCAGCAGATTCAAGGTCTGTGGCCTCCCTAGCAGGGTCAGGATGGTTATCCCCAGCAGGTTTTAGAGCAATGCTTCCCCAGTCGTCAGGCCTGAAGGTTGCAATTTCCCCAACGGAAGTATCTGTGTGCAGTGGTTCCTCAAGCAGAGTCGGGATTGATATCCCCAGCAAGTCAAAGACTGTTGATTCCCCACAGAGTGCATTGGTGGTTTCCCCAGCGATATCCCCAAGCGGACCAGGTGCAAAGGAGGTTTTTCCCCAGCAAGGGTTGTTTTTTCCCAGCAGCAGTGCTATTCCCCAGCAGGGTGGAGATCGGAGTGTTGTCGAGTTCCTCAGCAGAGTGTCTTGAGCTCCCCAGAAGAGTCCCTTGAGGGGGATGCTTTTTTATGCATGCATCATTTAGGAGATCATAGCATATTGCATAATAAACTGCGTAGCATTTCCATAATTATGGGGCATTACTCTAAAAATCATCATGCATCATCATTGCAAGCATCAGCTAGTCTCAAGCCGAGGTCGGCGTTTGAGATTTATGTTTCGCCAGTGGGTGAAGGTGTTACTCAAGCCGTGGTTACCGTTTGAGAGGTGGTTTCGCTGGTTGGAAGATCAACATCAGCATTGCAAGCATAAGTTAACCCCAAGCTGTGGTTACCATCCAAGAATGGGTTTTGCCGGTCAGTGAAGATGTTACTCTGAGGAGTTTAGCATCATGACGTCAGGTCAGCAGTGTTCCCCAGTAGTGCGATACTGGAGGAGACTTTTCCGTCGGACAGAGATGGAAATGTTACGCGATCAGCGCGACTCGAGCCGTGGTTACCGCTTGAGATTTGGTTTCGCCGGATGGTGAAGGTGTCACTCCGAGGAGTTCAGCATCGTGATTTTGGAGCAACGGTATTTCCCAGTTATTCCCCGGCAAGCGTCTGCCTGGTTTTGGACAAATGTGGATGTCATCCTTGTGATAACAGTAAGTGTCGTGTCGATCCTCGTCTGGTCGAGTTTTCTTTGGTGTCAGTAAACATCATTGTTCGATGTACAGTAAACGTCGAGTTTCCTCCCAGTCATCAGTTAATGTCTGGTCGAGTTTTCTTTGGTGTCAAGTAAACATCATTGTTCGATGTCCAGTAAACGTCGAGTTTCCTCCCAGTCATCAGTTAATGTCTGGTCGAGTTTTCTTTGGTGTCAAGTAAACATCATTGTTCGATGTCCAGTAAACGTCGAGTTTCCTCCCAGTCATCAGTTAACGTCTGGTCGAGTTTTCTTTGGTGTCAAGTAAACATCATTGTTCGATGTCCAGTAAACGTCGAGTTTCCTCCCAGTCATCAGTTAACGTCTGGTCGAGTTTTCTTTGGTGTCAAGTAAACATCATTGTTCGATGTCCAGTAAACGTCGAGTTTCCTCCCAGTCATCAGTTAACGTCTGGTCGAGTTTTCTTTGGTGTCAAGTAAACATCATTGTTCGATGTCCAGTAAACGTCGAGTCCCTCCCAGTCATCAGTTAATGTCTGGTCGAGTCTTCTTTGGTGTCAAGTAAACATCATTGTTCGATGTCCAGTAAACGTCGAGTTCCATCCCAGTCATCAGTAAGTGTCTGGTCGGGTTTTCTTTGGTGTCAGTAAACATCATTGTTCGATGTCCAGTAAACGTCGAGTTTCTTCCCAGTCATCAGTCAGTGTCTGGTTGAAAGTGTTACTCTGAGGAGTTTAGCATCATGACGTCAGATCAGCAAGGTTCCCCAGTAGTGCGATACTGGAGGAAATTTTTCCGTCAGACGGAGATGGAAATAAAATCAAAGGACGTTACGCGATCAGCGCGACAATCGGGGTTCAAATGGAGAAAGGGAAATGTTGAGGCATTTTCTGGAGATCGGGGTTCAAATGGAGAAAGGGAAATGTTGAGGCATTTTCTGGAGATCGGGGTTCAATTGGAGAAAAGGAAGTGTTGAGACATTTTCTGGAGATCGGGGTCCAAGGGGAGATTGGAGTTGAAGATTATATCTGGAATGAGGTCCGCAGGATTATCTTCTGTTCATGTGTCACCTTAGACTTTGGCTGAGGTCAATGGAAGTCGTTATGGGTGTCTTCTGAAGAAGAGATGCACATGTTACCTTCCTTTTGTGAAGGTGTAACCTCTAATATGTCGCCCTCAGAGTGGTGTTTGGTGTTAGTTCGGACGTTGCCAGCGGAATTATCACAAGAAAGCGGAGAACGGGGTTCAAATGGAGAAAGGGAAATGTTGAGGCATTTTCTGGAGAGCGGGGTTCAAATGGAGAAAAGGAGACACGAGGTGTTTTTTGGAGAACGGGGTTCACAATGGCGATCACAAGTTATCGTCAGGCGACTGGGGTTCAAATGGAGAATGGGGTTCATTATGTTGGCAAGCAAGGTGTCGGGGTTCAAATGCAATGATCCGGGATCATTTGTGCGAAGAAAATGTTGGGGTTCAAGAAAAGGGAAAGATCAGAAAATTTCGGGGTTCAAGAAAAGCATAAAAAGAAAGAAATAATAATCCCCAGTGGATGTGGTGTTCAGGCCATGGTTATCCCTGCGTTACCATTTGTTTTGGTATCCAGGTCGACGTTTCTGTTTCGGCATTCCGGCCGACTTTCTCCGTACCCGACGGATTCTTCTTCAAGGTTGTTCTTCGCCGATCCTGACAGGCGTTGTTAATTATTTCCCATCAGAGTGCAAATTGTTCGTCTGTTCTTGGTATTCAATCACTCTTCATCCTGATCATCTGAAAGCCGAGGCTATTCATATCGACAGGTTCACAGTGGATTGAATAGGGGCAGCTGTAACACCTCAAAATTTGCCCTCCTCTCTTGGGACTAGCTTAGCATATTGCATTGCATTTCTTAGGGTTTTAGTCATTGCATATTGCATTTCATATGGCTACATTGAGCAAGTCATCCTCCTAGGTCTTGATCAGAAGATAAAGAGGTTAAGATATTCAAGCCTGAGGGTTTCATTGATTGGATTGATCATTAACCATCTGAGGATGTGTGATTCAAATTAGGATTTCTTGATTCTCAAGAAGGTTGAGCTTTGTCTTGGTTGAAATGATACATCATCATCATGGTCTTGTTATCATCCAAGAGATTCAAGAGATTGATCAGATACCTTGAGATTAGGGTTTTGACCTCTGGTCAACCCTAATCAGTTGTATTGGGCCAATCAGGACTTAGCAAGGAGATTGGGTTTTCAGTGGATATGGGGATCATCATGTGATTGTATTGAGCTTATGGAAGCTAGGGTTTCATCATTGAGCCATTTCATCAGGAGTTTGAAGCTCAACTTGATCAGTGCATAGCCAGATTCATCTATCAGTCAGAAAAGTCAACTGTGGTCAACTGTGCCTGAATTGATGGATTTGGAGGTGGGAGAGGGTAAGAGACACTCCATTCATGTCTAGACAAGTTTCATTTGACATTTCAAACATCAAGAATGAAGAAAATAAAGTCAGATGGAAACTTTCCAAAAATAGAAAGTGACTTGTAATTGAAAATTGCCAAAAATGGAAAGTTTTGCACCTCAAAATTACGTGTCCAAAAATGCTTCAAATGAAATTTTGTTCAACATGAAAGTTGTAGATCTTGCTCTCACCTTTCCAAAAAGTCCAAGAACATGAATTTCTCATGTGTGGTTGGCAAGTTATGGATTGATCATTATCCAAAAAAGTTGATTTTCAAAGTGGCATAACTTTTGATTCACAAGGCCAAATTGAGTGAGGTTTCTTTGAGCAAACTCCATTTGACATGTACTATCATGATCCATCATTACATTTCATCAAAACTCATCACATAAAAAGACCATTTTTCAAGTGGACTTAATTTTAAAAAGTGGAGGGGAAAAGTACATTTTGAGAAATATTCATTATTTTCACTCCATTCCTTTTGCACTAGCTCACATATGCTATTTGTAACTTGCTCAAACCAGAAAATTTCACTGTTGCATTGGTTTTACATGAGTGAGGGTGAATTACTAATTGGTCATTTAGCATGAAACTTGCATTTTCATTAATCCATTCCATTAGCACTAATCATGTTTACTAACATCATTAACATAGCATATATAAACAGAATTCTAACTGTTTTTTGATTAGCAATAACAGAATTCAGATCTAGATCTAGAAATCACAAAAACCTCTTCACTTTCTCTCTCACTTTTTTTCCAAAAATCTCCAAAAACATTGCATTGTTCTTCATCAATTCATCATCTACATGCATTATTGAAGCTAATTGAAGCAAAATTTCATCATTTCCAAGCCAAATTTTGGACTGTTAAAGTGAGGTGCAACAATGGCAATTCAAGATTTCATCAAGATCGTGCGTAATTGAGCAACAAGACTTGTTCCATTCACTTCTACAAGCATCATAGAAGTTCTGTTTTCACATTTCAAGGCCTAAAACGCGCGATTTCGCAACTGTCTTCAAATTAAGGTGATTTTTCGAATTCAATAATTCTTGAAATTGATTAATGATTTGGATAGATCTTTCTTAGTAGGGAATTCTGCAATTTTTTTCACTAAATTTGGTTGAGAAATGAGAGAGTTATGTTGATTTGAAGTTTCATGCATGATTATGTTTGGCTTCGATTCTCTTAATTTAGGAAGAATTAGGAAAAATTAATTTGATATTCATGATGTACGTTGAAAGACCTTTCCGTTGATATAAAGTTTGTCCAATTTGGTGAACATTTGTTCTTGAGCCTATGAACACATGAAGAACATGATGAACATTCAAAAAATTGCCAAAAACCGTGTTTTGATCTTCAGTCACGCTACTGTTCGCATTGCCTTGTGTTTGAGCGTGCCAGGCTGTCAAATAGGACCTCACTTCGATTCCGTGTGAGGACAAATTCCATTTGGCCTTTTGGACATTTATTTCCTTGCCTTCATATGTTTCAACATGCATTATTTCACTTTTTTATTTTTTTCTCAACATTAGAAAATCTATATCTCATCCAATTTTTGTCCAAATAATGTGAGATTTTTTGTGGAATGATTCTTGTAGTCTCTACTATTTTTTGGTTATTTTTAATAAAATTGTGCACGTGTAAATTTTGGAATGGCCTAGGGTTTGTATGAACATATGTTTGCTTGCACATTGCTTGGTCTTTTGCTCATAAAATGATGATGCTTCATTAGAAATTCATGAAATTTTTTGTGCTTAAACAAGACTCATTCCTGGTCATTTTGATATGTGGTTTGTAATTTTTGAGTTCTTGGATTGAGAGTTATGACATGATCTTTGTAGGTGTTACATTTTGTGCCATGCCATGCTTTGTGCATCTTCCTGATTTTATTTTCTATGCTTGTTGAACTTGAATTGAGCTGGATTTTTGCATGAGATTACATATGGATGTTGAGAATACATGTGAAGTTTTATGGAATTTTTGAAGGCATTTCCTATTTGATTGGGATTTTATTTGCTGTTTAGTCATTTGTTGACTTTTTGTGATACATGTTCCCATTTGATTTGTGAAATTCTGGTTATTAATTGGATGGATGTGAAATTTGACATGTGTATGATAGACATCTTGAAGGGTATCATGGTTTTAATCCCATTCATTTATCATGTTTTGTCTCTGTTTTATGATTGGTTGAAGTTGATGCTTGTTTTGATGCCATGTATGAGCTTGCTTGAACTTGTCTGGACTTTATGAATTTCATTGACTTACTTCCCTTGGTCCAAATGAGCTGAAATTTGGTATGCTTGACATGTTATGGATGCTGTTTGATCTTGATTTTTTTGAGAATTTATTGAAATGTTTTGGTATTGGTTTGATTGTGATCATTCTGTTTGGTCCTTTGAGGTTCCCAATTGCTTGTTTGGTGCCTTTTCTTTCATGAAATGATAATGATGAATGATATGAATGTGGAACCACTTGGGTTTGATTCTTAATTGTTTGATCTTGATGTTGGATAATTTTCACTTGCTGTTTTGGATTTTTCACCTCTTTTGGACCCTAGGCTTGTCCTAGTGGTCTTGTTTCTCACGTTTGGATGTGCTTTTCAGGTTAAGAAGCAAATGCTTTAAGGAGATTAATGCAAGTTGATTGAGTTTGGTTGATTGTTATGAACTAACTTGGTTTATTTTGTAGGATGCTTGGCTCACTTGAGTTGATTGTGCTTTGCACATGTGATTGATAGTGTTGACTGTTGATTCTTATTTGCTTGTTTTGGCTTTGTGATTGGTATACTGACTGTATTTGATTGATTTCAGGTACATTAGTTGCTAATAGTTCCTTGAGAACTTGCTTGTGCTGCTGCTTGGTTGTATAAACCAATTGAGGTAGAATTTCTTTTCTCCATGTAGTCTGGAAGACCTGGCCTGTTACTTGGCCAGGCACCTGTCTGAAGTCCTCCTTAAGAGGCGATGTTTGTGCTTGTTTATTTTTGTCCCCAAGCAGGAAAAGACCTTTGTTAAGGCAATTGGCAGACACAAGAGGTGTGTAGTCCACCTCCTGCTAATCTGTTGAGTCGTCCCTTGGCTCACATCACATGTTGATGCCTTGTGGACATTAACCCAAGATCAGTTGAGTCAGTGTCATAAGTGTAGAAGGGTTCCCACTTTCTGGACCCACACTTCTTTGTCTGAAGCTCTCCCTGGCCAGGGATAAGAGCTGTGAGGCACACCCCTCACTCACCTTTCATCTGGCTTCACCTTGACTCTCAATGTCAAGGTTAAGAGCTAACGTCACCCTGACACAGTTGTGTTGGTTTTGCAACTTAACCCTTGATTGAGCCCACCTTGTCTGGATATAGTGTGTGCTAATTGCGAATGTTTGCTTTGTTTTGATTATGCTTGCATACTTTGCTTTGCCTGTTTAGGATTAGCTTGTTGCCTGTGCAAGTTAGGATAGAAACCATAACATAGGGCAATGATGCATGATAACATCTAGGCTCGAGTCCAGCTCCCTAGTAGTGTGTCTCCCTTTGTATCTGGTTAGAATTTCTTTCCCGTTCAGGGGAACTACGTTGCCCTGATCCTCATACCAGATGAGGTACGTAGGCAGGAGGTCGTGCGAGATCTCTCCGGGCACCCTTTTCTTTTTTTGTGTGTGTTTGCTTGCCAGCTATCAGGCTCGAGTTCCCGACTCCCTGTTAATCTGTGTGTTCAGTTTCTTCTGACGTCTCAGCGTCTTATTGGTGTTGTGCTTGCCAGCTATCAGGCTCGAGTTCCCGACTCCCTGTTAGTCTGTGTACCTTTTTTCTTTTTTGTGTGTGTTTGCTTGACAGTTGCTAGGCTCGAGTTCCCGACTCCTTAGTAACTTGTTGTTGTTTGTTCCCTCTTGTGTGCCAGGATATGGATGTAAGACCAGCGATTGGCTGTCCGTATTCTGAGTGTGTTTGTTTGGTTCGGAAGCCGATGTAAGTCCAGCGATTGGCATTCGGGTTCCATGTTTGCCTTTTGTGTTGTGTTTTGTTTCGGCGTGCGTGAGCCGAACTACGGCAGCTCTGATTCTCGTTCCAGACGAGATACGTAGGCATAGGATGCGATATCCTAGCGAGCCCTCTCCCCTCTTCTCCCACCTGTGTGTGTGTGTGATGTTTGTTTTAGCAACCTTTTTCTATCTTTTAGAGCGTGGATCCCGTCGAGTACGACGGACGTGAGGGGTGCTAATACCTTCCCCTTGCGTAACCGACTCCCGATCCCATCTCTTTGGTCGCGAGACCATGCTTTTTCCAGGTTTACTCTGAGCGTTTCCTTTCCCTCTTTTGGGATAAATAACGCACGGTGGCGGCTCTGTTTGTTTTTGTTTTAGCCTGCCGGTTGTTTTTCGCGGATGCGACAGTTGGCGACTCTGCTGGGGACCCTATAAGATGTTGACCTGTGCTGGTCCATCTTCCCTAAGCAAGTCTCTCCTAGCGTTCTAGGATAGTTTAGGTTGTTTGTGCCGCTTTATTTATTGCATTCATTATTCTGATTGTGTATATATTTGCATAAATGTTTGCATGCATCATACTATCATGTTGCTGTCCTCTGTACAGGTGGTTCCTCTGTTTGGGGTGGGTGTTCTGAGTGGGGCTAAAACCCAGGCCCGAGTATACACCTAAGATTAGTGTGGTCTCACGTTCCTCATTTGCTTTATCAGCATATTGTTGCAACGTGACATACCACAAGCCGGACGAGGTTCATTTGATAGTGCCCTTCCTTTGTGGAGTATCCACTTTGGTTGTGTCACTTCATCTGAACTATTGACTTCGGTGACCGTTCATTCCCGGATCTTTGGTTTAGATGATCTCAGGAGAGCTACAATGGCATACCCGAAAGGGCAAACCCATTGAGTATCTCTGCCCGATTGTCGAAACTATTATCCACCTTAGGATGACCTGATTAGAATTTACCTGTGAGGGGAGGGTGATTCTTACATATGCATGTTCTTGTGGTGACTTTGATGGTGACTATTGGTTCCGTTGATCAGAGTCCTATTTATAAGTCGGATTTATGGGCATTTATTTCTGAGACGCCGGAGTTCCGTCCGTGTTATTTATCAGTGGGGATCCGTTTATTTCAGGATTCCCCGGGCCGATTCAGAGGTTTGAGGTTATCTGCTCAGAGATTGTCTGGTGATGATGGTGATGTATCTTCCATTTATTTCGGAACCCTTGAGGTGGATTTGTGGTTACATATTCCTTCAGATGGTTTTGATCGGTTCAGAGATCAGGGTTGTGACTCAGAGCAACAGTTGATCAGATGACTTAGAGGATGGCAATGCATCGCATTCATTCATCAGCATCATTACATCTTGCATTTACTTGCATTTAACACATGTTTATCCATATGCAGGGACATTTTTGATCGAGATCCTGGTTGAGAGACTTTCTGCTCAGATATGAGGACCGGATTGAAAGACGATGTTGTCTATAGCTTCTTCAACCCAGAGATTGACGAGCTGAGAGATATGATAGCATTGATTACGCCTGACCATGTGAGGATGTTCAGAGAGGCATACGGTGGTATTCTGAAGATGGTTTTCAGGCTCACTGACAGCGACAGAAGCGCCATTCATACACTTCTCCAGTTCTATGACCCGGGTCTGAGATGTTTTGTGTTTCCAGATTATTTGTTGGGGCCTCTGATGGAGGATTATGTTAGTATTCTGGGTATTCAGATCCGAGATCAGATTCCTTTTTGTGCTATTAGGGGAGAGCCTGACGTCCTTGGGATTTCCCGTGCTCTTTATTTGAGTCTGGAAGTGACCAAGGAGGGTTTGAAGGAGAAAGGAAAATTACCGGGTTTTCATTTGAGTTTCTTGGAGGCTAAGGCCAAGGAACATGCTGCTATGGGTAATTGGAAGACGGTCTGTGCTTTGGTTGCTGTGAGCATTTATGGTGTTATTCTGTTTCCTAATCAGAGGAGCTTTGTGGACCATAATGTCGTCAGGTTGTTCATGCAGAGGAACCCCATTCCTACTCTGGTCGGAGATGTCTATTACTCGGTTCATAACAAGAATGAGAAGAGACGTGGTGGTTTGATCAGGTGTTGTGCTCAGATGCTGTTCAGATGGTTTATGGGGTATTTGCCTTCCCGAGGTGTTTTTGCTTCGCTTGATCCTACGGTCAAGTGGTCGGTCAGATTGATGGGTTTGCGGGCTGACGATATAGCATGGACTCATAATGGTTTGGCTGGACGGAATTTTATATATAGCTGTGGGGATTTTCCCAATGTGCCTCTTATAGGAGTTCAGGGTTGCATTAATTACAACCCAACGCTTCTTAGGAGACAAATGGGATTCGCTATGGAGGTTCCTCCCCTTGAGTGTGAGACTCAGGAGTCCTTTTACTTCCCGGTTGAGGGCAATCAGGCCAAGTTGATGCAAGTGTCTGGGTCATGGCGTAACATTCAAAGAAAGGGCAAGGTTCCTTTTGGCAAGGTCAACAGCCGATATTTTCCTCTATTTGATGATTGGCTTCGGAAGAGGATCGAGATCACACATTTACCATTTCCGGGAGGTGATCCTTGGTGTCCTATGATTGAGGGTCCGCGTTCTTCTGTCAGTATGGAAGAATTCCTCGAGATGAAGAGAGCCAGAGATCAGTTGCTAGCGGAGAAAGCTGAATTGGAGATGAGTGTTGCTCGGATTCAGACGGCCAACCAGGAGATCAGAGTGAAGATGGAAGATCAAGACAAGCGACATGCCTTGGAAGCAAAGCGCTTTGATATGGATACTGCCTACTATGGGAAGGTCAGTCAGGATTTAGCATCTTCAACAAAGGAGCACGACATCACCAAAGAGAGATTGGCTAGAGCTTCAAAGGTCATTGAAGATCAGAAGAGGAGGCAAATTCTCGTGAGGGATCAGAGGGATGACAGGGTCCGAGTTCTCATTGCTGAGTGGGAGGCCAAGCTGAAGACCAAGGAAGCGGAGAATGTGAAGATCATCGCCGAGAGAGATCATTACCTTGCTGAGAGAGATCATTGCTTCAGGCAGATGAAGATTCACCAGAAGGAGGTGGGGAGATTACAGCAGGAGAACACCGAGCTCAGGTTCGCCGCAGAGTTCGCGAAGATGGTTGACGAGATAGGGCCTTCTGTAGGACCCTCATCAGGCTAGCCTTTCTTGTTT
The DNA here is from genome assembly GCF_024323335.1 of Lathyrus oleraceus. Classification (NCBI taxonomy): domain Eukaryota; kingdom Viridiplantae; phylum Streptophyta; class Magnoliopsida; order Fabales; family Fabaceae; genus Lathyrus; species Lathyrus oleraceus. The sequence continues at coordinate 33,973,924 of NC_066580.1, read as the reverse complement.
GTGAGGATTACCGTCAGGCCTGTTGACGGAATTCATTTGCTTGTATTTCTTTCCCGATTCTGGAGATTTGTATCTGATCTGATGTATGACTATGGCACTTATGGTGCATTTTGCTATGTGATGGTTATTTTCACTCAGTGATTGATCTTCAAGCTTTATTTGCTTTACCGTATGCACTCACACAGCACACACACATGGTTGGGGGTATTTTGCTAAATCATATATCTCTGGTCTGTATGATGAAATCAAATGCTGAATGTCAGAATATTGCTGCCGGATTATTATTTGTCTCAATGAAGCCAGGATCAAGAGACAAAGTGTTCCTCATATGGATAAACACTGCATTCATGCATGATCATAATAACTTGTGTTTTATTTTGCAGGTATCTGTTGCTAACGTGCTTGATTGTTTCAGGAATCATTGCTCGTGCTCGCAGAGTTGTACCTTTGCACTCAACCCGTCCTCACAGATACTTCACGAGACGCAATACTCCCAGACTAATGGATCTCCCGAACACAGATATCCTCGAGCTGAAAGATAAGATGAATGAGCTGATCAACATCATGCAAGGTTTTGCAGTTGGTCAGAAGGCTCTAGCTGATAAAGTTGAGAAGCTCGAGCGGGCTTCAGCGGCAAATAGCGGTGTAAACCTGGATGGTGTCTCCAACCAGGGGCTGGGTGGTTCTCGAGACGGTGGTAAAAGGACAACCGTGGGTATAGTGAACAACGCTGCTGGTTTTGGTGCTGCGGGTGGTCAACCGGGTCAGAATATGAAGGACAGTCTGTTCCCTCCATTCTTCGGGGTTGAGGACGACAGAGAGGAAGACCGAGAGGCCGATCAGTTCTCGATGCACAACGAACCGTTCGGTCAGTACGGTGCCCCACCACAGAACAAAGAGATTCAGCTGCTGGCTGAGAAAATCAGAGCTTTGGAGAGTTATGCCACTCCTGGGGTGGTCAACATGTCAAATATGGGGCTAGTGGAGGGGATTGTGATTCCGCAGAAATTTAAAGCGCCCACATTTGATCGGTATAATGGGAGTTCCTGCCCCGAGACTCACTTGCAGGCGTTTGTCTGTAAGATCTCTGCATACACCATGGACCAAAAGCTGTGGATGTATTTCTTCCAGGACAGCCTGTCTGGAGGCTCACTGGAGTGGTACACCAAGCTCAAGTCCTCAGATGTCAAGAACTGGCAAGATCTAGGGGATGCCTTCTTTAAACAGTATCAGTTCAACGCTGATATGGCTCCGAGTCGTACCCAGCTGCAGGGTATGTCTCAGAAGAATAACGAGGGGTTTAAAGAATACGCTCAAAGGTGGAGGGAGTTGGCTGCCAGAGTGCAACCTCCACTAGTTGACAGAGAGATGTCTGATCTCTTCATGGGAACCCTGCAGGGGGCGTTCGCCGAGAGGATGGTTGGTTGTCCGGTGACGAACTTTTCAGATATAGTGGTGGCTGGCGAAATGAGAGAGAGTTGGCTGAAGCTCGGAAAAATACAGGGTGGTAATGCTTCGTCGTCTGGGTCGAAGAAGCCTTTCAGTAACGGCCAGAGGAAGAAAGAGGGCGATACCAGTGCGGTGTATGCATAGAGAGGACCCAGTAGGGATCGTTACTTCCAGCACACTGCTGCAGTAACTATTCCTGCTGATAATCAGAATCAGCTTGCACAGCAGCAGCAGCAACAACCGCAGCAACAAAGACAACCATTTCAGCAGAGGCCTCAGAGGGCTGGTTATCAGGTGCGGGGAAGGATGAATCATAGGCAGTTCGATAGGCCTCCTGTAACCTATTCCTTTTTGCTGAAGAAGTTGATGGATTTGGGGCTGGTACAACTCAGGACTTTGGCACCTTTGAGACCTGATCAAAGGCCAGCCAATTATGATGAGAGTGCAAAGTGCGAATTCCATTCGGGTGCTCCCGGACATAACGTAGAGAACTGCAAAGCTTTTAAGCACGTGGTTCAAGACCTGGTGGATTCGAAAGCTATCAACTTTGCACCATCTCCCAATGTCAATGCTAATCCCATACCCGCGCATGGTCAAAGGGGGGTGAATGCTATTTCTGAGGAGAGTAGGGTTGGGCTGTCTACTGTTGATCAGTTGAAGACTCCGTTGGCTGAGGTTAAACGGCAGTTGATGTTGAATGGGGTTCACCCGGGCTGTGGTATTGATTGTGCTGAGTGCACTGTTGTTCAGAATGGGTGTGAATTATTGAGGAGGACTGTCCAGGGTTTGATGGACAATGGGAGTATTCTGATCGAGAAGGTTGATTTGGGGAAAGATGAAGTCTTCACCATAACCATTTATTTTGATCCGGTGGATTTGTCTACTCTGGCGGAGGCGGCTCCAGTTACTATCACGGTACCTGGACCAATTCCGTATGACAAAGATGATGCCGTGCCTTGGCATTATGGTGGAGAAGTGTATTGTAATGGTGAGAAGGTAGAAGATCAGACTGCAAGTGAAACCACCGTTTCAAAGGTGGATAATGCCGGTACCAGCAGTTTCACTCGCAGTGGCAGATTGTTTGCTCCGGACGCGTTGAGGGGAGGAGAAGGAGAGAAAGAGAAAAAAGAAAAGGCCGAGGCTTTAGCCAGGGCGAAGGGGAAAGCAGTAGTGAATGATAGTACTCCAGTAGTGACACCGACGCCAGGGGGGTCGGAAGAGAAACTTGATGATGATGCCGAAGAATTCTTGAGGATCATCAAGAAGTCGGAGTATAAACTTGTTGATCATCTGCAGCAAACTCCCTCCAAAATCTCCATTCTATCTTTGCTGTTAAGCTCTGAGGGGCATAGAGAGGCTCTATTGAAAATTTTGAAGAAGGCCTATGTTCCTCAGGAGATAACGATAAACCAGTTGGAGACGGTCGTGTCTAACGTGCATGCCAGCCATGGGTTGGGTTTTACAGACATGGACTTGACTGTGGATGGGAGAAATCATAACCGGGCGTTACACATCGCAATGGAGTGTAAAGGAGCCGTGCTTTCGCATGTGCTGGTTGATACCGGCTCCTCACTGAATGTGTTGCCGAAGAAGGCTCTGGCTAAGCTGAATTGTGAAGGGTTGATTCTGACTCCCACCGATCTGATAGTGTGGGCATTCGATGGGTCAAAGCGGGCCGTATTTGGAGAAGTTGAGCTTCCGGTGAAGATAGGCCCGGAGTTTTTTAAGTCGACTTTCTATGTCATGGATATCCAGCCGGCATACAGTTGCTTGTTGGGTAGGCCGTGGATTCATGCTGCTGGGGCAGTGACCTCGACTTTGCACCAGAAGCTGAAATATATTTGGGAAGGACAGGTTGTCACTGTGTGCGGAGAAGAGGACATCTTTGTCAGCCACTTGTCCTCATTCAAGTACGTTGAAATGGACGGCGAAATCTGGGAGACGCCGAGTCAAGCATTCGAAACCGTCAAGGTGGAGAATGCTTTGTTTGCAAAGGAAAAGGAAAAACCGTCCATTGCTTCGTACAAACAGGCCGCCGAGGTGGTGAAGAATGGGGAGGCTCCTGGTTGGGGCAGGATGATGGATATCTCCGCAAAGAAGGACCGCTTCGGAGTGGGGTATCAGCCGAACAGAGGCTCGGGACAAGGCAGAGGACGTCGTACGTCAGTCACCTTCACTAGTGCCGGAATGCTGGATCCGGATCACATCTGCATGATGAGTGAGGAAGCTGATAGCGACTGCGACATTGACCGGTGGATAAAGCTGTACGCACCAGGGATGGGAATCCAGAACTGGAAGGCTGAAAAGATCATCCGGGTCACTCTGCTCGAAGAGTAATATTTTTCCTGTTTTGATTTTATATGCATGAAAGCCATACGTGTTGCCCGACACGTAATAATTCATTGTAAGGGCCACCTCATGTTTAATTTTGCAAGTTTTGCATCATCAATAAAAGGATGTTTTTCAGTTAAAAGCGGTGTTCCCTGTTTTTCATTTATTTTTGCAGTTTAAAAATAAAAACAAAATAAAAATGGCAATGTTTTCATTTTTCTCTTTTAATTTGTCTCGTTCCGGTTCTAAGCAATGCATGAATCCACATTCATGCAGATGCGATCATTCTCCGGATCTCATTGATAACAATCCTGTTACACCCTCGTATGACTTCGACAATCCAATCTATCATGCTGAAGAAGAAGGCGAAGAAGATTGTGAACTGCCAGGGGAATTAGCCAGGTTGTTGAAACAAGAGGAGAAGGTGATTCAGCCGCATGAAGAGCAGATTGAGGTTGTGAATCTGGGTACCGACGAGGTCAAGAAAGAGGTGAAAATCGGGGCTGCTTTGGAGGAAAGTGTCAAGAGCAGAATGGTAGCACTGTTGAAAGAGTATGTCGACATCTTTGCCTGGTCTTATCAAGATATGCCAGGGTTGGATACCGATATCGTTGTGCACAAGCTACCGTTGCGAGCAGACTGTCCTCCAGTGAAGCAGAAGTTGCGTAGAACTCGACCTGACATGGCAATGAAAATCAAAGAAGAGGTGCAGAAGCAGTGGGATGCTGGTTTCCTTGCTGTCACTAATTATCCGCCATGGGTTGCGAACATTGTGCCAGTCCCGAAGAAAGATGGAAAAGTACGAATGTGTGTGGACTACCGGGATCTGAACAGAGCTAGCCCGAAGGATGATTTTCCATTACCTCACATTGATGTGTTGGTAGACAATACAACTCAATTCTCGGTGTTTTCCTTCGTGGATGGCTTTTCTGGCTATAATCAAATCAAAATGTCGCCAGAGGATATGGAGAAAACAACGTTCATCACACCATGGGGCACTTTTTGTTACAAGGTGATGCCATTCGGTCTCAAGAACGCCGATGCTACTTATCAGAGGGCCATGGTGACTTTGTTTCATGATATGATTCATCATGAAATTGAATGCTATGTTGATGACATGATAGCAAAGTCCCAGACGGAAGAGGGGCATTTGGTAGATCTGGCCAAGTTGTTCGACCGACTGAGACAGTTCAGACTGAGGTTGAATCCGAACAAATGCACGTTCGGAGTGCGGTCCGGTAAATTGCTGGGGTTCATTGTAAGTGAGAAAGGAATCGAGGTTGATCCTGCAAAAGTAAAAGCAATAAGAGAAATGCCTGAACCGAGAACAGAGAAGGAGGTTCGTGGTTTCTTAGGTAGATTGAACTATATCTCACGGTTCATATCTCACCTAACAGCCACGTGTGAACCTATATTCAAGTTGTTGAGAAAAGATCAAACGGTCAGGTGGAATAATGATTGCCAAGCGGCATTTGAAAAAATAAAAGAATATTTGCAGGAGCCTCCGATTCTGATGCCTCATGTGGAGGGAAGACCGTTAATTCTGTACCTGACGGTCCTCGAGGGGTCTATGGGGTGTGTATTGGGGCAGCATGACGAGTCTGGTCGAAAAGAGCATGCCATATACTACCTTAGCAAAAAGTTTACCGACTGTGAAACAAGATATTCACTGCTCGAGAAAACTTGTTGTGCTTTGGTCTGGGCTGCTCGCCGACTAAGGCAGTATATGCTGGTTCATACCACTTTATTGATTTCCAAGATGGATCCAATCAAGTACATTTTCGAGAAGCCAGCATTGACTGGACGGGTTGCGAGGTGGCAAATGATTTTGACAGAATATGATATACAGTATACCTCTCAGAAAGCAATCAAGGGGAGTGTATTGTCTGATTACCTCGCTCAGCAACCCATTGATGATTATCAACCGATGAAGTTTGAATTCCCTGATGAGGACATCATGTTTCTCAAATCGAAAGATTGCGAGGAACCAATCCCGGAGGAGGGGCCTGACCCTGAATCCGAATGGATTCTGATGTTTGATGGGGCCGTTAACATGAATGGTAGCGGTATTGGTGCTGTTTTGGTTACGCCGAAAGGATCCCACATTCCTTTTGCTGCCCGGCTGACATTCGAGTGCACCAACAACGTGGCTGAATACGAAGCTTGTATATTGGGGATTGAAGAGGCGATTGATTTGAGAATCAAGAACCTTGTCATATATGGAGATTCAGCTCTGGTTGTAAATCAGGTTAACGGAAAATGGTATACGCATCAATTTCATTTAATTCCATATCGGGATTATACGAGGAGATTGTTGACGTTTTTCACCGAGGTGAAGTTGCATCATGTGCCCAGAGAGGAGAATCCTTTGGCAGATGCTTTGGCTACCCTGGCCGCCTTGATTAAGGTGCAATGGTGGAATCAGTTCCCCAGCGTTGAAGTAGGTCGTCTGGATAGACCGGCTTATGTGTTTGCTGTTGATACAGCGCCTGATGATGAGAAGCCGTGGTATTACGATATCAAGCGCTATCTAGAGGCTCAAGAGTATCCTGAGGGAGCATCAAAGAAGGATCGAAAGACTCTGCGGAGGTTGGCCATGGTGTTCTACTTGAATAAGGATGGGGTTCTGTACAAGAGGAATTTCGATTGGGTCTTGCTCAGATGTGTTGATGATAAAGAAGCAAGCCAATTGATGAAAGAGGTTCACGAAGGATCGTTCGGTACCCATGCCAGTGGGAATGCGATGGTAAAGAAGCTGCTGAGGGCAGGTTATTATTGGATGACCATGGAGGCCCAATGTTTCAAGTTCGTGCGGAAGTGTCATAAATGCCAGATTTATGCTGATAAGGTGCACGTGCCTCCAAATCCGTTGAGCTTAATGTCGTCCCCGTGGCCGTTTGCTATGTGGGGCATTGATATGATCGGGAAGATTGAGCCTACAGCTTCGAATGGGCACAGGTTCATATTGGTGGCTATTGATTACTTCACCAAGTGGGTGGAAGCAGCCTCTTATACGAACGTGACAAAGCAGGTCGTTGCCAGGTTTCTCAAGAGAGACATCATTTGCCGATATGGGGTTCCTGAGAGAATCATTACTGATAATGGTTCTAATTTGAACAATAAGATGATGGCAGAACTGTGCCGGGAATTCAAGATTGAGCATCACAATTCTTCTCCCTATCGTCCGAAGATGAATGGGGCGGTTGAGGCAGCCAACAAGAATATAAAGAAGATTGTGCAGAAAATGGTGGTAACCTATAAAGACTGGCATGAGATGTTGCCGTTTGCATTGCATGGGTATCGAACGTCGGTGCGCACGTCTACTGGGGCAACGCCTTTCTCATTGGTATATGGAATGGAAGCCATGCTACCGGTTGAGGTTCAGATTCCCTCTTTGAGAGTCCTGATGGACGTGAAATTGCAAGAGGCGGAATGGGTAAGGACCCGGTATGAGGAGTTAAGCCTGACTGAGGAAAAGAGGCTGGCGGCCATCTGTCATGGGCAGTTGTACCAGCAATGGATGAAGCGTGCTTTTGACAGAAAGGTACGACCTCGAGTGTATCACGTGGGTGATATGGTGCTGAAAAGGATCCTTCCTCCTCAAAACGATCGTAGGGGCAAATGGACACCTAATTATGAAGGTCCATTCGTGGTCAAAAAGGTTTTCTCTGGCGGAGCCTTGTTGTTAACGACCATGGATGGCGAAGATTTTCCATCCCCTGTGAATGCGGACGCAGTTAAAAAATACTTCGTATAAAGAGACCCGCTGGACGAAAAGAATAAAATAGTCCAGGCAAAAAAGGGCATCCCGGCGAACCAAAAAAAACGGAAAGAAAGGTTCGGGCAAAAATTAGGGATATAAAATGAAAAATGTACACCCGGCAAGTCGAAAACCTGAAAAGGCGGCTTGGGCAAAAAAGGGTATCCCGGTGGGCTGAAAACCCGAAAGGGCGGTCCAGGCAAAAGAGGGATTGAAACGAACAACTGCGTCTGGCATGATCGTTTGCGCTTCAGTTAAGGCACATGGATAATACCCGGTAGGGGTCAGTCGGAATCGTCTTGTTCAAAAGGCAGAAAGCACGGAGAGTCTGAGGACATATGGGGTGTAACCGAGTTGGAACTCGATGAGATCACGGGTTTCACATTGCCATTAGGATAGATTTTTCCTTTTGTACACAATTACCTCTTTTCAGGAATTGCTTCCTTTGTATTGCTCAATATGAGCCGCACTTTTTCAGTCAATAAAATACACATTCAGTCAAATAATTTTGTTTTTGTTTTTCATTACCGCTTTGATTGCAAAAACACCCAATTATTTTTGATAAAGAGTCTTTGCATTTTAAGACATACAGGTCCCTTCCAATGCATGTTTATAAGATTGAAAGCTTGGAATCTTATTCGGAAGGTTGAGTAACCCAAGTGTTGAAATCTTGACACGCCTGGGGCACGGTTTTATCTAACGATCTCTTTTGCAGGTGCTGTTAGATATTTTCACTCACTTGCAGGTTGTGATGTGGAAGCTTTTGACAAAACAAATCCCCATGGAGTCCAATCAGGGACGAATGAATAAGAAGCATGGTAAAGAAGGCGGAGACGTACGACGATCCGTGGAAGTTAATCAAGAAGACTCTTCAAAGTCTGAAAATTGAAAAGTCTGTATAAAACCCAGGGGTTCGCTCTCCGTCGAGCGTGAAGCAGTTGGGAATACAAGATGATAGAGCAGAAAAGGTCCAGACGAGTCTGGGAGTTCTCAAAATTGGAAAGCTGACAATGGATTTGAATGATGGATGACATGGTTCGACGAGTCGACGGGTGTTCAGAACCAAAATTTCCTTATCTCTCCAAGCAGAGTCGTGAGGACTAATTCCCCAGCAGATTCAAGGTCTGTGGCCTCCCTAGCAGGGTCAGGATGGTTATCCCCAGCAGGTTTTAGAGCAATGCTTCCCCAGTCGTCAGGCCTGAAGGTTGCAATTTCCCCAACGGAAGTATCTGTGTGCAGTGGTTCCTCAAGCAGAGTCGGGATTGATATCCCCAGCAAGTCAAAGACTGTTGATTCCCCACAGAGTGCATTGGTGGTTTCCCCAGCGATATCCCCAAGCGGACCAGGTACAAAGGAGGTTTTTCCCCAGCAAGGGTTGTTTTTTCCCAGCAGCAGTGCTATTCCCCAGCAGGGTGGAGATCGGAGTGTTGTCGAGTTCCTCAGCAGAGTGTCTTGAGCTCCCCAGAAGAGTCCCTTGAGGGGGATGCTTTTTTATGCATGCATCATTTAGGAGATCATAGCATATTGCATAATAAACTGCGTAGCATTTCCATAATTATGGGGCATTACTCTAAAAATCATCATGCATCATCATTGCAAGCATCAGCTAGTCTCAAGCCGAGGTCGGCGTTTGAGATTTATGTTTCGCCAGTGGGTGAAGGTGTTACTCAAGCCGTGGTTACCGTTTGAGAGGTGGTTTCGCTGGTTGGAAGATCAACATCAGCATTGCAAGCATAAGTTAACCCCAAGCTGTGGTTACCATCCAAGAATGGGTTTTGCCGGTCAGTGAAGATGTTACTCTGAGGAGTTTAGCATCATGACGTCAGGTCAGCAGTGTTCCCCAGTAGTGCGATACTGGAGGAGACTTTTCCGTCGGACAGAGATGGAAATGTTACGCGATCAGCGCGACTCGAGCCGTGGTTACTGCTTGAGATTTGGTTTCGCCGGATGGTGAAGGTGTCACTCCGAGGAGTTCAGCATCGTGATTTTGGAGCAACGGTATTTCCCAGTTATTCCCCGGCAAGCGTCTGCCTGGTTTTGGACAAATGTGGATGTCATCCTTGTGATAACAGTAAGTGTCGTGTCGATCCTCGTCTGGTCGAGTTTTCTTTGGTGTCAGTAAAAATCATTGTTCGATGTACAGTAAACGTCGAGTTTCCTCCCAGTCATCAGTTAATGTCTGGTCGAGTTTTCTTTGGTGTCAGTAAACATCATTGTTCGATGTCCAGTAAACGTCGAGTTTCCTCCCAGTCATCAGTTAATGTCTGGTCGAGTTTTCTTTGGTGTCAAGTAAACATCATTGTTCGATGTCCAGTAAACGTCGAGTTTCCTCCCAGTCATCAGTTAACGTCTGGTCGAGTTTTCTTTAGTGTCAAGTAAACATCATTGTTCGATGTCCAGTAAACGTCGAGTTTCCTCCCAGTCATCAGTTAACGTCTGGTCGAGTTTTCTTTGGTGTCAAGTAAACATCATTGTTCGATGTCCAGTAAACGTCGAGTTTCCTCCCAGTCATCAGTTAACGTCTGGTCGAGTTTTCTTTGGTGTCAAGTAAACATCATTGTTCGATGTCCAGTAAACGTCGAGTCCCTCCCAGTCATCAGTTAATGTCTGGTCGAGTCTTCTTTGGTGTCAAGTAAACATCATTGTTCGATGTCCAGTAAACGTCGAGTTCCATCCCAGTCATCAGTAAGTGTCTGGTCGGGTTTTCTTTGGTGTCAGTAAACATCATTGTTCGATGTCCAGTAAACGTCGAGTTTCTTCCCAGTCATCAGTCAGTGTCTGGTTGAAAGTGTTACTCTGAGGAGTTTAGCATCATGACGTCAGATCAGCAAGGTTCCCCAGTAGTGCGATACTGGAGGAAATTTTTCCGTCAGACGGAGATGGAAATAAAATCAAAGGACGTTACGCGATCAGCGCGACAAATGGGGTTCAAATGGAGAAAGGGAAATGTTGAGGCATTTTCTGGAGATCGGGGTTCAAATGGAGAAAGGGAAATGTTGAGGCATTTTCTGGAGATCGGGGTTCAATTGGAGAAAAGGAAGTGTTGAGACATTTTCTGGAGATCGGGGTCCAAGGGGAGATTGGAGTTGAAGATTATATCTGGGATGAGGTCCGCAGGATTATCTTCTGTTCATGTGTCACCTTAGACTTTGGCTGAGGTCAATGGAAGTCGTTATGGGTGTCTTCTGAAGAAGAGATGCACATGTTACCTTCCTTTTGTGAAGGTGTAACCTCTGATATGTCGCCCTCAGAGTGGTGTTTGGTGTTAGTTCGGACGTTGCCAGCGGAATTATCACAAGAAAGCGGAGAACGGGGTTCAAATGGAGAAAGGGAAATGTTGAGGCATTTTCTGGAGAGCGGGGTTCAAATGGAGAAAAGGAGACACGAGGTGTTTTTTGGAGAACGGGGTTCACAATGGCGATCACAAGTTATCGTCAGGCGACTGGGGTTCAAATGGAGAATGGGGTTCATTATGTTGGCAAGCAAGGTGTCGGGGTTCAAATGCAATGATCCGGGATCATTTGTGCGAAGAAAATGTTGGGGTTCAAGAAAAGGGAAAGATCAGAAAATTTCGGGGTTCAAGAAAAGCATAAAAAGAAAGAAATAATAATCCCCAGTGGATGTGGTGTTCAGGCCATGGTTATCCCTGTGTTACCATTTGTTTTGGTATCCAGGTCGACGTTTCTGTTTCGGCATTCCGGCCGACTTTCTCCGTACCCGACGGATTCTTCTTCAAGGTTGTTCTTCGCCGATCCTGACAGGCGTTGTTAATTATTTCCCATCAGAGTGCAAATTGTTCGTCTGTTCTTGGTATTCAATCACTCTTCATCCTGATCATCTGAAAGCCGAGGCTATTCATATCGACAGGTTCACAGTGGATTGAATAGGGGCAGCTGTAACACCTCAAAATTTGCCCTCCTCTCTTGGGACTAGCTTAGCATATTGCATTGCATTTCTTAGGGTTTTAGTCATTGCATATTGCATTTCATATGGCTACATTGAGCAAGTCATCCTCCTAGGTCTTGATCAGAAGATAAAGAGGTTAAGATATTCAAGCCTGAGGGTTTCATTGATTGGATTGATCATTAACCATCTGAGGATGTGTGATTCAAATTAGGATTTCTTGATTCTCAAGAAGGTTGAGCTTTGTCTTGGTTGAAATGATACATCATCATCATGGTCTTGTTATCATCCAAGAGATTCAAGAGATTGATCAGATACCTTGAGATTAGGGTTTTGACCTCTGGTCAACCCTAATCAGTTGTATTGGGCCAATCAGGACTTAGCAAGGAGATTGGGTTTTCAGTGGATATGGGGATCATCATGTGATTGTATTGAGCTTATGGAAGCTAGGGTTTCATCATTGAGCCATTTCATCAGGAGTTTGAAGCTCAACTTGATCAGTGCATAGCCAGATTCATCTATCAGTCAGAAAAGTCAACTGTGGTCAACTGTGCCTGAATTGATGGATTTGGAGGTGGGAGAGGGTAAGAGACACTCCATTCATGTCTAGACAAGTTTCATTTGACATTTCAAACATCAAGAATGAAGAAAATAAAGTCAGATGGAAACTTTCCAAAAATAGAAAGTGACTTGTAATTGAAAATTGCCAAAAATGGAAAGTTTTGCACCTCAAAATTACGTGTCCAAAAATGCTTCAAATGAAATTTTGTTCAACATGAAAGTTGTAGATCTTGCTCTCACCTTTCCAAAAAGTCCAAGAACATGAATTTCTCATGTGTGGTTGGCAAGTTATGGATTGATCATTATCCAAAAAAGTTGATTTTCAAAGTGGCATAACTTTTGATTCACAAGGCCAAATTGAGTGAGGTTTCTTTGAGCAAACTCCATTTGACATGTACTATCATGATCCATCATTACATTTCATCAAAACTCATCACATAAAAAGACCATTTTTCAAGTGGACTTAATTTTAAAAAGTGGAGGGGAAAAGTACATTTTGAGAAATATTCATTATTTTCACTCCATTCCTTTTGCACTAGCTCACATATGCTATTTGTAACTTGCTCAAACCAGAAAATTTCACTGTTGCATTGGTTTTACATGAGTGAGGGTGAATTACTAATTGGTCATTTAGCATGAAACTTGCATTTTCATTAATCCATTCCATTAGCACTAATCATGTTTACTAACATCATTAACATAGCATATATAAACAGAATTCTAACTGTTTTTTGATTAGCAATAACAGAATTCAGATCTAGATCTAGAAATCACAAAAACCTCTTCACTTTCTCTCTCACTTTTTTTCCAAAAATCTCCAAAAACATTGCATTGTTCTTCATCAATTCATCATCTACATGCATCATTGAAGCTAATTGAAGCAAAATTTCATCATTTCCAAGCCAAATTTTGGACTGTTAAAGTGAGGTGCAACAATGGCAATTCAAGATTTCATCAAGATCGTGCGTAATTGAGCAACAAGACTTGTTCCATTCACTTCTACAAGCATCATAGAAGTTCTGTTTTCACATTTCAAGGCCTAAAACGCGCGATTTCGCAACTGTCTTCAAATTAAGGTGATTTTTCGAATTCAATAATTCTTGAAATTGATTAATGATTTGGATAGATCTTTCTTAGTAGGGAATTCTGCAATTTTTTTCACTAAATTTGGTTGAGAAATGAGAGAGTTATGTTGATTTGAAGTTTCATGCATGATTATGTTTGGCTTCGATTCTCTTAATTTAGGAAGAATTAGGAAAAATTAATTTGATATTCATGATGTACGTTGAAAGACCTTTCCGTTGATATAAAGTTTGTCCAATTTGGTGAACATTTGTTCTTGAGCCTATGAACACATGAAGAACATGATGAACATTCAAAAAATTGCCAAAAACCGTGTTTTGATCTTCAGTCACGCTACTGTTCGCATTGCCTTGTGTTTGAGCGTGCCAGGCTGTCAAATAGGACCTCACTTCGATTCCGTGTGAGGACAAATTCCATTTGGCCTTTTGGACATTTATTTCCTTGCCTTCATATGTTTCAACATGCATTATTTCACTTTTTTATTTTTTTCTCAACATTAGAAAATCTATATCTCATCCAATTTTTGTCCAAATAATGTGAGATTTTTTGTGGAATGATTCTTGTAGTCTCTAATATTTTTTGGTTATTTTTAATAAAATTGTGCACGTGTAAATTTTGGAATGGCCTAGGGTTTGTATGAACATATGTTTGCTTGCACATTGCTTGGTCTTTTGCTCATAAAATGATGATGCTTCATTAGAAATTCATGAAATTTTTTGTGCTTAAACAAGACTCATTCCTGGTCATTTTGATATGTGGTTTGTAATTTTTGAGTTCTTGGATTGAGAGTTATGACATGATCTTTGTAGGTGTTACATTTTGTGCCATGTCATGCTTTGTGCATCTTCCTGATTTTATTTTCTATGCTTGTTGAACTTGAATTGAGCTGGATTTTTGCATGAGATTACATATGGATGTTGAGAATACATGTGAAGTTTTATGGAATTTTTGAAGGCATTTCCTATTTGATTGGGATTTTATTTGCTGTTTAGTCATTTGTTGACTTTTTGTGATACATGTTCCCATTTGATTTGTGAAATTCTGGTTATTAATTGGATGGATGTGAAATTTGACATGTGTATGATAGACATCTTGAAGGGTATCATGGTTTTAATCCCATTCATTTATCATGTTTTGTCTCTGTTTTATGATTGGTTGAAGTTGATGCTTGTTTTGATGCCATGTATGAGCTTGCTTAAACTTGTCTGGACTTTATGAATTTCATTGACTTACTTCCCTTGGTCCAAATGAGCTGAAATTTGGTATGCTTGACATGTTATGGATGCTGTTTGTTCTTGATTTTTTTGAGAATTTATTGAAATGTTTTGGTATTGGTTTGATTGTGATCATTCTGTTTGGTCCTTTGAGGTTCCCAATTGCTTGTTTGGTGCCTTTTCTTTCATGAAATGATAATGATGAATGATATGAATGTGGAACCACTTGGGTTTGATTCTTAATTGTTTGATCTTGATGTTGGATAATTTTCACTTGCTGTTTTGGATTTTTCACCTCTTTTGGACCCTAGGCTTGTCCTAGTGGTCTTGTTTCTCACGTTTGGATGTGCTTTTCAGGTTAAGAAGCAAATGCTTTAAGGAGATTAATGCAAGTTGATTGAGTTTGGTTGATTGTTATGAACTAACTTGGTTTATTTTGTAGGATGCTTGGCTCACTTGAGTTGATTGTGCTTTGCACATGTGATTGATAGTGTTGACTGTTGATTCTTATTTGCTTGTTTTGGCTTTGTGATTGGTATACTGACTGTATTTGATTGATTTCAGGTACATTAGTTGCTAATAGTTCCTTGAGAACTTGCTTGTGCTGCTGCTTGGTTGTATAAACCAATTGAGGTAGAATTTCTTTTCTCCATGTAGTCTGGAAGACCTGGCCTGTTACTTGGCCAGGCACCTGTCTGAAGTCCTCCTTAAGAGGCGATGTTTGTGCTTGTTTATTTTTGTCCCCAAGCAGGAAAAGACCTTTGTTAAGGCAATTGGCAGACACAAGAGGTGTGTAGTCCACCTCCTGCTAATCTGTTGAGTCGTCCCTTGGCTCACATCACATGTTGATGCCTTGTGGACATTAACCCAAGATCAGTTGAGTCAGTGTCATAAGTGTAGAAGGGTTCCCACTTTCTGGACCCACACTTCTTTGTCTGAAGCTCTCCCTGGCCAGGGATAAGAGCTGTGAGGCACACCCCTCACTCACCTTTCATCTGGCTTCACCTTGACTCTCAATGTCAAGGTTAAGAGCTAACGTCACCCTGACACAGTTGTGTTGGTTTTGCAACTTAACCCTTGATTGAGCCCACCTTGTCTGGATATAGTGTGTGCTAATTGCGAATGTTTGCTTTGTTTTGATTATGCTTGCATACTTTGCTTTGCCTGTTTAGGATTAGCTTGTTGCCTGTGCAAGTTAGGATAGAAACCATAACATAGGGCAATGATGCATGATAACATCTAGGCTCGAGTCCAGCTCCCTAGTAGTGTGTCTCCCTTTGTATCTGGTTAGAATTTCTTTCCCGTTCAGGGGAACTACGTTGCCCTGATCCTCATACCAGATGAGGTACGTAGGCAGGAGGTCGTGCGAGATCTCTCTGGGCACCCTTTTCTTTTTTTGCGTGTGTTTGCTTGCCAGCTATCAGGCTCGAGTTCCCGACTCCCTGTTAGTCTGTGTGTTCAGTTTCTTCTGACGTCTCAGCGTCTTATTGGTGTTGTGCTTGCCAGCTATCAGGCTCGAGTTCCCGACTCCCTATTAGTCTGTGTACCTTTTTTCTTTTTTGTGTGTGTTTGCTTGACAGTTGCTAGGCTCGAGTTCCCGACTCCTTAGTAACTTGTTGTTTGTTCCCTCTTGTGTGCCAGGATATGGATGTAAGACCAGCGATTGGCTGTCCGTATCCTGAGTGTGTTTGTTTGGTTCGGAAGCCGATGTAAGTCCAGCGATTGGCATTCGGGTTCCATGTTTGCCTTTTGTGTTGTGTTTTGTTTCGGCATGCGTGAGCCGAACTACGCAGCTCTGATTCTCGTTCCAGACGAGATACGTAGGCATAGGATGCGATATCCTAGCGAGCCCTCTCCCCTCTTCTCCCACCTGTGTGTGTGTGTGATGTTTGTTTTAGCAACCTTTTTCTATCTTTTAGAGCGTGGATCCCGTCGAGTACGACGGACGTGAGGGGTGCTAATACCTTCCCCTTGCGTAACCGACTCCCGATCCCATCTCTTTGGTCGCGAGACCATGCTTTTTCCAGGTTTACTCTGAGCGTTTCCTTTCCCTCTTTTGGGATAAATAACGCACGGTGGCGGCTCTGTTTGTTTTTGTTTTAGCCTGCCGGTTGTTTTTCGCGGATGCGACAATTGGATATTACAATTATCCCATCACACCTTACTAATATAGAATATGCACCTCGCGTAGGCGAAACCTACATTATTCGATACTAGTCTTGATGAGTGCTAAAACTTAATATTTAATTTGAGGGAATTTGCAATTATTTTGATCTCACCGGATTATTTATCATATAAATCGTCTCTCACATGCATCAAAATACATTCACATGCATCAACATACATACAAAATGAAACAGTTATGGCCTCTAGCGCAACTGTTCTCTCAAGCCAATGAGAGAACCTAAGCTAACCTAATAACGATCTAAGCTTCTCCAAGCAAGATCTTCAAGGTTGTCCTCCTTTGATATTGTATTCTTCTCTTTCTTCATAACATTACAATATATAAAAGAAACTCGTTTTACATACGAGGGAGTGATATGAGAAAAGAAGTTACATTAAGAGATTAAAAGAGAGGCACGACACGCAGGTCGTATTTTAAAATCCCAAAGAAAAATAAAGGAAAACTAAGGTCATAACCGATCACCACAAGACAATAATAATAAACACATTATTATTATTAATTTAAATTTTGTTAATTAAATAAACCAAATCAAATATCAACGACCGATCACACTACGCAGAGTTATAATAATAAACACAACTCTTGTGCAGTCACAACCCTAATCACATAACTCTTTGACATCACAATCCTTGTACCGTCATGAACCCTAATGCAGCAATTTCATACCGTCAAACACACCTCGATTGTTAATTCAGTATGATTGATCAACACGTCATTGCTTCACCATACTAATGTCGGATCAAGAAGCAAATGACCATTTATCGCTCAAAGGAAAACAACCATTAAGTGTTTGAATGAAACGAAACAGAAACATTATATCATATATATTGTATTTTGCATCAGAATTACTTATATCATATATATAACTTGATTGATCTCAATTGTGTAACCTAGGGACGATCGATGTATCGTTGCTTCACCATACTAACATCGGATTCTGAAGCATAGTCAACATCAATCATCCAAATCGTACACACATGATGCCAAATTTAATTACTTGTTTATTCTTTGATTCATTTTGTCTTTTAATTGTATTAATACAGAAAATATAGAAAATAAACAGCTATCAGATGCATGGTTTCGTAAGTGGCTCTGATACCACTTAAGGAGAATTGCGATCCAAAACGCAACGGAAATTAAAAAAAATCTCCTTTAGTGATCCTTACGAATGGGCATGATCAGTGATAGAATCGCTACCTCTTGTGGAGATTGAAACCTTTGATGCAGATCCAAGGAGCGATCACGGACGTTGAATGGTGACAACGCCTTTACTCAGTCCACACGAACGGATTCCTTCAATCTCGGTGCTAGCTGCTACGAATGAAGGTTTTGTGTGTGTGTGTGTGTGTGTGTGTGTGTGTGAGAGAGAGAGAGAGAGAGAGAGAGAGAGAAACGAAATTTCAACTGAAAAATGCTTCTGCACAAGGGCTGCAAGCTAAAAAGCCCACTTAAGTGTATGAGGCTCATATCTTATGATATGTCAAAATCACTTAAGCGTGCGGTACCTTACCATATTTCGTATTCTACTTAAGTATATCGTACCTTACGATGTTCTATAATTCACTTAAGTGCACAGTACCTTACGGTGTTCCTTATTTACTCTATCTCTCATCAATCCTTCCTTTTGTGTGTGACCCTGTAGGTTTTCGCGACATTAGCAATTATATTAAATCACGTATTTAACATAATAAACAGTGAGCGGTATCTAGCAACACATCACTGCTACCCAAGACACGAAAATGTCACGTGATCTGACAAATCCTTTTGTGATAATACTTATGTGTGTCATTACCCTTTTCCCCTATGTCTATATTGAACACAAGGCATAGACCATGTCATCCTTGTCCAGTTCAATATTGAGCCCGTAGACATTTATCCTGTTATGTAGGATGGGCAAATTCCATCTAGGTCACTCATGTCCCTCAGCATGCTTCGTGGAGTATCCATCAATTGTCTTTATGGTCATCCAGTTACGGACAATGTTTGATCAACAATAAGGCACTTGACTCTACATCTAGGGTCCATAGTGGTTTCAGGTCGAAGGGTGGTATACACCACTATCACCATGAGAATAACTTATGACACTTTGCATAACATTCTATATAGTATTCTCATAGCAGGTCAATACAGTATAAATATTACTCTTAATATTCGTACATATGTTTAAGACTTGATAACTTCTTATCCATGATCCATGAAATGTGATCATGAGTCTATATACATAATAGTCTTAATGCTTTAATGTTATCCCACTTTACAACAGAGCTCGACTACGGATACTTTAAGAATAGTTTCCTTATGTTTAATGGGATCTCATGATTAAGTCACACTTGATACATTAAACGGACTAGTTATTCTAGGGACTTTATTAAACAAACATAATGAAGAAAAAGCCTTTTATTATTAATAAATAATTCGATACAAGTACCAAAAGTATTGGCCTCTAGGGCTTACACCAACACAGGTTGCACTCCATAGAGTGCATGCTATGAGAGCATACCTTCTATATTTTGTTGACACTTTCATTTTTATGGACAAGAGTGTCACTTATACATATGTCATCTACCTACGATACTTCCCGGATTTCAAGAATATCCATGACTATAACTTGGGCGCCGCTTATTTGGTCTACATGTACTTAAAGTTGAGAGATGGTTGTATGTGGAAGATGAAGTAGGTCAAAGGAAGCGTGACACTATTGACGGTGATAATTATTGGTCTTTAAATGTTTCTTTTTCATTTTCATTTCATCTTCATGCAAAGCCATTACTTATAATTCGTGTGATCCAAACTTTTCATTTCAACCTTGGATCCTCCAGCACTTCCCGTGCATCTCCGATTGGGCGAGTGTTGAGACTTACATTAAGAATATGTTGTGTGCTACTGCTTTTTCCCCACTCATGGGGAACCAAGTGACTGAGCCTTTCAGAGTGTATATATACGATATTTTTGGACAATCTGGATTTATGTACGTCTAAATACACGCAAACATAGCATAAAATGAAAAGTTATGTTCAGATACATTACAGAGATGTATAGTAATGACTTATGAGTGTGATGTATAGTATTTTTTTCCCGTTTTTATTATAAACATACAAAAAAATTAGGTGATATATTTAGTTTATTTATTTTAATTATTGATGTTAAAAAAAGAACCTCTAATTAATATTTTAGTTAAACAATGAGACAAAAAATGAACGTGTAATTAATATTTGAACTAAACAATGACACCTTTTATAATCCAAAACGTTTGCAACGCATAAGGCATCGTTTGACTGAGCCACCAGAGTGATAATGGACAATGAACTGTGGGCCTTAGGTCCAAATTATCATTCCCGAACTACAAGAGTCGGGTCAATCTTCCTCCTAATTCATCGATGGCGAAAATGAACTCCTGCTTCGCCCTAACGCTCGAATGCGACCTCGGGACACGCCCGGACGTGGCGCGAAGAACTCGCTTCCACCTCAACCACGACACAATGGCTTTTTCTCCTACGCGAAATCGGAGCACAAAGAATATGCCACATGCGGAGGATTGCTTGCTCACGATTCAAACTCTACGCACACTGAATCAGAACGAAAACGACGAAAACTCACCTAATCGAAACAGGTACGTAATTCCTCGACTTGCTCTCTTTCTTCTCCCTCCGTTTAACTTCAAACCGCGATGACGTTACGTGAGCGATGCGAGATTGTTGATGTGATTACTCTGAGTGACCCGTTCTTCATTATTCTTCTCTATTCTTCTTCTACTCACTGATTATGCGCTCTGAGTTGCAATGCATTGTGGTTGATGGATTATCTAGATTAACTCAGACCATTCTCTGACACCCTGTTGTCTCTACTCCTCCTGTTTTAACATGTAGACAAATAGATGACATGTTTGCTGATTTTGAGAGTCATCTGGTACTGGAGGAGGTACAAAGTATCATAGCCGTGAATGAGTGGAGCTACATCGAAAGGTATATCAGATGGTTCTTCAGGGTGTCACATCCGTACATGGTGCATGCTGCTCCAGGAGATCAACCTAGATCAGCTCATCAGGAGATATTAGAGGAGGAACAAGTATAGTTAGATCATACAGAGAATGTCTTGCCTAGATGCTGTCACATTATGGAGATTGTGCCGACAGACATTGACAGAGGTATCTTCCCTGATGGGTATGATGTGAGGCAGGTCCTAGATTCCATCATGATGGAGACACAAGGGGCATTGATGTATGGAGACAGCGCTGGAGGACAGGGGAAATTGATAGTTGAGAAGGTAGAGGAAGCAGAAGAGGTAGAGGAGAGGTAGTTAGACATACACAATGGTATATTATATAGGAGTAATACTATGGTCTATATTTTATTTTGACATCATCATACTTTATTGGTCTCGGTTGTATGGATTTTTTTTACATTTATTGATCTTTATATATATATATATATATATATATATATATATATATATATATAATATATATATATATATATATATATATATATATATATATATATATATATATATATATATATATTACGTGTATAATGATTTATGAGTGTGATGTATAGTATTTTTTTTCCGTTTTTATTCTAAACATAAAAAAAAATTAGATGGTATATTTAGTTTAAGTATTGATGTTAAAAAATGAATCTTTAATTAATATTTGAATTAAACAATGAGACAAAAAATGAACGTGTAATTAATATTTGAATTAAACAATGACACCTTTTATAATCCAAAACGTTTGCAACGCACAAGGCATCGTTTGGATTGGGTCTCATTCAGAAAATTCTCGCAAGCACGTTTAGTCATAGAAAACAAATTTGTGATTGAAATTTAATCTGGTTTTGCCTATTATAAATACCACAACATTCTCTAATACAAGCAACACACATCTTTCTCACATTTAACACTCGACAAATCAACCTTAAAGCTTGTTCTCATTTTTGTCACACTTGACTAGCTACCATGGCTGCCAATAATAAACTATATCATATTTCATTGGCATTACTTTTTTGCTTTGGATTGGTGGCTATTCGAGTCAATTCTCGTACTCTCCAAGATAGCTCCATGTATGAGAAGCACGAGCAATGGATGAATCATTATGGCAAAGTTTATAAGGATCATCAAGAAAAGGACAAGAGTTTGAAAACATTCAGTGAGAACGTGAATTATATTGAAGCTTTCAACAACGCCAATAATAACAAACCATACAAGCTAGGCATTAATGAATTTGCGGACCTCACCAACGAGGAGTTCGTAGCATCTAGAAACAAATTCAAGGGGCATATGTGCTCCTCAATTACAAGGACAAGTAATTTTAAGTATGAAAATGTAACTGCAATCCCATCAACAGTTGATTGGAGGAAGAAGGGAGCAGTGACACCTGTGAAGAACCAAGGACAATGTGGTAAGTATGAATAATGCATTTAATTATATATATGCGCCAATTTGACTGACTCTACCTTCTGTAGGGTGTTGCTGGGCGTTTTCAGCTGTTGCAGCAACCGAAGGAATTCATAAGTTGAGTACTGGAAAATTGATCTCTTTATCAGAACAAGAACTTGTTGATTGTGACACAAAAGGTGTGGATCAAGGCTGTGAAGGTGGTCTTATGGATGATGCTTTCAAATTCATCATTCAGAATCATGGACTCGACACTGAAGCCGAGTACCCCTATCAGGGTGTTGACGGAACATGCAATACAAACAAAGCATCCATCTATGCAGCTACTATTACCGGGTATGAAGATGTCCCTGCCAACAATGAGCAGGCACTGCAAAAAGCTGTTGCAAATCAACCAATTTCTGTAGCCATTGATGCTAGTGGATCTGACTTTCAGTTTTACAAAAGTGGTGTTTTCACTGGTTCATGTGGAACCGAGTTGGATCACGGTGTCACTGCCGTGGGTTATGGTGTCAGTAATGATGGAACCAAATATTGGTTGGTTAAGAACTCATGGGGAACTGATTGGGGTGAACAAGGATACATTATGATGGAAAGGGGAGTCCAAGCTGTTGAAGGCCTCTGTGGCATTGCAATGCAAGCATCTTACCCTACTGCATAAATGCCAAACTTAATACTTATGTTACCTAAACTGTAATCCGGGTTAAACTGTGATTGTGTGTGAGCTTATCAGCTACATTGTAGATTCTATACATCTACTACTTATACTTGTGCATTTATCAATACAATGAAGATATTAAGAACAAATCCTATACATCTACTACTAATACTTGTGCATTTAACATTCACACTTATGCTACCTATTGTTTTTCTAATTTTTAACTCCCAAAAATATCCTTTATAACTTACAAATGGCTCTCAGAAAGTGTTTCTGTTTCTCTCTTACAACTACTGGCTTTTGGAAAACTCAAAACTTGTCATCCAAGCAGCACTGGTTTAGGTTTTAGACTTATAATGCAAGTCAAACAGATATAAGAGGAAGGCTAAATTAATGAAAAATTATAGGCATGGGTTATTGTTTATAAATAAATTCCAAAAACTGATGCAAAACATATACAAACTCTTTCGAACATCACCTTAATCAAGACTATTCCACCTTCTCCATGGAGAATAGTGACTACCAAACTCATGACACTGGTAGATTGTTGAGTTTCCAAATCCTTGCAGCTGACAAAGAGATAGCTGAAATCTGCTGAAAACTGAAAAACTCATCAATTATGATATCACAATTCCAAACAAATTTGACATGTTACAGTGTTTTGAGATTTATCACCCAGACACAAGCCAGCTTGCACAAAACAAACAAGTATTGCTTCTCTGTTTTCATGTTTTGTAACTCACTAGACAAGTTTCAAACATGCATTTCGTCAACTTTTAGACTAAAAAATAGATGAGAACATCAATCTGCACTTTCTGATAAAAATGAAGATTGTTTTAGGAAACTGTAAGACTGATCAATTCATTTAACTCAAGTTTAAGTGCATGATTGGAAACAGATTGCTTCGATTATTGGTATGGCTGCATGTTAATTCAATCAAACAATATCTTTTAACACCAAAACTTAAGGAACTATCGTGATATTGATGAGATTGCTTGTGAGTAATTCAATATTAACTGATCAAATTGGCCAAAAGGATTTCCTTTCATATATTTTCCCACCTATCTACTGGAGTGCAACCGCACATCTGTGATGCAACCATGTTAAACGTTTATTCTTTTTGAGAGACAAAAATATCTCCCTTGCATTAGGTTTGTTGAAAATATCTAGAGCAGCAAAATATATCCTTTGATCAACACCTTGCATTAAATCTAATTCCTTAATACAGTCAGCAATGCTGTATTTAGAGTTACGTTGCTCTATAGCAGCTGCCCTCATCTTGGATGCAGATGCCATCTCCAATATAGCGTCCGCAATAGCATCATCAACTCCTTTACGCCCTCTTTTGCGACTACTGCAAGTTGCTGTAGGTGTAGTAGGTTGAACTGTTGGAGTGTAATTTGAATCTTCCTCATCATCATATTCAGATGAAGACTCCTCTTGGTGTGTGCTCAAGAACTTTGGACAAGGAGCTCTAGGAGTATGTTCACCTTCAGACATAGCTAAAATTTCATGCTTTCCGTTCGTTGTTGGTTCAGAGAATATTGTACATAGCTCCTTAAAGATTGGACAGCCACCACTTTTTAAGGTCTCCGCATCAGGATGATTCTGTAATTTTCCAAGAGTTAGGTCAATAAAACTCCGATACCAAAACAGAGCTAGATACTTTAGAAACGATTTGGCTCCTCTAAAGTAAGGAAAAATTAAGGATAACATACCTTGATGTATTCAGCCCAAATGTCATCATCCGCCCTTATAGATCCTGTGGCTTCATCCAAAATAAACTCGCCTTGATCAAGAATGGACTTCACGATAGCATATTGCCTCCTCAACACTGAATGTCGGTTTTTGAGTTGTTCCCTATCCCATTTCAAACCTGTTTTGTTGTAAAATCCATCACATATATATTTCCATGCTTTCTTATTGAACGAATTGTTTTGTTTATTCCCTTTGTGTACTTGGTCAACCATCAAATCTGCCAGTATCTTGGTGAGTGATGTTGTCCACTTAGCCCTTGACTGTTCCAGCTGCTGAGTTTCTAGCCTTCTTGACCTGGTAATATGGCCTGCCATCTATGTTTTAACTAACATAAGTACTCGAAAAAGAGGATTATAACTCAAACTCCACACAGGAACATGAAACTCTACATGCATACAGTGATAAATCAAAAAGATTCAAAACCTCATAATTCAGGAAAAAAATCCAATAAGAGTATGAACACTGTGGCAGTAGACATAGAAAAGGGCAAAGAAATAAACTTTGTATGATTCAGAATCATGGGAATCAGATGCATGTTAACTCAAGCATAATTCTAGGTTGGATGGAATCATTACATTAAATAAATTGATTCAATATACTGTAATACTCTAATAGAGACAATTCTACATACTTTTTGAGCTTTTTCAAAACCCTAATAAATCAGAGAGAAGAAAGTGAAATTACCTGAGAGGAACAGCAATCTCTCAGATTACAATTGATCCTTCGATGAGGTTATAGCAAGAGAAAGTAGACGGGGGAAACCTTGTAAACAAACCTCGTTTGCCAATAATAAAACAAAAGGTTTAAATAATTTGTCCTTAAATTTTTATTTTCATTTTTCTTCATAATAATAAAAATAACATATATTTAATATTCCAAAATATATTCAATTAATAAATTTTATGACTATTTATTAAGGTTTTTTTACAAAAATAATCCACTTTTTTAAGAAAATTCCCAAAATATCTCTGGTTTCAAAAAAATTCCCAAAATACCCCACTTTTAGGAGGAGTCTCCAATTGAATTGGCGACTCCTCTTAAAACTTGAATGGAGGCGCCAATTGGATTGGCTAGGGCAGGTGCCCTAGCCAATCCAATTGGCGCCTATGTGTAGGTTTTAAGATGAGTCGCCAATTCAATTGGAGACTCCTCCGAAAATGTATTTTTTGTCTTATAAATAGATGCGTTGTGTGACTAATTGTTCCACATCTCATATAATCATTTGGCTATCATGTTTGGTGTTCGTCGCCGATACGGAAAAGTGATTTATGCAAGAGACAAACCTCAAATGCTGATGCTGTTTTGGAACATCACCACGTTCGATCAACTGAAGAGGGAGTTGGTTCGTTGGTTAGATGGGAAAATATCAGAAGGGGAAAAATCAGAAGTATTGAGAGACTTGACAGTATCTTTGGTTGGGTGCGAATGAAGACTGATAAGGATGCTAGGGAAATGATGTTCGGTCGAGACGACATCAATTTGATTGTTGTAATCAGTTAGAAATATTAATGTTTTCAGATGTTTTGTACCGATGTTTGTTGTGCACCTCGTTGTAACAAGAACTTAATGATATATAATTATTGAATGTTACAGAAATACAATTTTACAAAAAGCTTAAGACCTAGATGATGCTCCTCGATTGGGACAGTTGTTCTTGTTGTGTCCTGGTTGACGACAGATACTACATAATCTTATAATTTTATCTGTGGAATCCATCTCTGTTCTTATACGTATGCTGTTTGGCCTTCCTTTCTTCTTTCTACATATCTCGTCATTGTGCTAAACAATATCACCTTCATATGGAGGCAAGTAATCCTCCATTGGTAGTACTGAGAAGCTTTGAGTATATACATTCATGATGGTGTTGGCCTTGTACACATCAGATAAATGGTTGTAAGCGTCTTGACGAGTATAAGTGCATGCTGCTATGACATGGGAGCAAGGTATGCGGAAGGCCTGGAATTTTCCACAATCGCACCAACTTCTGTTTAGTCTAACAGCGTAGGCTAAATTTCGTCTCCCCTCGTTGTGGCCCATTGTTTCCTGGACGCTAAAATTTTGTCTATGACGGTCAAAGACTATTACAGCGTGTGTGCTAGCTTTGATGCTCTCCTCTTTCATGACCTTCATGTAACACTCACTGAATACTTGCCCGAACATTAACACTACACTCCATCTTTCACCTCTGGTTGCGAACATAGAAGCCAACCTATAATAGGTTGATCTTACCAAGGCGGTTATCGGCAGATTTCGAATTCCTTTGAAAACCCCGTTCATGCATTCCACAATGTTTGTTGTCATGTGGCCCCATCGACAACCTCTGCCAAATGCCCTTGTCCACTGCTCTACTGGTATGTTATTTATCCATCTCCCTGCGTCTTCATTGGACAGTCTAATTTCATCACGATAATATTGAAATGACGATTGAGTTAAAGCATACTCAGCATTCACCACCTTCTTGCGAAGATTCTTATCTTTTATAGCACGCATGAAGTTTTGTGCAATGTGTCTGATACAGTAGACATGTGTAGAAGGAGGATCATGCCATCCGTTGTCATGGTTGTTGTAGGCACTCTCAATGGCAGCATGTCTATTAGAAATCAAACAGAGATTGGCTTGTGGAGCCACATGCGTTCTGAGATGTCGAAGAAAGAAACCCCATCCACCAACCGTTTCACCTTCAACAAGAGCAAAGGCAATGGGAAAGACATTGTTGTTGCCGTCTTGTGCAACCGCCATGAGCAAAGTACCCTTGTATTTTCCGTATAACCAAGTGCCATCAATTTGAATAATAGGTTTGCAGAATGCGAAACCTTTGATGCACGGGTCAAATGCCCAAAAGAGACGGTGAAATATTCTATTACCTGTAGCACAGGTTCCATCTGCCATCATCGCTGGCACTGTCTCCATAATTGCCACAGTTCCTGGGACATATGTTTTTAGTGCCCATAAAAACCATGGCAATTCCTTGAATGAATCCTCCCAGTTGCCGAAAACCTGTTCAACAACCTTTGTCCTCACAATCCAGGCTTTCTTGTAAGATGGAGTATAATTATATGTTGTTCTGATATGGGATATAATTATACTCACCTTCATTGATGGGTCTTTATTAACCAACGGCAGAATGTCTTGACATATCAAAGCTGCACTTAGTTTACGGTGATCTTGTTCAACGTTAGTTGCAATGCAACTGTGTGGTGGGTTTATTGAAGCGATCTCCCAAGAGTCGTTTTTCTTCTTGTAAGATGCAGCCAAACGAAACTTACAAAGCATGTTACGACATTCGATAACATACCTTCTAGAATCAGTGCGTTTCACTGTAAAGTCAACAGAGTTGTTCATGTGAAATTTTTTGATTGCCAGAACACATTCTTCTTTGGTACGAAACATGTCTCCCACCTTTAATTCGCCTTCTGATCTCGGATAAGGATTATAGAAAACACTGTTGGATGTTTCATCGTCGTGAAGATCCATATTTGTCATATGTTGAGGCGGATTGTAGACATGACTAGGAGGTATTGGTGGTGGTTGATCATCATCTTCATCGTCATTGTTCAGCATGTGATCAACCTTTATCTTGGTCTCCTCTTCTTCTTCATCAACGACATCCACTTCTGCCTCTACTTTTGGGTTGACGTCATCTGACCATTGTCGATCATCTTCACCAGATTCATCCTGATCGGTTAGTTGAGACTGTTGAGATGATATACATGGTTGAAGAGTAATGTACAACTCAATACAGTTGCAGCCTGAATGTTCATGACTAACAAACATGTATTCAACATCTTCATTGTCTCGTACCTTAAGGGGGAAATACTTGCATTGACCATTCTCAAAAAATATTGGATTTTGATATGTGATCTTTGACACAATACCCGATCCTATAAAGGATTGTATTCTTTTTTTCAAATGCAAGAAGGTTGCATTTCTCTTGATCGTGATTCTAATGGTATCAGTGTTTCGAAAACAAAAACCATGTAGCTCAGACTCGTATGTTTCACCGTTGCAGTGAACGTTGACATTGTATAATGATGAAGATGACATTGTGCAAATGAAAACTATTTTCTTACTGTAGGTGAATGTGAGTGAAGTGTCTTGGATGTTGATAGTAAGACACTTAAATAGATGAGTGAAGTGTCTCACATGCTAGCTAGTTCGGAGTGACGTGTCAGACATGCAAGCTAGTCCGAAATGACGTGTCGGACATGCAAGATACTCTAAGATGATGTGTCAACCATGCAAGCTATCAAGAAGTGACTTGTTCACCATGCAGGAGACAAGACAGCCACGTGTCAGACATGCAGACACACACTCGAAACAGATTAGCGCCTCCACTTCTCCCTTGCACATGGGCGCCAATTCAAGTGGAGACATCATGGATTCAGACCTCGAAACCAAGCAATCAGACCTAGGTCTTGCATGCATGTCCCTATGGAGGCGCCAATTTGAATGGCGACCCCTCTTAAAGGTTGCACATGGTCGCCAATTCAAGTGGAGACACCATGCAAGCACAACTTTTCATGCTCTCATCCATTTGCCTATAAATACATCCACTCCATCAACACTTCTTCCACACTATCACTCTCACTACTTCTTCTACAATACTTCTTCTACAATTTCATCTACAACAACTTCTTGTAGTTTCATCTACACCAACCCCCCGACAAAATGTCTATCCTCACAATGGGCGAAGCACATAGAGGAACGGTTGCAAACATCGCAACATATGTAAGTTTTTTCTTTTGTTAACTTTTTCTCTTTCATCTTCACCAACCCTATTTTATTTTGACATACCAACTTAGTCAAGTTTTTTATTCTTTCTTTTATAGGATGTATCAAGGTTTCCAACTCGGGTCCACGAATATGTCCATATGGACCCGATGATTCAACCTTATGTTGAACTCGCCAGTTTTGGTCATTTTAGCAAAATTTTGTCTTGGTCCATAGATAACAAATTCATTCTAGCCTTATGCGAAAGATGGAGACCAGAGACATACACATTTTGGTTCCCAACCGGTGAGTGTACTGTGACGTTAGAAGACGCCTACATGCTTTTAGGACTACCCATTGAAGGTAAGCTTGTTAATGGTAAGACCAACTATGCAAATTCAATTTGCATGGAGCTCTTAGACACTGATTTGTTAGATGATAATGCTAGAGGTCAAGGTATACTACTCTCACGCCTTAAGTCTTACTATAATAGTTTATACTTAGATGAGCATTCTACCGAAGATGCTCGAATAATAAAAACTAGGTGTTACATTATGTTGTTAATTGGATCGTTTTTATTTCCCGAAGATAGTGGTTCTAGCATGCATATTATATACTTACCTCTACTTAGACATGTAGATAGAATAGGAAGTTACAGTTGGGGATCTGTTTGTCTAGTCTATCTCTATAGCTCCTTGTGCAAAAACTCACACAAACACACATCTACATTTTCTGGATGTGCTGTTTTGCTACAAGCATGGGGTTGGTCAAGACTACCGTCTCTAGCACCGGTCAATAACAACCCTTTCACTTTTCCATATGCACAAAAGTAAGTTGTTTAAATTGTTATATCTTTACTTACTTCCTTAAAGTTTATTACCTCAAACTATTTTTTTTTTACTTTTTGGTGTAAATGGTCGGCACGTGGTATGAGTTACAACAGATGTCCGATACACTGTATTACTTAGTATCGCAACCTGTTGGATCACCTTCGACCGACAAACGTAAGCAAAATAACTTAATTATTTCGTTATATTTTGTTAACTTTTTCTACATTGATTATAATCCTATCTTCTTTCACATTTCAGTTCATTTGGCGTCCATACCTTAATTTGGATCATGACCATGAGGTCAACGCTGAAGACGCAGTCGTATGGACTGCATGCACACCGATAATACGGTTCACAACTGTGGAGATGCACAACACCGATCGTGTGAAGCTGCAGTTCGGTATGGTCCAGAATATCCCAGATCCCCTAGTTAGCCTAGGAGAATGGCATCTGCGTAAAGTTAACGACCAATGGAACTTCAATCCATGGCAAAGCTTCGCAAGATCAGAGTGTCGCAAATGGAAGCACCGTCATGACCATGTGTTAACTGACGCAGTCATGCCAACTGAGGTAAAACCAAGTCGTACTTATATGGCTTGGTACAGATCGGTTGGTTTTCAGTTCATCGCCGAAGATATGTACCTATACGACCCACGTCAGGCAACTCACACACAAGAAGGATCAACATCTAACCCCCAACAACATTCTCAGCCCGGTTACTCACAACCCCCTATCCTTCAAACTTTCCGTTCTACAAACACACAAACATACAACCAAAACATGCCATTCACCCAACCCCAATACCAAGAGCATACCCCATACCACCACCAACAAATTGACCATCAACCTGAGACCCAACATCGCTTCGCATCGACACCATCACCCTACCAAAGTCGCCTTAGCCAAAACACCAACCGCCCATCCTCCTACCGTAACCAAGAAGCCCAAACATCACAAAACCAAAACATCCAACAACCATATCTCTACCAAACACCCCAACAACCTTTCCAACCTTTCCTCGACGCATCATTCACACCCATGTCTCCCTTCAACCGTCCCGGTCGCCCATCCATGAGTCAACCACATCCCAACTTCTCTAGCATGGGTCATGAGCTCAGCTACGGCGGTACACCATCAATGCATACTGAAGACTATGCTGACTTGTCTGAATACCTCAACGGACCTTCTCCTGTAGTTGGTAGTGACGCTCCTGGGCCCTTAGATGATCAAACACTAGTGCATAATCGTCAACGTGGGTTAGGGTAGCTAGAGGATGTGGGACCGGAGGTCGGTTAGGTGATCCCGGTCATCACCATTAGGTTTCTTTGTGTAAACTCCAAACTTTATTAATATCAAGTCGTCTTATATCAAATTTATCTTTCACTTATACCATAAAACACAAAAAAATGCATTTTAGGAGGAGTCTTCAATTGAATTGGCGACTCTTCTTAAAACCTACACATAGGCGCCAATTGGATTAGCTAGGGCACCTGCCCTAGCCAATCCAATTGGCGCCTCCATTCAAGTTTTAAGAGGAGTCTCCAATTTAATTGGCGACTCCTCCTAAAAGTGGGGTATTTTGGGATTTTTTTTGAAACTAGGGGTATTTTGGGAATTTCCTTGAAAAAGTGGGTTATTTTGGTAAAAAAACCACTTATTGATTATGTTACCTTATCTATTATTTTATGTCCACGAACATGACCCCATCAAAGGTAAAGTCGACATTCAAGCCAATTATCAAAGGAGCACATGCAGACTCCCTAGTGTCAAATGACAAAGGAGCACGTACAGATCCTAATGATACGCAAGATAAATATTTTGTAAGGTTTCTCAAAAATCGAGTAAAGGAATCCCTCGTCTAACACAATACCTCAAATACAAATAATATTATACTTACAATTGAAGCGGCACCGACTATCTTTATGAAATAGGATCCTATAAGACAAAACATGTTGGGACGCAGTTGGTGCACCCCTTCTTAAGAGCTAGTCACTCCAAAAGTGTAGCTAAGGGAGTCTAAGAGACATCCACCTCGAATCAGGATAAAAAGTTGGGGGCAAGGACGGGAACCCCACCCCTAATCAGGGACGATTCCTAATGATGTTGAAGACTTATGCCAATTCTCATCAATTGGGATTGGTAACGATAAAGTTCAATAGTTACGCCAGTTCCCGTCGACTAGGATGGATAATGACAAATTTCAGCAATTATGCTAGTTCCCACCACATGGGATAGGAAATGGAAAGTCCTAGAGATCACGTTGGTTCCCTCCTAAGGAAGAGACAAGGGGAA
Organism: Lathyrus oleraceus; assembly: GCF_024323335.1. NCBI lineage: Eukaryota > Viridiplantae > Streptophyta > Magnoliopsida > Fabales > Fabaceae > Lathyrus > Lathyrus oleraceus. The sequence goes on along the minus strand of NC_066580.1, from coordinate 33,941,799 downwards.
AATGATATAGATAACATGAGTCCTTTGTTAAAGAATATAATAAATTAAAGCAATAACAAGGCTAGCTATCACAAAATTACTCAATGATAGGAGATGAAGTTCAGAATAATCTTACCAATATAGCGGAAAGACTATGAAGAATGTTAAACAAAATGCAAAGTACCAAACAAGAAAAAGGTAAATAAATAGTGACATTCATACATGTTATATGAAAGCATAAAGGTGTGGCGCTCAATCAAGATTATACAAAATCATGCATCACCGTTCTGGCTTGGAGCACCCTAACCACCCACCAAAGCTTCATCATGGACCACCTTCTATAGATTGAGTTCTGAGCGGGGAACCTGAACACCCGGAAAAAGCACTTCTAGTTGGTCGACCGCTAGGTAGAAAGTGTCATACACCTCTCTAAGAATCTGATCAAATGATTTATCAACCTTCTTGCTTAAGACAACCAATTTTCCTTGATAGATCTTATTGATTCTAAGTGTTGGCAGCAATTTTGGTAAAACAAGGAGTGTTCACAAGATGTTATGTGTGATGTCTTAACATGAGATATCCTATGTACCTACTGGAGTTCAAGAACATGATCATGCAGGATTGTTTCAGAATGATAAAAATCTGATGATGTGTACCTGCTTGAGTCCAAATGGAAGACATGACATTGCAGGATTATTTCAAGATGTCATACACAATGTCATGGCATCTGATATGTATGTACCTGTTGGAAGTTATAAATGGAATTATGGAATTATGCAAGAATTACTCCAGGATGTCATACCCGATGTCATGACATCCTGTACACAGAACATTCATAGTGAATGTTATCTGTTTTGTGATTGCACAATTAATGGCAATTTATGTATGATTGAAGATCTGATTTGCAGGCGCATTCAATCATGGATTACAACCTGATTTACTTATTTTCCAAGGAGATCTAACCAACTGTCATGAGAAGATTTGATTGGAAAATAGATTTAGGGTTTTCAAGATGTCCAAGCCCAGTTGATGCTTCTATAAAAAGGGACTTGGAAAACCTGTTTTAACACACAACCAATACTAAGCGGAATATTGAGAGAGAACTAGGGTTTGTGTCTTGTTTAGTCATGAGACTTGTAAGCCATTCAAGTCATCCATTGATGATTGAATTGGTCTGATTTATGGTTGTAATTTGTCACTCTAAAGTTGTTAAGCAAGAGTGTGTGTCTACTTGATCAAAGCTGTGAAGCAATATCAAGTGTGTGTCTTCTTGATCAAAGCTGTTAAGCAAGATCAAGAGTGTGCCTTCTTGATTGAAACTGTGAAGTAAAATCAAGAGTGTGTTATTAAAAAGTGTTTTCTTTTCTCAAGGGATTGTTGTTTAAGATCACAGGTGTGATTGTAGGGAAGTGAGTGGGTTCTCATATCTAAGAGTGCTTAGGTAGAAATTGCACGGGTAGAGATTAGGTGAGAAAGACTGTAACTTGTTGAAGTGTACGGAGAGTCTTTGAACTAATTCTATTTTAGTGAATTTCCTTCCTGGCTTGGTAGCCTCCAGATGTAGGTGAGTTGGACCGAACTGGGTTAATAATTGTGTGTGTCTCTTACATTACTATTCTCTATCTTTATCCTGTTTGCATTACTCAGATATTAGTATCGTGACATTACCTTCGACATCTCATATCTGATACCAGAATTTCAATTGGTATCAGAGCAGGCATCCTACTCTGGTTCTGGGTGAGATCTAGGGACAACACTTTCTGGTACAATGGAGAGAGATAGAGGATCTATTCACAGGCCACCAATTTTGGATGGATCTAACTATGACTACTGGAAACCTAGAATGATAGCCTTCCTAAAAACTCTTGATAATAAGGCTTGGAAGACTGTGTTAACAGGCTGGGAGCATCCAGTAATTACTAAGGAAGGAGAAGCCACTACTGATAAGAAGCCTGAAGAACAATGGTCCAAGGAGGATGATGATCTAGCCCTTGGAAATTCTAAAGCACTGAATGCCATCTTCAATGGAGTAGACAAGAACATCTTCAGATTAGTAAACAACTGTGAAGTGGCTAAAGATGCTTGAGACATTCTTAAAACCACTCATGAAGGCACCTCTAGAGTGAAAATGTCTAGACTACAGTTGCTCACCACCAAGTTTGGAAACTTAAGGATGAAAAAAGATGAAAATATTCATGAATTTCACATGAGTATCCTTGAAATTGCCAATGCCTCTAGAGCTTTGGGAGAGAAGATGTCAGATGAAAAGTTAGTAAGGAAAATACTCAGATCACTCCCTAAGAGATTTGCCATGAAAGTAACAGCCATAGAAGAATCTCAAGACATTTCAAATATGAGAGTTGATGAGCTAATTGGATCTCTCCAAACATTTGAGATGAGAATATGTGATGGATCTGAAAAGAAAGCCAAGAGCATAGCCTTCATGTCAAACACTGAAGAGGAAGATGAGGAAGGTGGTCAAGATATTGATGAAGATCTGGTAAAAGAGGTAGCCATGCTGGGAAGACAGTTCAACGGACTTATGAAAAAGATTGATGTGAGATCTAATGTCAAGAACATCGCATCTGACATCAGTAAATCCAACAGTCTGGGTAGAAGAACAAGGTCTGAAGAAAAGCCCAAAGAAGTTCAGTGCTATGAGTGTAATGGGTATGTCATATTAAAGCTGAATGTGGGACCTACCTCAAGAAACAAAAGAGGAGTCTTGCTGCTTCTTGGTCTGATGGAAGTGAAACAGAAGAAGCTGCAAATCATGTGACTGCATTGACAGGAAGATGGGGTTCTGATGAAGAGTCAAGAGATGATGAAGTAACCTTTGAAGAGCTGGCCACTACCTACAAAGAGTTGTGCAACAAAAGTGCAGGAGTGTGCAGACAAGTTGAAACTCAGAGGAAAGTGATTGCTCAACTGGAAAATGAAAAGGAAGAATATGTGGAAACCATCTCCAAGTTGAAGACTGAAGCAATACTCTTAAAATTCAAACTAGATGAGATGACCAAGTATGTAAGAATGCTTAACAATGGATCTGACATCTTAGACAAGATCCTCCAGACTGGACAAATAACAGGGGACAAATCTGGCATTGGATTCAATGAATCTAAGGCTGAGTGCAGTTACACTGGTTGTAAACCAAAATCCAAACCTAAGTACAGCCATGTTAAAAACAAACCCGAGATGTCACATCATATGTCTCAACATCAGAAGGGAAGACAGCAAAAAGGAAAGCATCAAAAATGGAGATGCCATTACTGTGGAAAATTTGGCCACCTGAAGCCCTTCTGCTATAAGCTATATGGTTATCCTACCCCTGAGCAGACTCAATATCAATCAAGATCCAAACCTCACATGCCTGTCAACAAAAAGCAATGAGTTCCTAGGACAAAGGTTACAAGTCTAATAGCTCACACTTCCTTCAGAGTTTCAGCCAAAGAAGATTGGTATTTTGACAGTGGTTGCTCCAGACATATGACTAGAAACAAAAATCTGCTAACTGACCTTCACCCTCATGCCATGAGTTATGTTACCTTTGGTGATGGAGCAAAGGGTGAAATCAAGGGAATGAGTAAGCTGGATTGCCCTGGAGTTCCTGACCTTGACAATGTCCTACTGGTTAAGGGCTTGACCGCAAATCTAATAAGCATCAGTCAAGTGTGTGACCAAGGTCTGAATGTAAACTTCACTAGAACTGAATGTCTGATTACTAATAAGGAAAATGAAGTTATCATGAAGGGAGTTAGGTCCAAAGACAGCTGCTACATGTGGACCTCTCAAGAAACTGGTTACTCTTCAATGTGTACCTTAGCCAAAGAGGAAGAAGTGAAGATATGGCATCAAAGATTGGGCCACCTGCATCTTAAAGGTATGAAAAGGATCATATATGTTGAAGCTGTTAGAGGAATTCCCAACTTAAAGATTGTTGAAGGAAAAATCTGTGGAGAATGTCAGATTGGTAAACAGACAAGGATGTCACATCAAAAGCTCAGACATGACACCACTACCAAAGTTTTGGAACTCCTCCATATGGATCTGATGGGACCCATGCAAGTAGAAAGTCTTGGTGGGAAGAAGTATGCATATGTGGTGGTGGATGACTTCTCCAGATACACCTGGATCAATTTCATAAGAGAAAAATCGGATGTGTTTGAAGTCTTCAAGGAGCTTTGTCTAAAACTACAAAGAGAAAAGGAAAGCCCTGTCATCAAAATTAGAAGTGATCATGGGAAGGAATTTGAGAACAGTAAATTTTCTGAATTCTGCTCTTCAGAAGGAATTCATCATGAGTTCTCATCTCCCATTACTCCTCAGCAAAATGGTGTGGTGGAAATAAAAAATAGAACTCTTCAAGAATCAACCAGAGCTATGATACATGCTAAGAAGTTGCCCTACCATTTCTGGGCTGAAGCCATGAATACAGCCTGTTATGTTCACAATATAGTGACATTAAAGAAAGGGACTCCCACAACCCTATATGAAGTCTGGAAAGGAAGAAAACCTACAGTCAAATACTTCCATGTATTTGGTAGTAAATGTTATATCTTGGCTGATCGGGAGCAGAGAAGGAAGATGGATCCCAAAAGTGATGAGGGAATATTTTTGGGCTACTCTACAAACAACAGAGCTTACAGGGTCTTTGATTCCAGAACTAATGTATTGATGGAATCCATTAATGTTGTGGTTGATGACCAACAGAATGATGTCACAGACGATGTCGAGACATCTCTCAATGATTCCCCAACTGACTTCTCAGACAAAAATAAGGAAAGTGAACCTCCTCAAACTGAACCTGAAGATGACAAACTCAACAAGGGACCCTCTATCAGAATTCAGAAGGATCATCCCAAATATCTTATCATAGGAGATCCAACTAAAGGAGTCACTACTAGATCAAGGGAAGTGATCTCACATGGTTGCTTTATGTCAAAGATTGAACTTAGGAATGTCAAGGAAGCCTTGACTGATGAGTTCTGGATCAATGCCATGCAGGAGGAATTAGGTCAATTCAAGAGGAATGAAGTATGGGAACTGGTTCCTAGGCCTGAAGGAGTAAATGTCATAGGTACAAAGTGGGTATATAAGAATAAATCCGATGAACAAGGAGTTGTTACTAAGAACAAAGCAAGATTAGTAGCTCAAGGATATACTCAAGTTGAAGGGGTAGACTTTGATGAAACTTTTGCTCCTGTAGCTCGTCTGGAGTCCATTAGATTATTGCTTGGAGTGGCGTGTATTCTGAAATTCAAACTATTCCAAATGGATGTAAAAAGTGCCTTCTTGAATGGTTACTTAAATGAAGAAGTGTATGTTGAACAGTCTAAAGGATTCACAGATCCAAATCTTCCACAACATGTGTACAGATTGAAGAAAGCCCTCTATGGATTGAAGCAAGCTCCCAGGGCTTGGTATGAAAGACTCACAGTGTTCCTCACTAACAATGGATACAGGAAAGGAGGTATTGACAAAACTTTATTTGTGAAGAATGAATGAGGGAAGCTCATGGTGGCACAAATATATGTAGATGACATTGTATTTAGTGGGATGTCATAACAGATGGTTGAACATTTTGTTAGACAAATGCAATCTGAGTTTGAGATGAGCCTTGTTGGAGAACTGACTTACTTTCTTGGGCTACAAGTCAAACAGATGGAAGACTCTATCTTTTTATCTCAAAGCAAGTATGCCAAGAACATTGTGAAGAAGTTTGGCATGGAGAATGCAAGCCATAAAAGGACACCTGCTCCTACACATGTGAAAATCTCCAAAGATGAAAATGGTGTCAGTGTAGATCAAAGTCTATACCAAAGCATGATAGGCAGTCTGCTATATCTCACAGCAAGCAGACCTGACATTGCATTTGTTGTTAGTGTTTGTGCTGGATATCAAGCTGAACCAAAAGTCAGTCACATAAACCAAGTGAAGAGAATACTGAAATATGTCAATGGCACCAGTGACTATGGGATGCTATATACTCATGAATCTGGATCTATGTTGACTGGGTACTGTGATGCTGACTGGGCGGGGAGTGCCGATGATAGGAAAAGCACATCAGGAGGATGTTTCTTCTTAGGTAACAATCTGATATCATGGTTTAGCAAGAACCAGAACTGTGTATCTCTATCCACTGCTGAAGCTGAATAGATAGCAGCTGGAAGTAGCTGTTCTCAATTGGTCTGGATGAAACAAATGTTGTCTGAATACAATGTCACACAAGAAGTCATGACATTATACTGTGATAATCTGAGTGCTATAAATATCTCCAAAAATCTTATTCAGCACAGTAGGACAAAACACATTGATATTCGACATCACTTTATTAGAGAACTTGTGGAAGAAAAGATCATAGCGCTGGAGCATGTTACTACTAAAAAGAAATTAGCTGACATTTTCACTAAAGCTTTGGATGCCAATCAATTTGAATGTTTAAGAGGGAAGTTGGGGATCTGTATTCATGAGAACCTATAGCAAGCAAAGGAGTTTGTGGTTAATATCCCAGAGGATATTTCTGGGTGTTGCAAGGTGTGTTGTCATAAAGTTGTAACTGTTGTTATTTCGGAAGTTGTTCCCCCCTGCTGTTTGGATGTTGAAGTTAAAATTCTAGTTATCAGACTTTCGATGTCACACGGGTTGTTATGACATCCAATTCTGCACAGACAAGAATTATGGAGAACTTAAAAGTAAGTGCAGTAAATAACACAAGTAATTGTTTACCCAGTTCAGTCCAACATGACCTACGTCTGGGGGCTACCAAGCCAGGGAGGAAATCCACTATTAGTAGTATTAATTCAAAGCTAAACTCCCCCATTTACAACTCTTCACTTAATCCCTACCCAATGCAATTTCAATCTTACACTAAGATCAGAGTTCCTACTCACTCCCCCTCAATCACCTCAGTGATTACTACCTTTAATCAATATTAAAGATAATTATGAAGTCACACTTCAAACAACTCTTGATTGTGCTTAACAGCTTTAATCAAGATACACAGCACTCACGCTTAAAAGCTTAGAGTGATACAACACTTACAACTCAATGAACACCCTATACCAATGCAATCATCTATGTGATAATAGCTTGGCTTACAAGATATGTCTAACACAAGACTCACAAAAATACAGCAGTGAAGTATGATGAACACACTAAATCTTCACGCCTCAAAATCCCCAGTTCTGAATGAAGGATTGCCATCCTTTTATATTGCAGCACTTGGGCCTTGTACTTGTATTCTCCTGAATTTTAGGTCACGCGAGTTCCCCTAAATTCCATATCTAGGTTACTAACAAATAGGCTATTTGTTAGGTTCATTAAATGTAGCTTGGTTGTTGGTTTCCTGGATTTTCTCTCAGCTGTTGAATCCCTGAAGAATAACCTGAGAAAAATGCTGAAACAGAAAAACTAAACAACCTACAATATAGCATATGCTGTCAGGAATGAATGTCACAACATTCAGTTTGACATCCAAATCAAGGACCATATGCTAAGTCAGTTTTTCCTGAAAACAGACTGTACAATTTGTTGTACTATACAGAATCAATCTGTCCATGCTTCAGTATCATCGTACATTAATAAATGTCAAAACATCCAATTTTGACATTCACACATAGAGACTTACATCAGGTCTGTTATCCTCTTGATAAGCAGACTGACAATAACTACTGAGTTATAGTAAAACATCACCTGTTCTATTCCTCAGTATCTGCTGACAGGGATGAATGTCATAACATCCAGTTTGACATTCAATAAATCCTGTATTAGCTAATCCTGCAGTTCACTACTCAGAATGTCATGACATCAGCCAAGACATCAGAGTACAGCTAGATATTCTAACATACAATGCAGTCAAAAAAACATCTCCACAGCATGTCATGACATCAGTCAAGACATTAGAATTCAGCTAGTGTTTTACCATACAATGCAGCCAATTAAACACCTATAAACTTCCCCTTTGGCAAATTTTTGGCTAAAACACTTTGGTCTCACAACAGAGTCCATAGCAGCGGAAATCTCACATCTAGTAGGAAATTAACCTAGCTAATACACTCAGAGTGGCAACACACTCACACACATGGAAGTTAAATAAAAACTTCACATATCAGCACACATACAGAAGTTAAATAAAAACTTCTAATTGCAGCACACACATACATACTCACACTCATTAGAAGTGGAACAACAGATGCATAATAGGGGATCTTGAATCTGTCACGAATATCTGTTTTAACAAAACAATCTGTTGTCCTGGGGTTATCACAGGTGTTACTCCCCCTTTTTGTTAAAAATGTTGCCAAAGCAACACTTTAAATTACAGATCCACATAACATAAACAGAATTATATATAAATGACAGAATTACAGACATGATTTATTCATCAGCCTCATCATTAGTGACATCATCAGAACTGGCCTCCTCCTCACCCTCTGAGCTTTGCCTTGCAGCTCCATCTGTATCCTCAGCAGACATCTCCAATTGAAAAATCAGCTTTTCCAAGGCGAGCTTCCTAACCTCCAGCTCTTTGCAAGTCTCTCTGAGCACAGCAATGGCAGCAGCTTTATCTGGTTGGTTGCCAACATTGGAGGTTTCTCCAGATGTCATGACAATGTCAGGGACATGCTTACCCAGGAACAGTTTGTAGTTGAAGGCCAATGGACTCTCTCTTCTTTTCACAAAGTCATTTTCTGTCAAGATGTTTGGGAATTGATTCAGCACAATGCCACATATGAGAGAAGGAAAGGCTATAGGTCCCTTCACACTGAAACTCCCAGCATGTTTCATGGTCTGATCAAAGATGTATGTACCATAGTCAAACTTTGCCTTGGTTCCAACAGCATAGATGAACTTTCCAAGCATCACAGACACAGTTGACTTGTGATTTGTGGGCACCCAGTTAGCAGCTCCAACTTTGTGTAGCATGACATACTTCACACTGAGTTGGCTGGCCACCAGCTTCCCTTTAAGAGGCCACTTCCGGACTTGATTTGCAGTGATGACTTGACAGATTCTGTTGTCAGTCACTTCAAGCTCTGGTTGCACTACATCAGCTCTTCCCAAATACAGATTGATTACTGAAGGGGAGAAGGTCACACACTTGCCATGCACATAGACCTTTCTGAATTCTCTGGACTTCCCATCTGCATATTCCTCAGACACATTGACAATGAACTCCTTCACCAAGGTCTCATAGCACTTTGGGAGTTGAGACACAATTCTCATTAGCCCTGCCTCTTTAATAAGGTCCACAATCTCCTTACACTCCAAGGCATTCTGAGCCAGCTCCCTCTCCAAGGCCAGCCTCTTGTGATAGACATACTTCCACCTGTTCACACTAGAGGCAAAGTGAAATGACACATTGTCAATAGGTACCTCTGGGACACTAGCAGCCAGCTTGCTAGTGGTTGGCTTCTTCTTAGAGAGAGATGTTGTGACATCACATGGGACATCTGAATCTGACTCCACCACAACAACCTTGGTCTTCATTTTCTTGGGCACCTCTTTGCTCCAAGATTTTGCAGGTCCATGTCCTTTCCTTTTGAGGGGACTCTCTGGCACCTTTTGCTTGGGAGAAGTTGTCACATCAACCTCCCTAGTTGGGAACCTCTGCACCACAGTCTTTCTCTCCCTCCTAGTCCTAACCCTTTTTGCTATGCTTGGGACAATTGAGGACAGTAGTTCATTATCAGAGAACTCTTCCAGATTCACTGTGTTGGCATTAGGGTTGTCACTGATATCTTGGGTGACACGGACTTTCTCACCTCCCACATTGTCTAAGGGTTTTTCAATCCTTGAACCCTCATGAGCATCAGGTTGCTCAGCATTGTCAGAACCATTCTTCCTTAAGGCGACTGCGTTTTCTTGACATGCAACTCTATCAGGTATGATAGTGTTCAAGGGAACGGAAACCCCAGGAACATCCTGATCACCAGATAGAATCTTCGTGACAATAGATGCAATGGCATTATGCACATACCTCGAGCCTTCCTTGGTTGGTTCTTCAAGAGCGATTGCTGAGGAGACTTTGGAGACCGTTTCTTTCGGTCTTCTTGCATGAGAAAAGGTTTTAGCGTTAGCAGAAGAGTCCTCCCGGTTAGGGTTGCACGACTCAGTGCTGGGGGAAACGGACAGGGTCGTGTAGGAGGTGGAATCAGATTGATCTGTCATGCTGAATATCTCGAAGGAGAGACGAACAGTTTCTTTGGGAGAGGGATTGCAAGACTGAAAGTTGAAGCGTTGGAATAGGAAACGCTTGTTGCACGAGTAATGTCTATTAATTGTTGACCACTCAGAGTGCACTCTTAATTGTTTAATAAGTTGACTTACTAAATAGTAGCTAACTAACATCATTAGTTGCTATAATTTCTCAAAAGAGCACATTCCCTCTTTGCCCCTACCATTTTAAAACTGAGTGGCATCCAATGTCATGACATTCTGAGTGACATTGTACTCAGTCTGCATCAGGTTCATCCATACAAGTGATGTCCACCTGCTACCAGAAGCTAGGTACTTAGTTTCTGCAGATGACAATGATTCACACATCTGTTTACCCCTTGCTACCGCACCATTTGAATGATGACCAATAAGTGACAATGACTCACAGCTTTCAATCAGACATTTTCCACTGTCTGTTCTTTTATCCACAGGAAGATTTGGGATTACTCTACTTGCTCCCTTGGATATGATCTTCTTCATTCCTTTTAAATGAAGTTGTCCAAGTCTTCCATGTCCCAACTTTACTTCCAGCTCTCCCTTGGCTAAGGAGCACTTGGAGGAGTGGAGTGAGTCTCTAGATTCCCATAGATAACAATTATCTTTGGACCTGGATCCTTTAATTACTTCCTAATTGCAACCATTCAACACCACACATCCTCCCCTAGTGAATTTCACATTGAATCCTTGGTCACATAACTGGCTTATGCTGATGAGATTAGCAGTTAGTCCTTTTACTAACAGCACATTACTCAGTTTTGGAACTCCAGGACAATCCAACTTACCAACACCCTGGACTTCTCCTTTAGCTCCATCACCAAATGTCACATACCTGGTGACATGGGGTTGAAGATCCACCACTAGGTTGCTTATCCCAGTCATATGTCTTGAGCAGCCACTATCAAATTACCAGTCTTGTCTGGTAGGTGCTCTTGGAGATGTGTGAGCTAGTTTAGCAACACATTGTTGATTCTCACCGGGGAGATTAAGCTTAGATGCCTGCTGCTTAGGTCTGACTTGAGGTGTCTGATTTGCAGCCATTTTTGTTTCTTAATGGGGGCATTGTGCTTAGAAACCCTCTACTTAGGTCTGACTAGAGTAGCCTGGTTAGGATAACCGTGCAGCCTGTAGCAAAAGGGTTTTATGTGACCAAATCTACCACAATAATGACATCTCCATCTCTAAAATTTCTTCTTCTGATGATTACTCATTCTGGTTCCCTGATGTTGAGACATCGGTTGTGACTTCAGCTTGAATTTCTGAACTTCAGCCTTAGCTCTTTTGAGTTCAGTTGACGATTTCTTAGCAAGGCCTAAACCAGACATGGTTCCTGACTTCTGTCCCACCTTTAGAATCTCTTCCAAGGTGTCAGTTCCTTTATTCATCATTCTGATGGATTTAGTCATTTGTTCTAGCTTAGATGTCAGTAAAGATATTTCACCATTCAGACCGTCTATGACTTTCAGTTGCTTCTGTTTCTCAGCTTCCAGCTCTTTGATGAGTTTCTTCTGCTTTTCTCCTTGGATACACACTTTTGCACTTTTAACACATAGTTCTTTATATGAAGCAGCAAGTTCATCCAAGGTAAGCTCCTCTCCGCTTGAATCATCATCTGAGGCACAGACACTGGTCAGAGCAGTGACATGTTTGGTAGATTCTTCTTCAGATTCTTCTTCAGATTCACTCTCAGAGTCTCCTTCTGACCAGGTGACAGACAACCCTTTCTTTTGCATTTTGAGAAAGGTAGGGCATTCAGCTTTAATATGACCATACCCTTCACATCCATGAAACTGGAGTCCCTTGCCTTGAGTGACCTTCTCTTCATATTTTGACTTTCTACTGATGTCATATGAAGAGTTCTTGACATTAGGTCTACCCTGCTGATCAACTTTCTTTATGAACTTGTTGAATTGTCTTCCAAGCATGGCTATGGCTTCTGATATGCTTTCATCACCTCCAGTATATCCTGCTTCTGACTCATCTACAGTATTTGATACAAAAGCTACGCTTTTGTTCTTCTTTTCAACATTCTCACACATGCCCATTTCAAAGGTTTGGAGAGAACCAATGAGCTCATCCACCTTCATCTTACAGATGTCTTGAGCCTCTTCTATGGCTGTGACCTTCATAGCAAATCTCTTAGGTAAAGACCTGAGAATCTTTCTTACAAGTTTCTCTTCTGCCATTTTCTCACCTAGGCCACCAGAGGTGTTTGCAATCTCAAGAATATTCATGTGAAAGTCATGAATAGTCTCATCCTCTTTCATCCCCAGATTTTCAAACTTGGTGGTCAGCATCTGAAGTTTGGACATCTTCACCTTGGAGGTACCTTCATGATTTATCTTGAGGGTATCCCAAACTTCCTTAGCCAGCTCACAGTGGTGCACCAGTCTGAATATGTTCTTATTGATTCCATTGAACAATGCATTCAAGGCCTTAGAATTTCCAAGGGCTAATGCCTCTTTCTCCTTGTCCCACTCTTCTTTAAGAATCTCCACACTGACTCCATCTTCACCTGTCTTCGTTGGATGTTCCCATCCTTTGTTGACAGCTCTCCAGACTTTGCTATCTAGAGACCTTAAGAAGGCTATCATACGAGGCTTCCAGTCATCATAGTTAGAGCCATCCAACATGGGTGGTCTATTTGAGTGTCCTATATCCCTGTCCATGGTACTAGAAAGTAACTTCCCTAGATCTCACCCAGAAATTAACAGGCAGAGTGCCTGCTCTGATGCCAATTGAAATTCTAGTTATCAGACTTTCGATGTCACACGGGTTGTTATGACATCCAATTCTGCACAGACAAGAATTATGGAGAACTTAAAAGTAAGTGCAGTAAATAACACAAGTAATTGTTTACCCAGTTCAGTCCAACATGACCTACGTCTGGGGGCTACCAAGCCAGGGAGGAAATCCACTATTAGTAGTATTAATTCAAAGCTAAACTCCCCTGTTTACAACTCTTCACTTAATCCCTACCCAATGCAATTTCAATCTTACACTAAGATCAGAGTTCCTACTCACTCCCCCTCAATCACCTCAGTGATTACTACCTTTAATCAATATTAAAGACAATTATGACGTCACACTTCAAACAACTCTTGATTGTGCTTAACAACTTTAATCAAGATACACAGCACTCACGCTTAAAAGCTTAGAGTGATACAACACTTACAACTCAATGAACACCCTATACCAATGCAATCATCTATGTGATAATAGCTTGGCTTACAAGATATGTCTAACACAAGACTCACAAAAATACAGCAGTGAAGTATGATGAACACACTAAATCTTCACGCCTCAAAATCCCCAGTTCTGAATGAAGGATTGCCATCCTTTTATATTGCAGCACTTGGGCCTTGTACTTGTATTCTCCTGAATTTTAGGTCACGCGAGTTCCCCTAAATTCCATATCTAGGTTACTAACAAATAGGCTATTTGTTAGGTTCATTAAATGTAGCTTGGTTGTTGGTTTCCTGGATTTTCTCTCAGCTGTTGAATCCCTGAAGAATAGCCTGAGAAAAATGCTGAAACAGAAAAACTAAACAACCTACAATATAGCATATGCTGTCAGGAATGAATGTCACAACATTCAGTTTGACATCCAAATCAAGGACCATATGCTAAGTCAGTTTTTCCTGAAAACAGACTGTACAATTTGCTGTACTGTACAGAATCAATCTGTCCATGCTTCAGTATCATCGTACATTAATAAATGTCAAAACATCCAATTTTGAAATTCACACATAGAGACTTACATCAGGTCTGTTATCCTCTTGATAAGCAGACTGACAATAACTACTGAGTTATAGTAGAACATCACCTGTTCTATTCCTCAGTATCTACTGACAGGGATGAATGTCATAACATCCAGTTTGACATTCAATAAATCCTGTATTAGCTAATCCTGCAGTTCACTACTCAGAATGTCATGACATCAGCCAAGACATCAGAGTACAGCTAGATATTCTAACATACAATGCAGTCAAACAAACATCTTCACAGCATGTCATGACATCAGTCAAGACATTAGAATCTAGATAGTGGTTTACCATACAATGCAGCCAATTAAACACCTACAAAAGTTTTATTGTTTTTTTTGAAAAATGTGTAATTTGTGGCAGTCCTTATTGATGCCTTTTTGTAATATTTTGGGCTCTTTATGAGTTCCATGGATTTGTTCATTATCTCAGCTATCACAACTGTGTATAATGGTGGTATGTATCTCCTGAACAATTATGTTTTAACATTTTTAAAGTTATGACATCTGTGTTGATATTCTCTGCTAGGATAATTGACGTTTATTTTGTCTAATTGGTCATCTTTGGTCAACTTTTGGCTAAAAAGGGGGAGAAGTGTTTATGTGGAGCAGTTAAAGATGTGGAGTTGTGAGGAGATGTATGTCGCTGAACAGATGGGCAGTTATTGTTAAACAGAATGTTGTTCTGTTTACAGATGTCAAAGGGGATGTCTGATATGGTGCACAGGTGTTGATGTTGAAGCAGATGTCAGAATGACATTCTGATTGTTACAGGTGTTGTGGTTATAGGTGCTGTTATTATCAAAGGAGATGTTGGTGATGCATAGATTTAGGGGGAGAAGTAGTACCCTTGTGCATTTGTGTGTCTTACTAGTAGCATCCATAACTATTAATTTTGTTCGTGTTGCACAGATTTAGGGGGAGGAGAAGTACCCTTGTGCATGTGTGTATTACTAGTAGCTATAACTAGTAATTGTATTTGCTTCTGCTGCTATTTAAACTACTGTTATGCTGTTTAACTGCTGATAGTTTTCTTGTGAACAAAAAGGACAGATATATGTTTTAGCCAAAATTTGCCGAAGGGGGAGTTTGTTGATTCTAAGTGTTGGCAGAAATTTCGGTAAAACAAAGAGTGTTCACAAGATGTTATGTGTGATGTCTTAACATGAGATATCCTATGTACCTGCTGGAGTTCAAGAACATGATCATGCAGGATTGTTTCAGGATGACATAAATCTGATGATGTGTACCTGCTGGAGTCCAAATAGAAGACATGATCATGCAGGATTGTTTCAAGATGTCATACACAATGTCATGGCATCAGATATGTATGTACCTGCTGGAAGTTATAAATGGAATTATGGAATTATGCAGGAATTACTCCAGGATGTCAGACCCGATGTCATGATATCCTGTACACAGAACATTCAGTATGAATGTCTGGTGTTTTATGATTGCACAATTAATGGCAATCTATGTATGATTGAAGATCTGATTTGCAGGCGCATTCAATCATTGATTACAACCTGATTTACTTATTTTCCAAGGAGATCTAACCAGCTACCATAAGAAGATTTGATTGGAAAATAGATTTAGGGTTTTCAAGATGTCCAAGCCCAGCTGAAAGCTTCTATAAAAAGGGACTTAGAAAACCTGTTTTACAACACAACCAATACTGAGCGAAATATATAGAGAGAGCTAGGGTTTGTGTCTGTTTAGTCGTGAGACTTATAAGCCATTCAAGTCATCTTTTGATGATTGAATTGGACTGATTTGTGGTTGTAATTTGTCACTCTAAAGCTGTTAAGAAAGAGTGTGTGTCTACTTGATCAAAGCTGTGAAGCAAGATCAAGTGTGTGTCTACTTGATCAAAGCTGTGAAGCAAAATCAAGTGTGTGTCTTCTTGATCAAAGTTGTGAAGCAAGATCAAGAGTGTGTCTTCTTGATTGAAACTATGAAGTAAAATCAAGAGTGTGTTATTGAAAAGTGTTTTCTTTTCTAAAGGGATTGTTGTTTAAGATCACAGGTGTGATTGTAGGGAAGTGAGTGGGTTCTCATATCTAAGAGTGCTTAGGTAGAAATTGCACGAGTAGAGATTAGGTGAGAAATACTGTAACTTGTTGAAGTGTACGGAGAGTCTTTGAACTGATTCTATTTTAGTGAATTTCCTTCCTGGCTTGGTAGCCCCCAGATGGAGGTGAGTTGGACCGAACTGGGTTAACAATTGCTTGTGTCTCTTGCATTACCATTCTATATCTTTCTTCTGTTTGTGTAACTCAGATATTAGTGTCGTGACATTACCTTCGACATATCATATCTGATACCAGAATTTCAATTGGTATTAGAGCAAGCATCTTGCTCTAGTTCTGGGTGAGATCTAGGGACAATACTTTTTGGTACAATGGAGAGAGATGGAAGATCTGTTCACAGGCCACCAATTTTGGATGGTTCTAACTATGACTGTTGGAAACCTCGAATGGTATCCTTTCTAAAATCTCTTGATATCAAGGCTTGGAAGGCTGTGTTAACAGGCTGGGTGCATCCTGTAATTACTAAAGAAGGAGAAACCACTACTGAGGAGAAGCCTGAAGAACAATGGTCCAAGGAGGAGGATGATCCAGCCCTTGGAAATTCTAAAGCATTGAATGCAATATTCAATGGGGTAGACAAGAATATTTTCAGGTTGGTAAACAACTGTGAAGTGGCCAAAGATGCTTGGGACATTCTCAAGACCACTCATGAGTGCACCTCTAGGGTAAAGATGTCTAAACTTCAGCTGCTCACCTCCAAGTTTGAAAATTTAAGGATGAAAGAAGATGAAAACATTCATGATTTTCACATGATTATCCTTGAAATTGCTAATGCCTCAGGAGCCCTGGGAGAGAAGATGACAGATGAAAAACTGGTAAGAAAAATACTCAGATCACTCCCTAAGAGATTTGCTATGAAGGTGACATAAATCTGATGATGTGTACCTGCTGGAGTCCAAATAGAAGACATGATCATGCAGGATTGTTTCAAGATGTCATACACAATGTCATGGCATCAGATATGTATGTACCTGCTGGAAGTTATAAATGGAATTATGGAATTATGCAGGAATTACTCCAGGATGTCAGACCCGATGTCATGACATCCTGTACACAGAACATTTATAGTGAATGTTATCTATTTTGTGATTGCACAATTAATGGCAATCTATGTATGATTGAAGATCTGATTTGCAGGCGCATTCAATCATGGATTACAACCTGATTTACTTATTTTCCAAGGAGATCTAACCAGCTGTCATGAGAAGATTTGATTGGAAAATAGATTTAGGGTTTTCAAGATGTCCAAGCCCAGTTGATGCTTCTATAAAAAGGGACTTGGAAAACCTGTTTTAACACACAACCAATACTGAGCGAAATATTGAGAGAGAGCTAGGGTTTGTGTCTTGTTTAGTCGTGAGACTTGTAAGCCATTCAAGTCATCCATTGATGGTTGAATTGGTCTGATTTGTGGTTGTAATTTGTCACTCTAAAGTTGTTAAGCAAGAGTGTGTGTCTACTTGATAAAAGCTGTGAAGCAAGATCAAGTGTGTGTCTTCTTGATCAAAGTTGTTAAGCAAGATCAAGAGTGTGTCTTCTTGATTGAAACTGTGAAGTAAAATCAAGAGTGTGTTATTGAAAAGTGTTTTCTTTTCTCAAGGGATTGTTGTTTAAGATCACAGGTGTGATTGTAGGGAAGTGAGTGGGTTCTCATATCTAAGAGTGCTTAGGTAGAAATTGCACGGGTAGAGATTAGGTGAGAAAGACTGTAACTTGTTGAAGTGTACGGAGAGTCTTTGAACTGATTCTATTTTAGTGAATTTCCTTCTTGGCTTGGTAGCCCCTAAATGTAGGTGAGTTGGACCGAACTGGGTTAACAATTGTGTGTGTCTCTTGCATTACTATTCTCTATCTTTATCATGTTTGCATTACTCAGATATTAGTGTCGTGACATTACCTTCGACATCTCATATCTGATACCAGAATTTCAGATCTCTCGTTCCTCTTCCCGAGACTTCTTCACCTTCTGAAGAGCCTTTGCGGCCTCATCGGTTCGAGATGTCAGTGTCGTTGTAGTAGTGGTCGCCTCTTCTCGAGACTTTTTCTCTGCTTCTAAGGAGGATTGAAGCTCAACATTCCTAGCACTCGGGAAAGAATGAGTCACATAAACTTTTACTTTTTCTTAAAGATCCAACATTTTCTTCTAGAGTTGGGATCTTTCATTCTTGGACGTATCACATATACCCTTCCAATTATCCATATCCTTTGAAGGGTTGCCCTTAGTCAAAACATCACCTCGACCGGAAGCAGCCATGGAAAACAGAGACGTCGTTTGGTAAGCATCGAATGTCACCTCAAAAAAGAGTTCCATGTTCTCTACTTCAGGGAGATTTTAGATATAGTCAAGATCTTCCTCAAATATGGAAGCAAACACCTTCTCATAAGTACGAGGAACCAAGATGGAAGAGTAGTTGGGAACTTGAGCAAAGGAAAAAATGACTTGGTATTGTCTATAGCAAACATGGCAGAGACATCCCTAGACAGCCGAGTCAGTTTGTTTGAGCTTTCCTCTTGAAGAAGGTTGTGATGCTAAACTCAATCCCTTTTATTATTAACAAGAAGATGTGAAACCTAGTTTTCAACCCCTTTGGTTATAATCCCCGCAGAAGATTAACCTTGACCAGAGGAGACCGATGGAGTTTAAGTGATGGAAGGGACACCAGATTTAGTCGAATGAGAAGTAGGATCTCGAACCAAAGAAGTTGTAGCGTCGACCCTAACCTCCATTTCTTTTTCCAAATTTCTTAATGAAGCCATATTATCTACAAGTGCAAAAGTAAGTCATGTAAAAAAATGTTGATGGAGTCTGATTCTCTATCCTCGCTAAATATTTATTTTCTTTCAATATTATTGGCCGCTCCTACAATAACACGAGTGTCGATCAACCGCTTTCTCTGCAGGGAGGCCCTTACCTCATAATGACCAAACTCTTATTCATAGTCAAAACCCTCGTAGAAAGTGTCAAGATATTCCTTCATCATAATCTCTTTGGGGTAAGGAAATCTGAGTAGATAACATATTTATGAGTCTCCCATTTTAAATGAACTTAGGCCCAACACCTTCGTATATTATTTGTACATCTGCTTAGAGGTAAATCCTGGAAGTCGGTAGGAAGAGGTAACTTGCCGGGACCAAACATAAAGTAGGATGATATTTTAAGGTGTGAGGGTTTACCAGCACGAAGCGATCCCGAAAATCATAGAAGTTCTAGGCAAAAGCGAAAACCAGGGAACATCTTGACACAGTGAGATCAACCTCTGGTCCTAGAGGTTGTCCAATGAGGTATGCACTATGACAAAAAGGTGTAAA
Source organism: Lathyrus oleraceus (assembly GCF_024323335.1). NCBI lineage: Eukaryota > Viridiplantae > Streptophyta > Magnoliopsida > Fabales > Fabaceae > Lathyrus > Lathyrus oleraceus. The sequence continues at coordinate 33,922,443 of NC_066580.1, read as the reverse complement.
AATAGTCGGTAGAAAGACTTTCAAAGTCGATAGTTAGCCTAAAATAAAAACGCCTTTATTAAAGCCTAGACACTAAGGTGAAGTTGTGAACGGGAAATATTTTAGAATAATAGCATTTCTTCTTTGAACCCTGATCCGCTGTCGCACACGGGTCAAAACGAGTAATTAGAAAACTGTAGTTTAGCGGAAGCGACAACTCGAGTATTGTATCGCAAGGATTCTTGTATTATTCTTAACCTAATGAAATCGATTTAGGGGGGTTTATGTTTAGTAGTCGATTTAGAAAACAAAGCAAAAAAATGATTAAAATAAGAGATTATAAAAAAAAGCCAATCTACTATTTTCGGTTTCCGGCTAATCACTGGTTTTTACCTACCAATTCCCTAAGCGGCTTCGATCTCTATTTGATTCAAATTTGATTGACAAGCGCAATAGATATATGACAGATTTATATTCCTATATTCCGAATTAAGCAAACGGATAAATACAATCGTGAATTAAGCAAACACTATTTACAAACGCAATTCAACGACAAAACGACGAAAACGACGATTAATAGTTAGGAATGCAATCATACGAATTTAATCAAAACCATTCCAGAAAATACAGATTAAGCAAATGAAATTTCATGGAATAGAATTGAAACAGAACGAAATTAAATTGATAGAATAAAAACCATAAAGCCTTGGAAATTCGGTTACAACAGATTGACTCTAGAAGATTAGTTCCTCTTCATGATCGCACAAAAGCAAAAAGTTATCGTGAATAATGTGTATTTGCTGTAGTACCACGACTGCCCTTTTAAGCAGAATAAGGGTTTCACTAATAATTCAAACTGGGCGGAAAACCTAAATTCGGCCCAACAAATGGCCCAAAAGAAAATATTTCCTAAAGTATGAAACTTCAACGAATTAATTGAGACGTCTTCACTCCGAATCAGCTTTTGGCTTCAACATAAAAGTTGTATCTCTTTCTCTTAGCTTTCCAACACCTGGTAGCATGCCTCGATCCGATACTCCTAACTCCAGTTATGAATTTATTCGTGCAGACTGCTAATGCTGAAAATAAACTGCGAAAAACAAATAAGTGTAAAAATAAGATAAATTATAAAAACACATTAAAAGGGAAAAATAACCAAACTAAAACATGGAAATGCATAAGTTTAAATATAGAAGAATGTGTATCAAAATGCACTGATCAAATTCCCCCACACTTGAATTTTTGCACTCCGAGCAAAATTTAAAATAAAACAAAGAAAACACAAACACATCATCAGTTACTCATCCTAGGCTACGAGTCTTCTTCGGTTAAGTTTGCATCGATAGGTACTAATTTTGCACACTAAGGATATCGTAGGAACACTAATCCATAATTGTACAGTCATAAACCTCCTGAATACACAAATCAACTTGAATCATGTTATTATGTTAAAGCCTAACTTACTCATCCTTCTTTTTGCTCTTTTTCATTCAGGCGCAATCACATTAAGCCTGTTATCTCCACACACCCATATCAAGGCGACCGGTTAGTGACTCTGACCTTTTTGCACGGGATTCTAGTACTTACGTGACATAACCCTTTGCTTACTCAGTTGTAGTTGCGGGGGATCAGACCGTAATTCGCCCTACCAAGTTCAGCACCAGAAACCGCTGAACCAACTGACAACGAGTCTTATTTTCAATTTTTTTGAAGGTTCTACATCCGTTGGGTTAAGTGACCGGGTGAGGGTCACCAAACTTAGAAGGTGCATTCCCTTTTCTTTCTCTTTTTTTTCCGGAACACTCACTTATGTTCATCGACTTCCCTGCGTAGAGTGTGTGTGAGATGGTGCTGACTGCTGAAATAAACTACTCAAGAGCTGTCAGAGAATGAGAATTTAAGGCTAAAACATAATAAGAATTCGAATCAAATTCCATATGCAGGAGACTTACGGTGTTAAGACGATACCGATCTTGTGAATTTTTCCCAAGTCTCCGCAAACTAATCTCAAATTAGTCAGTCTATAGCCTAAAACTTTCAAGAAGATGCATTTTTTTTATTTAAGAAAACAAACAAAAACCAAAACAGAGAAAAACTGAAAACAAAACAAAGAAAATAAAACAAATAAATGGTTCTCTCCCCCATACTTAAAACATACATTATCCTCAATGAAAGAGCATAAATATAAAATAAGAGTGAGAGAAAGGAAAGAACACACCCAAGGAGTCAAGGCGGATAAGTGATCGCATAAGCAGCCTTTTCCAAAGAGAGTTCTTTTACAGTCTCTTCTTCCAAAGTCGAGTTCTCATGTAGTAGCTTTGGGTAGTGTCCATGGACCTTGAAATTTTGATTAGTGCATTCGCCTTGTATTCCAGGATCAAAGAAGAATCTTTGATAAGTAAAAGTGTTGAATGGGCGCGTGAAAGTGATCTCCTTTTTCACAATATCAAGAATCAAAGGATTACGGGGCTGCCTCACTACTTTTATTTCATCTTTAAGTGAGATCTTATACATACATATGGAATGGCTAATATCACGAGTGTCAGCCAAGGTCCATCTAATTCCCTTCTTAAGTTTCTGCTTAAGTTGAAGCTTTGATGAATAATATGAATTCTTGGGAAGTGGTTTAGGCTATATAGAATGTGGTTGTTCAATGGACGGTATGTTTGGGGCAGCCGGAATGTCAAGAGCTTCAACTACATAAACAACTTCATTTACACTGCCACCCTGCAAGACAACATCAATTTCAGCACAAACAGCACAAAAGTTAGTGTTAGTACAATCATCACATGAGTAAATATCATCAAAACCAGATAAAGTTAGAAAATCAACTAAAAACAAATCAGAATAAGCTTCATCAACAACTTCAGAAACCAACTCTATTTGAAAAACAAAATGCTTTTCCTCGTCAACCTTCTTATTTTTCAGTACTCCTTGTGGGAAAGGGATTGGTGATACATACTTTTTTTCAACCTCAATAACAATAGAAGGTTCAGGTTTATTTTCAAATATTACACTAACAATGTTTTTATTTTTTTCTGGGGCTGGTTCTGCAACTTTTTTGGATCTCAAGGAAATTGCACTCAGATTAGAGCCTTTTGGATTAACTACTATTTGGGCATGTAGTTGGTTTGATCCTTGAGCTTTTCGCATGGAACTCACTAAAGTGGCAAGTTGTCCAATTTGTGTTTGCAAAGTCTGAATACTATAATCTGTTCGTTGTTGAAATTGGAGACTATTTACAACCATTTGCTTGATAAGTTCCTCTAGTGAAGGTTCAGAAGGTGAAAAGGTGGTTACTTGTGGAGGGTTATATGGTGGTGGTGGTGGTGGTGGAAGGGGTAACATCAATTGTTTCACTAAAAAGGTAAGTTCATCAATTCTGGTTTCTAGAGCTTTGTTGGAAGAAGAAACCTGAATCTCATTCACATCTTTTGCTTGGACCACAAAATTATCCCTTGTTGTGAACTGTTGGGAGTTAAGTGACATCTTCTCAATCAAGGATTTGGCAGCAGCTGTAGTCTTATCAACAAGTGCTCCACCACTAGCAGCATCTAAAATGTTTCTTTCCATTTGTAGCAATCCCTCATGAAAGTATTGTATTAGTAATTGTTTAGAAATCTGGTGGTGAGGACAACTCGACACTAACAGCTTGAATCTCTCCCAATATTCAGCCAATGATTCCATGTCAACCTGTCTAATACCACATATTTCTTTTCTGATTGAAGAAGCTCTTGAAATAGGGAAAAATCTTTCTAAGAAGATTTTCTTCATATTATTCCAACTTGTAATAGAATTTGGCTCAAGATAATATAACCAACTTTTTGCAGCACCTTGTAGTGAGAATGGAAATGCTCTAAGATTAACATGATCTTCAGTAATTCCTTGAGGCCTCAATGATGTAGAACACACAATCTGAAATTCTTTTAGATGCCTATGCGGATCCTCACCTGCAAAACCATTAAACCTTGGCAACAAGTGTATTAAACCAGATTTTAATTCAAAAGGAACAACAACAACATCATATTCAATACACAAGCCATTATAATTCACATCAGGTGCAGCCAATTGCCTTAAGGTTCTATTGTCAGCCATTTCAAAAACTCAATAGAAAAAAAAAACAAAGAATGAGAAAACACAGAACTAATTCAGCAATGCAACAACAAATAGGAAAATACCGACAATGTCCCAATTAAGAACAAACAATTGAAATACGTAAAAACTATTAAAATAAAAGGGAAAAAAATACAAAAACACAAAAATTAATCTAATAACGTCAATTAAAATTTTTGAGAATTTTTTCGGAAATTTCTGAAACTATCAAAACAGAAAAAAATAATCATAAAAAATAGAAAAATAAGGAATTTCGGGTTTTCAGGATGACCTCCACTATTTAGAGGCTTTTAATCCTTGATTTTTTCCTAGTTAATCGATAAAGAATCGGAATAATTTGAGACGATTTTCTTAAAAAAACAGATTTTTTTTAATCCTAAAACGCAAAAACACCCGAACACAAGAAAGTTAAGGCAAAAAAAATGTTAAAACACCTATGACTATAATAATAGTTAGACTATAATAATGGTTAAAATCTACAAGAATCCCCAGCAACGGCGCCAATTTGATCCGTTGTCGCACACGGGTCAAAACGAGTAATTAGAAAACTGTAGTTTAGCGGAAGCGACAACTCGAGTATCGTATCGCAAGGATTCTTGTATTATTCTTAACATAATGAAATCGATTTAGGGGGGTTTATGTTTAGTAGTCGATTTAGAAAACAAAGCAAAAAAATGATTAAAATAAGAGATTATAAAATAAGTCAATATACTGTTTTCGGTTTCCGACTAATCACTGGTTTTTACCTACCAATTTCCTAAGCGGCTTCGATCTCTATTTGATTCAAACTCGATTGACAAGCGCAATAGATATATGACAGATTTATATTCCTATATTCCGAATTAAGCAAACGGATAAATACAATCGTGAATTAAGCAAACACTATTTACAAACGCAATTTAACGACAAAGCGACGAAAACGGCGATTAATAGTTAGGAATGCAATCATACGAATTTAATCAAAACCATTCCATAAAATACAAATTAAGCAAATGAAATTTCATAGAATAGAATTGAAAGAGAACGAAATTAAATTGATAGAATAAAAATCTCAAAGCCTTGGAAATTCGGTTACAGCAGATTGACTCTAGGAGATTAGTTCCTCTTAATGGCCGCACAAAAGCAAAAAGTTATCGTGAATAATGTGTATTTTCTACAGTACCGCGACTGCCCTTTTAAACAGAATAAGGGTTTCACTAATAATTCAAACTGGGCCGGAAAACCTAAATTCGGCCCAACAAATGGCCCAAAAGAAAATATTTTATAAAGTACAAAACTTTAACGAATTAATTGAGACATCTTCACTTTGAATCATCTTTTGTCTTCAACATAAAAGTTGTAGCTCTTTCTCTTAGCTTTCCAACACCTGGTAGCATGCCTCGATCCGATACTCCTAGCTCCAAATATGAATTTATTTGTGCATGTAGGTGTTTAATTGGCTGCATTATATGGTAAAACACTAATGTCTTGACTGATGTCATGACATGTATGTGTGACTACATTGTAGTTACTGCAGGACTAGCTAACACAGGATTTATTGAATGTCAAACTGGATGCAGTGACATTCATACCTGTCAACAGATACTAAGGAATAGAACAGCAGGAGTTCTGTTTGAACTTAGTATTTATTTGCAGTCTGGTTATCAAGGAAGAACCAGACCTGGCATAAGGCCTACTGACTGAATGTCAAACTGGATGTTATGACATTCATCATTGAAAGCAGCTGCTGAAGATTAGACAGAGTGGTGTTCTGTTATACTTCAGCATGTAACTTAGTTCGTTCTTCAAGAGAATAACAGAACTAACTTAAGGCCAATTGTGTAAATGTTAAGTTGGACACCTTGACATTTATTAATGTAAGCTGTTACTGTAGTATGGTCATGTTGATCATGTACAGGTCAGCAAAATTGTACAGTCTGTTTTCTGGAAAAACAGACTCAGCATATGGACCTTGATGTCAAGCTGAATGTCGTGACATTCATTCCTGACAGCATATGCTATATTGTAGGTTGTTCAGTTTTCTGTTTCAGCTTTTTCTCAGGCTATTCTTCAGGGATTCAACAGCTGAGAGAAAATCCAGGAAATCAACAACCAAGCTACATTCAATGAACCTAACAAATAGCCTATTTGTTAGTAACCTAAATGTTGAATTTATGGGAACTTGAGTGACCTTAAATTCAGGAGAATACAGGTGCAAAAGCCCAGGTGCTGTAATATAAAAAGGAAGGCGTTCCTTCATTCAGTTTCGGGGATTTTGAGGCGTGAAGATTTTGTGTCCATCATACTTCACTGCTGTATTTTTGTGAGTCTAGTATTAGACGTATCTTGTAAGCCAAGCCATTATCAAGTAGGTGATAGCTTTGGCATAGGGTGTTCATTGAGTTGTAAGTGTTGTGTCACTCAAAGCTTTTAAGCGTGAGTGCTGTGTATCTTGATTTAAGCTGTGAAGCATAATCAAGAGTTGTTTTTGAAGTGTGACTTCAAAGTGTCTTTAATATCACTGAGGTGATTGAGGGGGAGTGAGTAGGAACTCTGATCTTAGGTTAAGATTGAAATTGCATTGGGTAGGGATTAAGTGATAAGTTGTAAACGGGTGAGTTTAGCTTTGAATTGATATTACTAATAGTGGATTTCCTCCCTGGCTTGGTAGCCCCCAGATGTAGGTCATGTTGGACTGAACTGGGTAAACAATTACTTGTGTTATTTACTGCACTTACTGTTAAGTTCTGCATAATCCCTGTCTGTGCAGAATTGGATGTCATAACAACCAGTGTGACATCCAAAGTCTGATAACTAGAATTTCAATTGGTATCAGAGCAGGCACCCTGCCTGTGAATTTCTGGGTGAGATCTAGGGAAGTTACTTTCTAGTACCATGGACAAGGATTTAGGACACTCAAACAGACCACCCATGTTGGATGGATCTAATTATGATGACTGGAAGCCTCGTATGATAGCCTTCTTAAGGTCTCTAGACAACAAAGTCTGGAGAGCTGTCAACAAAGGATGGGAACATCCAATGAGGACAGGTGAAGATGGAGTCAGTGTGCAGATTCCTGAAGAAGAGTGGGACAAGGAGCAAGAGGCGTTATCTCTTGGAAATTCCAAGGTCTTGAATGCATTGTTCAATGGAATCAGCAAGAACATCTTCAGGCTGGTACACCACTGTGAACTAGCTAAGGAAGTTTGGGATACCCTCAAGGTAACTCATGAAGGTACTTCCAAGGTGAAGATGTCCAAACTTCAGATGCTGACCACCAAGTTTGAAAATCTGAGGATGAAAGAGGATGAGACTATTCATGACTTTCACATGAATATTCTTGAAATTGCAAACACCTCTGGTGGACTAGGTGAGAAAATGGCTGAAGAGAAACTTGTAAGAAAGATTCTCAGGTCCTTGCCTAAGAGATTTGCTATGAAGGTCACAACCATAGAGGAGGCGCAGGACATATGCAACTTGAAGGTGGATGAGCTCATTGGTTCCCTCCAAACCTTTGAAATGGGCTTGGGTGAGTATGCTGAGAAGAAGAACAAAAGCATAGCCTTTGTATCTAATGCTGAAGAGGAGTCAGAAGCAGGATATACTGGAGGTGATGAAAGTATATCAGAAGCCTTAGCCATGCTTGGGAGGCAGTTCAACAAGTTCGTGAAGAAGATTGATCAAAGAGGTAGACCTAATGTCAAGAACATCCCGTCTAACATTAAGAAAAGATCAACTTCTGATGAGAAGTTCAACCATGGCAAGGGGATCCAGTGTCATGGTTGTGAAGGGTATGGACACGTCAGAGCTGAATGCCCTACTTACCTCAAATTGCAAAATAAGGGGCTAGCTATCACATGGTCTGAAGGAGATTCTGAAAGTGAATCTGAAGGAGAATCTGCCAAACATGTCGCTGCACTAACCAGTGTTTGTGCCTCTGATGATGACTCAAGTGCAGATGAACTGTCTTTTGATGAACTTGCTGCAGCCTATAAGAAGCTGTGTTCCACCAGTGCAGAGGTGCGTGCACAAGGAGAAAAGCAGAAGAAACTCATCAAGGAACTGGAAGATGAGAGACAAAGGCAACTGTTTGTCATAGAGGGTCTAAATGGTGAAATAGCCCTGCTAACCTCCAAGCTGAACCAGATGACTAAATCCATCAGAATGATGAATAAGGGAGCTGACACCTTGGAAGAGATTCTCAAGGTGGGACAGCAATCTGGAACCAAATCTGGCCTAGGATTTGGGAAAAGATCCTCAACCGAACACAAACGCCTAAAGGCTAAAGTTCATAAGTACAAGCAGAAGTCACATCCAAAGTCTCAACATCGAGGATCTAGGATGAATGATCATCAGAAGAGGAAATACCAGGATTGGAGGTGTCACCACTGTGGTAGGCTTGGACATATAAAAGCCTTCTGCTACTGGATTCAGGGTTTCCCTAACAGAGCCTCACATGTCAGACCTAAGCATAAAACACATAAGCGAAGTGTTCCCATTAAGAAGCAACAATGGTATGCTAGGATAGCACACACTGCCCTAAGGGCTTCTTCCAGAGAAGACTGGTACTTTGACAGTGGATGCTCAAGACATATGACTGGTATGGAAAATCTACTGGTAGATATTCAACCTCACACTACCAGCTATGTGACTTTTGGTGATGGTGCCAAAGGAAAAATAAGAGGTGTGGGCAAACTGGACTGTTCTGGAGTGCCAAAACTGAACAATGTGCTGTTAGTAAGAGGACTAACTGCAAACCTCATCAGCATAAGTCAGCTGTGTGATCAAGGTTTTCATGTTCAGTTTACTAAGGAGCTGTGCATTGTGACAAATGGTGACAATCAGGAAGTTATGAGAGGAACCAGGTCCAAAGACAACTGCTACCTGTGGGAACCTGAACTCTCTAACTTTTCCACAACATGCTCCTCAGCCAAGGAAGAACAGGAGGTGAAGCTGTGGCATAGAAGACTTGGACATCTCCACTTACGGGGAATGAAGAAGATCATATCCAAGGAAGCAGTCAGAGGAATTCCAAAGCTTATGATTGATGAAGGAAGAGTCTGTGGAGAATGCCAGGTGGGCAAGCAAACCAAGATGTCACACCCGAAGCTGGGACATTCCACAACCTCCAGAGTTCTGGAACTGTTGCACATGGACCTAATGGGACCTATGCAGGTTGAAAGTCTTGGTGGGAAGAAGTATGCTTACGTGGTGGTTGATGACCATTCCAGATACACGTGGATAAGCTTCATCAGAGAGAAGTCAGATACATTTGATGTCTTCAAAGATCTGTGCATAAGACTTCAAAGGGAAAAGGACAGTTGTGTGGTCTGGATTAGAAGTGATCATGGTACGGAGTTCAAGAATTCCAAGTTTGATGAGTTCTGCTCGTCTGAAGGAATAAGCCATGAGTTCTCCTCTCCTATAACTCCTCAGCAGAATGGAATAGTTGAAAGAAAAAATAGAACTATTCAAGAATCTGCCAGAGCAATGATTCATGCAAAGAAGCTCCCTATGCACTTTTGGGCTGAAGCAATGAATACCGCGTGCTATGTTCACAACAGAGTCACCTTGAGAAAAGGAACCTCCTCCACTCTGTATGAAATATGGAAGGGCAGAAAACCCACTGTGAAGTACTTTCATATTTTTGGAAGTAAATGCTACATTCTCACAGATCGTGAACAGAGAAGGAAGCTAGATCCCAAAAGTGATGAAGGCGTATTTCTGGGATACTCCACTAACAGCAGAGCCTACAGAGTGTTCAACTACAGGACCAATGTCCTGATGGAATCCATAAATGTCATTGTGGATGATAAAGAGGAAGGAACCGATGTCATGGAGGATGTTGAAACATTCCTTGACAGTCCAACTGACAGTCCAGTCAAGTCTGAAGAAGTACAAGAACCTCCTCCTGAATGTGAAGTAGAGGCACCCACCAAAGTGCCATCTATCAGAATTCAGAAAGACCACCCTAAGGATCTTATCATAGGGGATCCCACCAGTGGTGTAACTACCAGGTCAAGAGGAATAAACTCAAATTCCTGCTTTGTTTCCAAGGTTGAACCAAAGAATGTGAAAGAAGCCCTGACTGATGAATACTGGATCATTGCCATGCAAGAGGAACTCGAGCAGTTCACAAGGCATGAAGTATGGGAGCTAGTTCCAAGACCTGAAGGGTCCAACATCATTGGTACCAAGTGGATCTACAAAAACAAATCTTATGAGAAAGGAGTAATTACTAGAAATAAAGCAAGACTAGTAGCTCAAGGATACACTCAAGTTGAAGGGGTAGACTTTGATGAGACATTTGCTCCTGTGGCTAGACTTGAGTCCATCAGATTGCTGTTGGGGGTAGCATGCATCCTGAAGTTTAAGCTATTCCAAATGGATGTGAAGAGTGCATTCTTGAATGGCTACCTGAATGAAGAAGTCTATGTGGAACAACCCAAAGGGTTCTGTGATCCTAACCAACCTGAGCATGTATACAAGTTGAAGAAAGCCTTGTATGGGTTGAAGCAAGCACCCAGAGCTTGGTATGAAAGGTTAACCGAATTTCTGACCTCAAATGGATACAGAAAGGGTGGCATAGATAAAACCTTGTTTGTGAAGGATGAAGAAGGCAAAATCATGATAGCTCAAATCTATGTTGATGATATAGTCTTTGGTGGAATGTCAGAACAAATGGTTAAAAAATTTGTTCACCAGATGCAGTCTGAGTTTGAAATGAGTCTAGTGGGAGAACTGACCTATTTCCTTGGAATGCAAGTAAACCAAATGGAGGACTCTATGTTTCTCTCCCAAAGCAAGTATGCCAAGAACATAGTTAAGAAGTTTGGTATGGATAATGCCAGGCACAAGAGGACTCCTGTTCCTACTCATCTGAAGTTAACCAAAGATGATGGAGGGCCTAGTGTTGATCAATGCCTGTACAGAAGCATGATAGGTAGTCTGCTGTATCTAACTGCAAGTAGACCTGACATTTCTTATGCAGTTGGAGTGTGTGCCAGATACCAAGCAGAGCCCAAGGTGAGCCACTTGAATCAAGTCAAAAGGATTCTCAAGTACATCAATGGGACGTGTGACTATGGGATGATGTATTCACATGGGTCTGAGCCTGTCCTATCTGGGTACTGTGATGCTGATTGGGCTGGAAGTGCTGATGACAGAAAAAGCACATCAGGTGGATGTTTCTTCTTAGGAGAAAACCTCATATCGTGGTTCAGCAAGAAGCAGAACTGTGTCTCTCTGTCCACTGCAGAGGCTGAATACATAGCTGCTGGAAGCAGTTGCTCCCAACTGGTTTGGATGAAACAGATGCTCACTGAGTACAATGTCTCTCAAAATGTCATGACATTGTTCTGTGATAATCTCAGTGCCATCAATATCTCCAAGAATCCCATCCAACACAGCAGGACCAAACATATTGACATTAGGCACCACTTCATCAGAGATCTGGTGGAAGACAAGGTGATCACTTTGGAACATGTAGCCACAGATCTTCAACTGGCTGACATATTTACAAAGGCTCTGGATGCTACTCAGTTTGAAAACTTAAGGAGCAAACTGGGAATATGTCTCTCTGAGACCTTATAGCAACCACTGATGTTGGGAATAAATTGTTTAATATCTCTGTCTATTAAACAATTTGTACTAAGTTATGATTGGTCACCAGATCATAGCTATGCTACTTGTAACAAGGGTGGATACAAGAGGGTAAGGAGACATCCTACTGTGAGAAGGCCAATGTACCTGCAGGAGTTCAAGGATGCTGTTCATGCAGGAGTGGTTCTGGATGTCAGAAACAAAATCAGGGCATCTGATATGGTGGTACCTACTGTAAAGCAAAAGTGGGTGATTACTTGATCGAAGCTGTGAAGCAAGATCAAAGGGATGTTAACTTGGTTGAAACTGTGAAGTAAAACCAAGTCTGGAACTCTGTCATGGTGCTCTGGCTATGTTGTTGGCTTTGGCAACATTTTTGACAAAAAAGGGGGAGTAATAACCACCACACCACCACTACCCCTGACAAACAGAGTGGGTCTCTACAACAGACTCTCATGACAGATCTGAAGATTCCCCCCCCCCCTGCAGCTGATGTTGAAGTTTAGGTGCAACTTCTAATGTGTGTGTGCTGCTGTGTGAAGTTTTTATTTAACTTCCATGTGTGTGAGTGTGCTGCCACTCTGAGTGTATTAGCTAGTATTATTCCGCTGCTATGAACTCTGTTATGGGGATCAAAGTGTTTTAGCCAAAAATTTGCCAAAGGGGGAGTTTGTAGGTGTTTAATTGGCTGCATTATATGGTAAAACACTAATGTCTTGACTGATGTCATGACATGTATGTGTGACTACATTGTAGTTACTGCAGGACTAGCTAACACAGGATTTATTGAATGTCAAACTGGATGCAGTGACATTCATACCTGTCAACAGATACTAAGGAATAGAACAGCAGGAGTTCTGTTTGAACTTAGTATTTATTTGCAGTCTGGTTATCAAGGAAGAACCAGACCTGGCATAAGGCCTACTGACTGAATGTCAAACTGGATGTTATGACATTCATCATTGAAAGCAGCTGCTGAAGATTAGACAGAGTGGTGTTCTGTTATACTTCAGCATGTAACTTAGTTCGTTCTTCAAGAGAATAACAGAACTAACTTAAGGCCAATTGTGTAAATGTTAAGTTAGACACCTTGACATTTATTAATGTAAGCTGTTACTGTAGTATGGTCATGTTGATCATGTACAGGTCAGCAAAATTGTACAGTCTGTTTTCTGGAAAAACAGACTCAGCATATGGACCTTGATGTCAAGCTGAATGTCGTGACATTCATTCCTGACAGCATATGCTATATTGTAGGTTGTTCAGTTTTCTGTTTCAGCTTTTTCTCAGGCTATTCTTCAGGGATTCAACAGCTGAGAGAAAATCCAGGAAATCAACAACCAAGCTACATTCAATGAACCTAACAAATAGCCTATTTGTTAGTAACCTAAATGTTGAATTTATGGGAACTTGAGTGACCTTAAATTCAGGAGAATACAGGTGCAAAAGCCCAGGTGCTGCAATATAAAAAGGAAGGCGTTCCTTCATTCAGTTTCGGGGATTTTGAGGCGTGAAGATTTTGTGTGTCCATCATACTTCACTGCTGTATTTTTGTGAGTCTAGTATTAGACGTATCTTGTAAGCCAAGCCATTATCAAGTAGGTGATAGCTTTGGCATAGGGTGTTCATTGAGTTGTAAGTGTTGTGTCACTCAAAGCTTTTAAGCGTGAGTGCTGTGTATCTTGATTTAAGCTGTGAAGCATAATCAAGAGTTGTTTTTGAAGTGTGACTTCAAAGTGTCTTTAATATCACTGAGGTGATTGAGGGGGAGTGAGTAGGAACTCTGATCTTAGGTTAAGATTGAAATTGCATTGGGTAGGGATTAAGTGATAAGTTGTAAACGGGTGAGTTTAGCTTTGAATTGATACTACTAATAGTGGATTTCCTCCCTGGCTTGGTAGCCCCCAGATGTAGGTCATGTTGGACTGAACTGGGTAAACAATTACTTGTGTTATTTACTGCACTTACTGTTAAGTTCTGCATAATCCCTGTCTGTGCAGAATTGGATGTCATAACAACCAGTGTGACATCCAAAGTCTGATAACTAGAATTTCAGTGCAGACTGTTAATGCTGAAAATAAACTGCGAAAAACAAATAAGTGTAAAAATAAGATAAATTATAAAAACACATTAAAAGGGAAAAATAACCAAACTAAAACATGGAAATGCATAAGTATAAATATAGAAGAATGTGCATCAAAATGCACTAATCAAACCCTCTCAGGGGAAGCCACAAGTTTATTAGAATAAACAAGCACTCATAGAAAGGGATAGAGCATTTCCCGAAGCTATTACAAATCATTTTGCTCGGTTCTACAGGAAGAACCAACCAATCAGAAAGATGACCCATTTCTATATTTGCCTCTTTCACGACCGCAGAATTATCCAAAGAGGATGGGTTCCCAATATTGCGGAACTCACCTAGTTATATTTACTAGCATCAACCGACTCCACAAGACTGGTACTTCTTCGGGGAACCTCGTCGGCCCGACCGATAACTGGTGGTCTGAGCCAAATGATATTAACAAATTGAGTCTCAAGTTTAAGGTGATCCGTAATATCCACGTCAATTGGATCTCAGGCATGGGCAAACCTATAAGTTTTGATGAAAAGTCGAACTTATTCCTTATTAAAATCAGTAACTTCCTCCTCTGATGGAGCTAGGACAAGAGAAGAGAGTTCTCAACAGACGGCTACTAAGGGAGTAAGTATAGCGTTGAGTACATGATCGCCTCCAACACCTTCGTCGAGGAGATGGACTTCGAAGCACTACCATGAAAAACACATATAATCACGGTTGTGAAAGACCTATAATAATGGTTGAACAACTGTTGTTAGGTAGGACGTAATTGTATGTGGGTTATTTAGAACCATGGTCTAATGCCCGTGGTAAAAAACTTGAAAGCGTGTTGTCTATAACCACGGTTGTTTAAACAACCATTGAAAAAAGTGTAAAGGTCCCGGGTTTGATACCAATAATGCATTTTTTGTTGTTTAAATAATCTTTTACTACAATTATATCTTTCAACTGTGGTGATATGTTTTTTTGAGTTTATTATAACATAAATGAAATATTTATTTCATCAATTACTCACTAAATATATAACCTTTCAACATGATATAGAAATTAATAATTTGACAAATTAATTTATATTAGAATAACAAGTTACAATGGTCAATGTTTTCCTAACTTTTTTCCTTTCATTATATGTATCTCCCTTTCTTTTTTAAGTGTTAGAATTATGTTCAATTCTTGTGACTCTTCAACCAACGCTTCATTCTCTATTAGTTCATTGAAATAGTAGAGAATGAAGTATTGATTGAAGAGTTACAAATATTAAACCAAATTCTTACTCTCAAAGAAGGAGAAAGTTACATAGAATGCAAGGAAGAAAGCTTGAAAAACCTTGATTAATGTATGTTGTTTTCTAAAATAAATAAATTATATATTATAAATTTCTAATTCAATTAGAAATGTTATTTAGTTAGTAACAAGTTGGTAAAACACTCAAACACCATATGACATAATAAACTCATCTAATAGAAGTGTTGGTTTAACGAGGGAAAAGATGCAATATACAATGTATATCATTCAACAAAATACAACAACATATAACATATATCAACAAAAACTCAATCATCAACAACATACAATGTTTATAAAAAACAATATAGTTTAAACAACATACAACATATAACAACAAAAAAGAAATCAACAATAAAATAAAATATAGAAAATTCTTGTGCACGTACTTGAAATGTGAAGATGAATGAAGAGAAATGAGTTTTGTGTAACATCTTTCCTATATCATTTCCTTGATCCATAAACGAGATATGGAAAGTTTGAAAAAAAATTAAGAAGAACATAGTCATACTTGGAACATATATTTTAACTACTTTCCCATTTATATTGTCTTTTGATTTGTTAAACACAAATGAGCCATTTCAAAAATAGAGACCCAAGTAGAGACAAAAAAAAAAACACGAAAATCATGTGAAACAAAAATGAAAAAAAAACGTATTGAGGAATGACGTACCTTAATTTTTTTTCAAAAGTATGAATATTAGTGTCTATACTAAGAAAAATCGTGATAAAATGTTAGTACTATTCACAACGGTTTATGGTACTAACTGTGGTGATATGTATTTTAATTTTAATATATTTATAAGAGTATATGGACAAACCCTTTTTGTAACGAAAAAAATGTTAGTGTTGGGATTCGAAGCATGTAATATTTCATCTATCACCATGGTTGTTATTATAAATCGTGATAAAACATATTTTAATAAAATAAAAATAAATCCAGACGTATTAAGATGAGTTATTACTACAGTTGCCTAAACGGGCGTAGTAATATGGTGTTATCAAATGTATATTTTATAGTACTGAAAAAAGACTCTTCAAAAAAAGTTTTCTTATCAAGAGAATTGCTAGAAAATCTTTCATAATAATAATTATCAGACACATTTATTATAAATGTAGTAGAAGGACCACTAATCGAAAGGTTGGAGTCAGAACTAGTAGGGGTTTCTGCTTTGACGAAGGGAGAGGAACCACTACTGTTAGAATCACTAGACATACTTACACGGTGATCGTCTACGTGAGCCATGGTAAAAATAAAGACTAGAAATAGAAAAATGGGTTCAAGGTAAAAATGATACTTGTAAAGGATGAGAGAAAGTGAAGAAAGTTCAACCAATGAGGGAGAAGGAATGAGGAAAAATTGATTTTGAGGAAGAATTTTCATGTTTTAGCGTGTTTGAGTCTTAAGATTGTGCTCTTCTTAAGATCTCAGATTCGAATCCCGCTATGTGCAATCAATTCTTATGTTTGACCAAGTTTATACAGAATTTTGCTTTATCTTTAAATGGGGACCACTCCAAATGAATTATAGAATTTGAATATGAGACCAAAATTTCAAAAGATTTTTTTTTACTTATTTATAAGGGAAATGTTAACGAGTGGTCCTAACACTCTTTAAGACCTTAAAATAGTGAGTTTTCTTGAAAATGTGTGTATTTAATATATTGAAAATTTAAATGGTTAATTATAGAATGTTTTCTTTACTTGAAATCCTTAAAGAATGCGCGTAGAGGACTCGTTAGCAAGACTCTATAAATAATTACACACATCTTTCTGAAGACCTTGAGCTCATTCTATTATGAGCGGATGATTGCTAGCGCTCATTCTGACTTCACCGAGATGGTGAACATGGGGATGCGTCTAGAGGAAGGAGTCCGTGAAGGACGGCTAACGAAGGATGAAGGCTCTTCTACCAAACGATATGGGGCGTTTGCGAAGAAGAAAGATGGAGAGGCATATACTGTGACCTCCCATGTGAAATCCAGAAGACCCTCTATGAAGAGGAAGACCGTGCGTCCAGCCGGTAACCAGCACCAGGTGGCTCACATAGCACCTATTTTCAGAGACAACCAGCAATATCAGCAACACAATAATCAACAACCATCTCAGCAATATCAGCAACAGCATCGTCCTCAACAGCAGGCCTACCAGCCTCGCAACATTAGTCAAGCCAGTACGAGTTATGAGAGGAAGAAGATCACTTTCGATCCGATTCCGATGTCATATGCAAAACTGTATCCCTCTTTGATAGAGCGGAAATTGATTACTCCAAGAGACCCGCCAACTATACCGGTTAACCCTCAGTGGTGGTATAAGCCTGAGTTTCATTGTGTGTATCATTCGGGTGCTCCCGACCATGATGTGAATAATTGCTTGCAGCTGAAGATCAAGGTTCAAGACCTTGTAAGGTGTGGTATTCTGAGCTTTGAGGACGTCGGTCCTAATGTTAAGAAGAACCCGTTGCCCGAGCATGGGAAATCAGTTAACATGGTCCAGGGTTGCCCTGGCAAGTACAAGGTCAAATATGTTAGCCATATTCGACAATCTCTTGTTGAGTTGCACCGTCTGCTGTGTGAGTACAGTCATTTGGAGCACGATCATGATCAATGTCGAATCTGCTCTGTTAATAGATTGGGTTGTCGCCAAGTGCGCAGAGATCTTTAGGAATTGCTGGACGAGGGAACCATTGAGATCCTTCAGAATAGGAATGTTGACGAGGATGAGCCAGAAGTCAACGTCATTTCCCCAGTGTTTCGAGTACCTGAACCTGTTATCATTAAGTATGATGGTAGCAAGCAGAAGGTTTCTCCTTCCCTGATTATCAAGCCTGCTATCCCTGTGTCGTATTCTTCTGATAAGGCAAACCCATTCCGTTACAATGCTGTCGCTGTGGAAGATGGGAAAGAAGTGCCTTTGCCTTCTTCATCCGTTGTGAATATTGCTGATGTGAGCAGGTTGACCCGTAGTGGTCGTGTGTTTTCTGCACCGCCGAAGCCTCGGGCTAAGGCTGACTTTGCTAAGCGTCCGGTTGGGAATGCTATGAATTCTCCAAATCCGGCACCTGTTGTTAAACCCTCCTCCGTACAAAAGACTCTTACTTCTATTGGCCCTAGTGGCACTGTGAATGAAGACTGTGATGAGATGTTGAGGCTCATCAAAAAGAGTGAGTATAACGTTGTAGATCAGCTTCTACAAACGCCATCCAAGATATCCGTGTTATCTTTGCTTCTGAATTCAGAACCCCATAGAGAGGCTCTGCAGAAAGTCTTGGATGTGGCATATGTCGATCATGATGTCACTATAGAACAGTTTGACAGCATTGTTGCAAACATTATCGCTTGTAACAATTTGAGTTACTGTGACTCTGATCTCCCTGAGGAGGGAAGAGACCACAACATGGCTTTACATATTTCTATGAATTGCAAGAACGACGCCATGTCCAACGTGCTGGTGGACACTGGGTCATCTCTGAATGTATTGCCGAAGACCACTCTCTCTAGATTGTCATATCAAGGGCCTCCCATGAGGCAG
The DNA here is from genome assembly GCF_024323335.1 of Lathyrus oleraceus. Lineage (NCBI taxonomy): Eukaryota > Viridiplantae > Streptophyta > Magnoliopsida > Fabales > Fabaceae > Lathyrus > Lathyrus oleraceus. The sequence goes on along the minus strand of NC_066580.1, from coordinate 33,903,875 downwards.
AGTGAGGTTGTTGTGAAAGCTTTTGATGGGTCGCGTAAGACTGTGATTGGGGAAGTTGATCTCCCAATCAAGATTGGACCAAGTGATTTCCAGATTACCTTTCAGGTTATGGATATCCACCCATCTTATAGATGTCTCCTAGGCAGACCATGGATTCACGAGGCTGTCGCCGTGACATCCACCCTACACCAGAAGCTGAAATTCGTGAAGAACAAGAAACTGGTTGTGGTAGGGGGAGAAAAGGCTCTCCTGGTTAGCCAATTGTCTTCTTTCTTATACATTGATGATGAGGATGAAGTTGGAACTCCTTTCCAAGCTTTATCTATAGCTGAGCCTGTTGAGAAGAGAACTCCTTCATTTGCTTCCTATCAAGATGCGAAACTGGCCATTGAATGTGGTGCAATTGCTGGTCTAGGAAAAATGATTGAGCTTGAAGACAATAAATCCCGGGCTGACATTGGCTTTTCTTCTGGGGTCTTCAATGAGAAAGGACTGTTCAAGAGTGGAGGTTTCATCCACACTGGTCAGAACGAGGAAGTTGCTGCTGTCTTGGAAGAGGATGCAGAGGACTCTGACAATTTTGTCATCCCTGGAGGGATCTGCAACAATTGGGTCGCTGTGGATGTTCCTACAGTTATCCATAAATGAAAGTAATAATCACTTTGTTTGAAAACCCTTCTCCCATGCCAAAAGGAGAAGTGATGACGTTGTTGGCAAGCATAAATACAATGATGTTTTCATTCAATAAATTCATGTTAAATATTTGTTCTTCCAATTGTTTTCCCTTTTCGCTTTTTTGCATGAAAATGGTGATCACAAAAAACCCTAAAAAACAAGAATAAAAGCAATCTTTTCATCTGCATAATGATTGCCTTGTTTGATTTTTAAAAGCTTTTCATATCCAAAATCATTATGCAGGTTGATTTCTAAACCCATTGAACATAATGATCCAACGCCATCTCCCAATTTTGAATTCCCTGTATTCGAAGCAGAGGAAGATGATGTTGAAGGGATTCCTGACGAGATTTCCCGTCTACTTGAGCAATGAAAAGCAGATCATTCAGTTGCATCTTGAGAATCTGGCAATAGTCAAATTGGGGTTTTACAAATGTAATATCAACAAGGGGTGAAAAACAAAATCAAAAAAATCAAATCAAATCAAAAATCAAAAAAAAAAGGAAAAAAAAAATGGCGCCCTCAGATCCCAAGTTGACCGATGCTGAATGGATTCAGAGTCGTTATGACCAGCTGAATTTGATCGAAGAGAAGCGATTGACTGCCATGTGCCATGGTCAGTTATATCAGCAAAGGATGAAGAAAGCCTTTGATAAGAAGGTCAAGCCTCGTGTGTTCCGAGAAGGTGACCTTGTGCTCAAGAAAGTCTTGTCTTTCGAGCCCGATTCCAGGGGCAAATGGACTCCAAACTATGAAGGTCCATATGTTGTCAAGGGAGCCTTTTCAGGCGGTGCTTTGATACTTACAACTATGGATGGGGAGGATTTCACTCGTCCTGTGAATTCAGATGCAGTCAAGAAATACTTTGCCTAAAAATAAAAACAAAATGGCTCGCTAAGTTGAAAACCCGAAAGGGCGGCTTAGGCAAAAATGAGCGTCTCGGTGGATTGAAAACCCGAAAGGGCGATCCAGGAAAAAGTTAGAAAAAAAAAGAAATATTTTTGCATCCCGCTAGATTGAGTACCTCATCCTAGGGCAATCTAGGCAAAAATTAGGGATTTGGCAAGTAACTGCATCCTGACAAGACCGTGTTCTACATCTGTCATTCGCCAGAAATTCTTGATTCGTCGTCAACTGAAGCTTCGAATACATCGAATTCGGAATTGGTGGAGAAATGGTCATTATGCTCAATGTAGCCCTTTTCCAATATATATCACCAATTTCAAACTTGTAAAAAATCTATGGAGTCTTGCCATTTGCAGGCTACCATTCCATCAAATAAATTTGAGCTTTTATCCAATTATTTGCACTCTTATTTGTTCCTATTCAACAAATGTTTTGCATGTTTTAATTGATAAAACGTCATTGTTTTGAAAACTAAATTTTGCATAAATTGTTTTTAAACAAAGTGAATGTTCACAATGGCATAAAGATACTTAAGAGATCCTCAGTGCTCTCCCAAGGGTAGCATGATTTCCAACAGGGTAAGACATTTATTCATATCCCTTGCATCGCTGTATCTTCTTCCTCTGGGCCCCTATTGTGGTTCATCCCCAGTAGAGTGCTGTTTGAACACTATTGTGGTTCATCCCCTGTAGAGTGCTGTTTGAACATTATTGTGAGGCAGTTCCCAAGCAGAATGCTTGTTGAAGATTTAAACCTTCATCTCTCTAGCAGAGCAACAATCTTTCCTCACCAGCAGGTATGATACTCTCTAGAAGATTCGGTATTTGGTGGTTGATCCCCAGATTTCCTTCGGATATATCGCCACCAAAGCGGTTGGTGTGGTGAACTTTATCTGATTGGTTCATCCCTGAGTGGTATGTTTGTTGAGATGTTCACTACTCTCCCTTTCAGCAGCAAAGCAAAGATCTTCTCTCCTCAGCAGGACGTAATCTCCTCAGCAGAATGTGAGTTCCTCAGCAGGTTTGGTACTCGGTGTTTGATCACCAGTTTCCTCTCATCTCTTCCGCAGTGAAGTCGCCAACAGAGTTTGTTTTTGTGGTCGTTGCTGCATGTGCAATGAACTCTCTTCTCCGGTTGTGACTGATGATCCCTCCGAAGCCTCTTATGTTTTCCTCCCCTGCAGAGATTGGGTCATTCCCTGATGTCTCTGATCCCCAGTAGAGTTGCGTGTGTGGCAGATTCTACTTGTGCGATCTTTTCTCCTCAGCGAGTGTGATCTCCTCAATGAGTTTGGTTTATGGTGGTTGTTCCCCAGACTCCTATTATATCCCTCAGTAGATTCCCCAGTGGAGTTGCTTGGAGTTGCTGTTGTGGCAATTTCTGCATGTGCAATGAACTCCTTTCCCCAGCTGAGACTGATGATTCATCCCTGCAGGGATTTTTGTTGTCTTTGCTCCCGGCAGATTGGCTATCCACTGGGGTTTCTGGCTCTCTCTTTTGAGATGTAGTATCGGGCGTTTGATTCCTGGACCCGTTTGTGTTAGACATGTCTGTTTGTCAGCATTCATCATACATAAATCAGGCATATATGCATAATCATAACATTCAGATATTCATGTTGCATTCTTTGCCATATATCTTTTGATTGTTGTCTCCTGCTAATTGGTGATATAGATCTTCCCAGTAGATCTCCCCAAGCAGATGTTGGTGTGTCTGATCTCTCCATATAGAGTTAGCCCCTTAAGCAGTAAGTGTTTACCCTTTCCTTCTGCACTCCCCACTGAGTTATGTCCTCGTGGATGACGGTTGTTTCCGTTTCCTCCCAACACATATATTGGGATGAGTTTCCCTATTGAGTTATTTCCTCATTAGGATGAGTCTTGATTCAGTTTTGCCTTTTTGGTTCGATCCTGAATTGGCTCCTTGCGGCTGTCTCTTGTGCTTCCCGGTGGTATAAATGAATAATTGCTCACTAACCGACAATCATTCATCTTATCCCCAGCGGAATTTGTGGCCTTCTACCTACTAACTGGTGGTTATAAGTCCTATTGTTGTGGTTTTCTACCCAGTAGCCGGTAGTTATAAACCCTAATCTCTGTTTCCCAGATGAGTCTGCGGTCTTCTACCCACTAACCAGTCATTGTAAATCCTACATCTTTGTTCTCCCCATCGGAGTTTGCGGTTTTCTACCTACTAACCGGTAGTCGTAAATCCTATTTTCTCACCTTGATCCTCAGCAGAGTTTTGTGGTATTCTACCTACTAACCGGTAGTTGTAAACCCTATTTTCTCCCCTATTGCAAAGTGAACCCTTGGTGTTTATCCTAGTTGATGACGGTTACTTTTTTGTGGTTTTCTACCCAGTATCCGGTGGATGTAATCCCCTCTTTGACGGTTATCATTATCCAATATTCGGTCTTGATTTTCCCTCCTTCTTGTGGATAATTGTTCTGAGTAAGCAATTTTATCCCCAGCGGGTCCTCTTTCATTTACCGTTTGCCGGTAATGTTTGTTGTCCCCTTTTGACTGGTCATCATTATATACCTAATCTGGTATCCCGATGCCTTTCGTTTCGGTTGATTTATCCTTTAACAACCTACAACCCGGTTATGGATAATCTTCCATGCGAATATGTTATCTACGTTATGACGGCAATAGATAATATATCTCATGCACTCTTCAGTCGAAGCCTTTGGTGTTTCCCCAGTTGAGTAGGATTCGTTGTCCCTTTGTGGAATCGAATATTCATCCTCCCCATTTGTTTGGATAATTGTTCTGAGTAAGCAATTTTATCCCTAGCGGGTCCTCTTTCATTTACCGTTTGCCGATAATGTTTGTTGTCCCCTTTTGACTGGTCATCATTATATACCTAATCTGGTATCCCGATGCCTTTCGTTTCGGTCGATTTATCCTTTAACAACCTACAACTTGGTTATGGATAATCTTCCATGCGAGTATGTTATCTACGTTATGACGGCAATAGATAATATATCTCATGCACTCTTCAGTCGAAGCCTTTGGTGTTTCCCCAATTGAGTAGGATTCGTTGTCCCTTTGTGGAATCGAATATTCATCCTCCCCATTTGTTTGGATAATTGCTCTGTTTGCACAATTTATCCCCAGCGAGTCATCTTTCGTCTACCTTGTTGTTGTTGGTAACGATTGTTTCTCTTTTCGGTCGATTTATCCTTTAGCAACCTACAACCCGGTTATGGATAATCTTCCATGCGAGTATGTTATCTACGTTATGACGGCAATAGATAATATATCTCATGCACTCTTCAGTTGAAGTTTTGTCTTTCTTCAGTTGAGTAAGATTCGTATTCCTTGTGGAATCGAATGTCCATCCTTTAACAAGTTTGCTTGCGCTTTCTTCCAGGATGATGAGTGTTTTGGAACACACACCAATTCACTATTTCGGTCGATTTATCCTTTAGCAACCTACAACCCGGTTACAGATAATCTTCCATGCGAGTATATTATCTACATTATGACGGCAATAGATAATATGTCTCATGCACTCTTCAGTCAAAGTTTTGTCTTTCTTCAGTTGAGTAAGATTCGTATTCCTTGTGGAATCGAATGTCCATCCTTTAACAAGTTTGCTTTCGCTCTCTTCCAGGATGATGAGTGGTTTGGAACACACACCAATTCACTATTTCGGTCGATTTATCCTTTAACAACCTACAACCCGGTTACGGATAATCTTCCATGCGAGTATACTATCCATGTTCTGACGGTAATGGATAATATATCTCATGCGCTCTTTGGTTGAAGCCTTCTGTCCTTCCCCATTCGAGTAAGATTCGTTTTCCCTTTGCAGGAGTCGAGTGTCCATCCTGTAAGTTGATTTGATTTTTCAAGCCCTCCTTTCGGATGATGAGTGTTTTGGAAGTAAACCCCAATTCACGCCTCGGTCGGTCACCTATTATATACCCAGTAACCGGTATCCCTGGTGTTCCTTCCTTTCTGCTCCCTATTATGACCTCGGTCCCCTATGGAGTCAGATTTTCCTGAGTCGATATACCTTTGTTAGGTCTTCCTCAGATGATTTGGTTGATTGATATCTCTCACCCTTATACCGGTCTTAGATATTCATTCTTCCCCGAGCTTGTTGTTCTTTCACCCAGTAACCGGTGATCAGATCACATGTCTCATTGAGTTTGTTACCCAGTAACCGGTAACACCTCATCCTTTTGCTTCCCCTGGAGAGTCTTTGTTAGATTTCCCCAGGGGTTTTTGTGTTCTCTTTCCCTAGCTCGAGTCCGGATTTTTATCCGAAGTATCCTTTCTGGATAGTCTTGCTGTGTTGGCGTATTCCCCAGCACATGCATCTTTGAGTCGGCTTGAGTCTTTCCATCGGATTTGTTTCCCTTTGGAACTCTTTTCCCCAGTTTTGAGTCGTGACCTACTCACGCAGTCACAGTCTTTTATTCCCCAGTAAAGTCTCCCCTAATTCTGAATCGTGACCTGCCCACGCATTCCTTTTTCTATTCCCATGAGAGTCTCGTTTGAGTCTCTATTCCTGGTGAGTGTATTACTCCAATGGATTGTCTGTTCTCCGGATGTCTTTTCTTCTTTGTGGACGTATATTCCCACAGAGTTGTTTGTTTTGCATTCCTACATCTGCATCATGAGGTCTCTTAGGGACCAAAATTTGTCTCTTTGTTATTATTTAAGCCCATTCTACCGCGTCAAGACGGAGATTTTAACCTTCATTTCTCCGGTTAGAATGACCTTAAATAGGGGCATCTGTAAGACCCCAATTTTTGACCCTAAGATCCCTCATGGCATCATAGCATCTCATAGCTTAAGCCTCAAGGATCATTGAGCATCTTGCTTCCTTTACCTATGGTTGGGATCTCTTTGTGAGTGATTGTGGATCATCAGGCAATGCTTGTATTGTATATCATTGCTTTTCTTGTTTTAATCACTAACCAAAGGCACAAAAATATGTCATCTAACATTTTTGTTTTGCAGTTTAAGCAATCACAGGTCAAGCACTTCAAGAGCACCCTTTGTGCAAAAGATGAGGTTTTCCTTGAGATGAAGACCACATGATCATTATATTGAGCTTACATGAGCTAGGGTTTCATTTTGAAGCCAGTTCATCAAGGGTTAAAGGCTCAAGTTCATCAAGGCATTCCAAGTCATCTGAGGACCTATACAATCAACTATACAGTCAATTGAGGACTATGAGTTGGGGATATAGATTTAAACACCTCATTCATGTTCAAAAGAAGTTCATTTGTCATTTCAAACACCTACCTTGAAGATTTTGAAGTCATGGCAAAAGTTTCCAAAAATGGAAAGTGACCTGTAATTTCAAGTTTCCAAAAATGGCAAGTTTTTGGTTCACATTCAACTTGACTTTCCCTGAGGGGTAGTCGATGCACCACAATGTCTGTATCCAACCCAGGCATGTCTTGATATGACCAGGCGAATATCTCCACATATTCTCTCAGCATCTCAATCCGCCTCCTCTTGACAGAGTCCTCTAAAGCAGCCCCAATCTTGATCTCTCTTCTGGCGTCCTCAGTACCCAGATTAACAATCTCCAACTCCTCCTGATGAGGTTGGATGACCCTTTCCTCCTGCTTCAGCAATCTGACCAATTCTGCGGGAAGTTCACAGTCTTCCTCACTCTCCTCTTCAGCTTGGTAGATGGGATTATCAAAATCATACTGAGCCATAACAGAATTGTTCACAGTGGATTCCATGAGATCACTTTTGCATGTTAATGCCTTATTTCAGAAAAAGAGTTCAAAAAAAGTCACAAAAAACAAAAACATTGCCATTTTTATTATTTTGAAAAATGAAAACAAGAAATAGAAAGACAGGGATCACAAAATTTGATTGCAAAACATCCTTTATTTATGATAATCATTAAAACATGATGAGGCCCTACAATGAACCACTACGCCTTGAGCAGAACGTAGGGTTTTCATGTAAAATGAAAAAACAAAGGAAAATTACTCTGTCTGAAGAGTAACTTGAACCACTTCTTCAGCCGTCCAGTTATTGATAGACTCCCCTGGTGCACACGGGCGGACCCAGATGTCTAAATCACAGTCGCTGTCACAGTCTTCACCGCCGGTTGCAAAGACGTCCCTGTCGCATCCTGCGAAAAATCAACCGGCGAGCCTAAAAATAAAAACACACAGAGCCGCCACTAAACGTTATTTATCCCAAGATAGGGAAAGGAAACGCTCAGAGAAACCTGGAAAGACATGGTCTCGCGACCAGAGAGAAAAGGTTCGGGAGTCGGTTACGCGAGGGGAAGGTATTAGCACCCCTCACGTCCGTCGTACTCGACGGGATCCACGTCCTAGAATAAAGAATAGGTTGCTAAACATCACACACACACACGGGGAACGCAGGTGGGGTTAAGAGGAACGAGCTCGATAAGGTATCGCACCTTATGCCTACATATCTTGTCTGGAACAAGAATCAGAGCCACTGTAGTTCGGCTTACGCACGCCAAACAACACAAAACATACAAACAAACAAGAGTGGCAAACATGGAGCCCGACAACCACTGGATGGAATTACGTCGGCATCCGAACCAAGACACACTCAAAAGGGCAAACATGGAGCCCGACAGCCAATTCTGGGCTTACGTCAGCATCCGAACCCAAAACATACTCAAAAGGGCAAACATGGAGCCCGACAGCCAATTCTGGGCTTACGTCAGCATCCGAACCCAAAACAAGACAAACAGCACATAACAAGCAAACAAACAAACAATAACTGGCTAAAGAGTCGGAGACTCGAGCCTAGCATTTGTCAAACAACACACACAAATAAATAAAAAGGCGCCCGGAGTGGTCTCGCACGACCACCTGCCTACATACCTCGTCTGGAACGAGGATCAGGGCGATGTAGTTCCCCTGAAAGGGACTAAATTGCTAACCAGAAACCGGGGAAAGATACACAACTAGGGAGCTGAGACTCGAGCCTAATGTTGTCATGCATCGTTAACCCTAAGTGCGGTTTTCTATCCTACTTGCATAAGCAAACTAACCTAACCAGGAAAGAAGCTAGCACACAAGCATACAATCATATATCATCAAATGAGAACAGGTATCTCAAACAAGCATGTCAATCAGATATCCACATAACACGCACTATAGCCAAACAAGGGGCTCAATCAATCAGGTTTGACTGCCTAAGCAATCGTCTGTACAGGCTGTGTTTGCTCTTAACCTTGCCATTACGAGGCTAAGGTGAAGCAGATGAAAGGATGAAGTGAGGATCAGACCTCACAGCTCTTATCCCTAACCAGGGAGAGCTGACAAATGAGCATGGGTCCAGAATAGGGGAACCCTTCTATACTCGATGACTCTGACACAACAGATCTTGGGCTTTTGATCTCAATGCTACAACCATGTAATGGGAGCAAGGAGAAGACTCACTGAATAGTGGGGGACAGGTTGCTTGTCCCTACCTTCCACCAATTGCCTTATTTAAAGGACTTTCACCTGCTTGGGCTTAAAAATAAACAATCACAAGCATTGCCTCTTAAGGAGGACTTCAGACAATTTGCCCGGCCAAATAACAAACCGGGTCTCCAGACTACATGAAGATTAGTAGGTTACCTCAAATGCAAGTTGCTTAAGCAAAGCAAAGCAAAAGTTCACAAGGAACTGAGCAACTAAAGTACCTGGAAACAATCAAATACAGTTAGTACTCAGACAAACAAACTGAACAGCAAACAGTAAACCAATCAGTCTATACAAGCAATGTACAACACAAGGCAAGCTCAAGGCTCAAGCCTATGCTTCACAACCTACAAAACAATGTTATGTTAGTGTACAAACATCAACAACATCAATCAAAATTGATTTGGATCATTATCCATGTGCCTTATGCTTTTGATCCTGAAAAACCAAGCAAATATTAGCAACTAGACCACTAGGCCAAGCCTAGGGTCCAAAAGCAAGAAAAAAGTTAAAACAGCAAGGTATCCACCATCCAACATCAAATTAACATCAAACAAGATCAAACATCATTGGTCTCATGTTTATATCATCCATCATGTTCAATTCATGCACAAAACAATCCATATTGGTTCAAATGAAGCATCAAACATACAAACAGAAGTATTGCATTCAAAACCCTATCAAAATAAATCCAAAAATTCTCAAATTAAATACACCTAAACAGGGGTCAATCAAGGTATACCATGTCAAATTTGGGCTTAATTGGGCAAATGGAACCACGTCAATGAAAATCAACAAAAACAGACACAATTTCATGCTTCAATTCACACCATCAATGCATACATCCAATTCAAAAATTCATATCTCATTGAAAACAACAAAGAAATGGATGAGACCAAAACAGGGAGGTCACACAATGTGTCTAGTTCATTCATATCAAATTTCATGGCCATACAATACAATATGAGGATTTCCCAATCAATCTACCAACATGTATCACATGAGCTTGCAATTTCAATCACCAGAAATGAAAAATCATGATCAATTAGAAAAGGCAGTGAAAAATTCTACAAAAATTCATACAACATCCTAACATATCAACAAGTCATCATGCAAAATTTCAGCCAATTCCAACATGCATAGGTCATCCAATTAAATTCAACAAGTTGACATCCAGAGGTGTGACACAAATTGTCACACCTAAGTTCCAGAATTTGCTGCTCTCTAACCAGGTATCAAAAATTCATGAAATTTACATATAAATAATCCTCAATGAGTCAAGAACCACCACAAAAATTTTCAGCCATTTATTTTATGATATGAGTATTTCATGATCAAATTGCCAAAATGCATCAAAATGTGACATACATTAGAAAACCCTAGGTCAAATAGAATATTTGCCATGCACAACTTTGACCAATAGGTCAAAAAAATCCTACACAAGTCAACAAAGTCATAGAAAAAATCTCCATATTTTTAGGATTTTCCTCCAATTTTTTATGAATTTTTTAATGATCATATGAATTTTTAATAATTAAATGAAATTCACAATGGCAAACTTGTAATTCTTTCTGGCGGGAGCGGGAAACAGCATTTTGAATTTTTAAACCAACAAAACGGATCAAACGCCTCTTCTCATCGTCTCCTTCACACAAATTTTCCAGAAAACGAAAAAAACGAAGAACACTCAATGTTAACGAAAATGGACATGGCCATATCCGTTCGAACCGTCTGGTCATGAGGATTACAAATATCATACTATCATAACCTAAAAGTTCCTAAATCGACCGGATCGAAGCAACCTAGGGTTTATGTTCATACTTTCAAACTTAGATTTCTCAGGCTACAGGCAAGCATTTTCTAAACCACAAGCAGCATCAAAACCTACATTTCATGATCTTTCTAACGCATATAATTATGAAGCATTTGGTGAGATTCGAATTTTGCTCAAACCTGGAATGGCAGTGACGCAATCGATGTTCTTCGTGTCTCTTTCCCTCAAACAGATGCGAAACAAACCTCCATAAGTCGAATGCTATGCTCAGGTTCCACCAATTCCACTCCTAGCGCACGAATCCGTGATTCACCATGGAAGGAGCTCGAAAATGCAGTCGAGATTGCGAGCGTTTCTTCTCCCAAACTCCCAAAACAGATGTTGTGGATGATGAAGTGAGTTCAATGCAACAAAAATCACGAAAAATGGTTGAGAAATGATGAAGAATTTTGAGATTGAAAGTGTTGGTGTTCTTGAGGGTTTTGAGAGAATGTGGAAGTTTCAGATCTGGTTCTTGGAGATTGTGAATTCAGTTATGATTAGAAGGAGATTTAGAATATATATGATAGCTTAATCCATCACTAATCATGTTAATTAGCATTTTGGCTTAATTAGTGAAATTGTAATTTTGCAAATGGAGGGTAAAATGGTCAATTCCTTTAGACAGCTCATGCCACCTCAGTGACAGCACATACACCTTCTAAATATCATATGTGAACTGTAGAAACTTGTTTCATGCTCATTGGTTGCTCCATTCTCAAATTCACCATGTGTATGCATTTGGTCCATTTTTGTCATTTCCATTTTTCAAGACAAAATCCAAATTAAAAGCCTTATGCATGAAATGAAAATTCAAACACATTCTAAATGCCATTCCTGAGGTGTTGGAAAAAGTCCCATTCAAAAATTCCAATTATTTTGACATTTGGACAATTTTGCCCCTGGTCCAATTCAGCTGTCCAGTTGAAAAGTGACTTTTTGCCTTGGCCATTTTTGAACAAATCCAATGATGCACCCTCAAAGTACATGTCAAATGGAGTTTGTGCATATAAAGAACTTGCAATTTGGACAAAGTATGTGGTAGTTATGGCCTCCTGATTACGGATCTTTTCTGAAATTCACTGAGCCATATCTTGCAAACCACACATTGGATTTTCAAGTTCTTGGACTTTTTGGAAAGGTGAGAACAAGATCTACATCTGTCATGTTGAACAATTTTTCATTTGAAGCTTCCTTGGACTTCTGTTTTTGAGGTCAAAAACTTTCCATTTTTGGAAACTTCAGCTACAAGTCACTTTCTATTTTTGGCAGTTTTTGTCCTGACTTGATTTTCTTCATTTTTAAGCTTTGAGATGTCATTCAACACTTGTTCCAACATGAATGAAGTGTATCCAACTCATTTCCACCTCCAAATCCATCAGATCCTGTACAGTTGACCACAGTTGACTTTTCATCTGACAGATGAATCAGGCAATGCATAGATCAAGTTGAGCTCCAATCTTCAACTGAAATGGCTCAAGGGTGAAACCCTAGTCTCAATAAGCACAATATAATCACAAAATGAACCCCATAATCATCAGAAACCTCATCTCCTGATCCAGCCCTGACTGGCCCAATACAACTGATTAGGGTTGACCAGTGGTCAAAACCCTAATCTCAAAGAATCTGCTTCAATCTCCTGATGACACCAACCATGATGATGATGTATCAATTCAATCAATATGAAGACCAATATCCCTTGAGAATCATGAAACCCTAATCCACAGCCCCATCCTCAGATGGCCCATGATCAGTCAATAACCCTAGGCTTGCACCTTGACTTCCTCATCTCCTGATCAAGACTTGGGAAGATGGCTTGCACAATGTAACCACATGATATGCAATATGAAATGCTAAAGCCCTAAAATGATATGCAAATATGTTAATACTAGTCCCAAGAGAAGAGGGCAAATTTTGAGGTGTTACAGCTGCCCCTATTCAATCCACTGTGAACCTGTCGATACGAAATAGCCTCGGCTTTCGGATGATCAGGATGAAGAGTGATTGAATACCAAGAACAGACGAACAAATTGCACTCTGATGGGATAATAATTAACAACGCCTGTCAGCATCGGCGAAGAAAAACTCGAAAAACCGACGACCTGGATGCCAAAATAAATGGTAACGCAGGGATAACCATGGTCTGATCACCACATCCACTCGGGATTCTCATTCTTTTTTTTGCTTTTCTTGAACCCCGAAAATTTTCTCTTCTTCTACCTGGTCCGAAAACCACTTCGGTCTGAACACCGAAAAACTGGCCTGAATACCATAAGTGCTTCAACCTGATAGTCGGAAACTTCACTAATCACCACTCTAAGGGCAACACGTCAGAGGGTACACCTTCAACCAGACACTGACTGATGACTGGGAAGAAACGCGACGTTTACTGAACATCGGACGATGATGTTTACTGACACCAAAAAAAGCTCGACCAGACATTAACCAATGACCGGGAGGAAACTCGATGTTTACAAGCACCGAACAATGATGTTGACATGACATCAAACAATGATGCGGACAGACATCAAACAATGATGCGGACAGACATCAAACAATGATGCGGACAGACATCAAACAATGATGCGGACAGACATCAAACAATGATGCGGACAGACATCAAACAATGATGCGGACAGACATCAAACAATGATGCAGACAGACATCAAACAATGATGCGGACAGACATCAAACAATGATGCTGACAGACATCAAACAATGATGCGGACAGACATCAAACAATGATGCGGACAGACATCAAACAATGATGCGGACAGACATCAAACAATGATGCGGACAGACATCAAACAATGATGCGGACAGACATCAAACAATGATGCGGACAGACATCAACAATGATGCGGACAGACATCAAACAATGGTGTTGACAGACATCAAACAATGATGCGGACAGACATCAAACAATGATGCGGACAGACATCAAACAATGATGCGGACAGACATCAAACAATGATGCGGACAGACATCAAACAATGATGCGGACAGACATCAAACAATGATCGACCAAACACTTACTGATGTCTGGGAAGAAACGGTGGTTCCAAACTCACAATGCTGAACTCCTCGGAGCATCGTCTTCACTGTCCGACAAAACCAAATCTCAAGCGGTAACCACGGCTTGAATCGCGCTGATCGCGTAACGACTTCTGACTGTATCCCCATCTCTGTCCGACGGGAACATTTCCTCCAATATCGCACTACTGGGGAACATTGCTGATCTGACGTTGTGATACTAATCTCCTCAGAGTAACATCTTCACCTTTGGTGAACCCCAAATCTTCAAGCGGTAACCACAGTTTGGGTTGCGTTGAATACATCCCTTTTCCATCTCCGTCCGACGGAAGGAGTCTTCTCCAGTGTCGTACCACTGGGACAATACCTGTGATCCAATCATGAGGCTATACTACTCGGAGTAACACTTTCATTTTCGGGCAAAATACCTCTCAAACAGTAACCACGGCTTGAGACTAGCTGACGTTTGCAATGATGCATGCTTGATTTCTTCTGCGTAATGCTCCATAATTATGGAAATGCTACGCGATTATTTATTTTTCTATGCAATATGCAATGCTTATTCTACATGATGAATGCATAAAAATATCCCCCTCAAGGGAATTTTCTGGGGAAAACGAGACTCTCTGCTGAGGAACTCGCCACTGCTCCGATTTCCACCCTGCCGGGGATAGCACTGCTGCTAGGAAATAGACAACCCTTGCTGGGGATACAGATCCTTTGCACCCAACCCTCTCGAGGACATGCTGGGGAATACCTCCTTTGCACCCCACCCTCTCGAGGACATGCTGGGGATACAGATCCTTCACTGCACTCTGTGGGAATACCACAATCTTTGGCTTGCTGGGGATATAGATCCCAACTCTGCTTTGGGAACCCTCACAGATACTCCCGCTGGGGAAAAGAGCAATCTTCAACCTGCTGGGGGAATACCATCCAGACCCTGCTAGGGGAACGACAACTACTCCGCTGGGGAGGACCCAATCAATCCACATGTAGGATACCCTCGGCTGGGGATGCAGATATTCGTCTGCTACAGAAACTCGTTCAATCCACTGGTAGAATGAACACTGTTGGAGAGATATGTCATTGAAAAAACCCGCTCCACTCGGGGACTAGCTGGGGAGATGAGAAAAATGGGTACAACACCCATCGACTCGTCGAACCATGCTATCCACCTCCTACTTTCGCATCAGCTTTCCACTTTTGAGAACCCCCAGACTCATCTGGACCTTTTCTGCTCCATCATTTTGTATTCCAAGTCGCTCCGCGCTCGACGAGAGACGTACTCCTGGGATATATACAAAGATTTTCAATTTTCCGACTTTGAAGAGTCTTCTTGATTATTTCAATTGTCGTCGGACGTCTCTCGTCGCCTCTCCATTCCTCCTTCATCCCTGATCGAACTCTGCGGGGAATCACAAACTTGCAAGTCTCTCGACTTTGAAGAGTCTTCTTGATTATCATCAAGGCTCGTCATACGTCGCAACGTCGCTTCGTCGTTTCTTCATACGTTCGTCCCTGATCGGACTCTCATGGGGATCTCCCTTGTCAAAGCTTCCACATCACAACCTGCAAGTGAGTGAAAAACATCTAACAGTTCCTGCAAAACAGATCGTTAGATAAAACCGTGCCCCAGGCGTGTCAAGATTTCAACACTTGGGTCACTCAACCTTCCAAATAAGATTTCAAGCTCTCAATCTTATAAACATGCATCGGAAGGAACCTGTATGTGTTAAAATGCAAAGATTCTTTATCAAAAATAATTGGATGTTCTTGCAATCAAAACAGTAATGAAAAACAAAAACAAAATTATTTGACTGAATGTGCATTTTATTGATGGAAAAAGTGTGGCTCAAATGAGCAATACAAAAGGAAGCAATTCCTGAAAAGAGGTAATTGCGCTCAAAAGGAAAAATCTATCCTAATGGCAATGTGAAACCCGTGATCTCATCGAGTTCCAACTCGGTTACACCCCATATGTCCTCAGACTCTCCTTGCTTTCTGCCTTCTGAAAAAGACGTTTCCAACTGATCCCTACCGGGTATTATCCGTGATGCTTTAACCAAAGCGCAAACAATCATGCTAGACGCAGTTGTTCGTTTCAATCCCTCTTTTGCCTGGACCGCCCTTTCGGGTTTTCAGTCCACCGGGATACCCTTTTTTGCCCAAGTCGCCTTTTCAGGTTTTCGACTTGCCGGGTGTACAGTTTTTTTTCATCTTTATCCCTAATTTTTGCCCGAACCTTTCTTCTGTTTTTGGTTCGCCGGGATGCCCATTTTTGCCTGGACTATTTTGTTCTTTTCGTCCAGCGGGTCAATTATACGAAGTATTTTTTAACTGCGTCCGCATTCACAGGGGATGAAAAATCCTCGCCATCCATGGTCGTTAACAACAAGGCTCCGCCAGAGAAAACCTTCTTGACCACGAATGGACCTTCATAATTCGGTGTCCATTTGCCCCTTCGATCGTTTTGAGGAGGAAGGATCCTTTTCAGCACCATATCACCCACGTGATATACCCGAGGTCGCACCTTCTTGTCCAAAGCACGCTTCATCCGCTGCTGGTACAACTGCCCATGACAGATGGCTGCTAGCCTCTTTTCCTCAATCAGGTTCTCCGAGCGAGATAGGCGTTTGCCCCAGTAGATATACGCATTGAGGTTCGGCACCCAGGATACAAGCTTCAGACTCAGTCACCATCGTTGGTGCATTCAAATGTTATCTGGGCAACCAAATCTTATTCTCCTTAACCTCCCCATCAGACATCAGAATCCGTTCGGATTCAGGGTCAGGCCCCTCCTCCGGGATCGGCTACTCTCAATCTTTCGATTGGAGCACCTCTAGATGTCCTCATCAGGGAACTCAAACTTCATCGGTTGATAATCCTCAATGGGTTGCGGAGCGATGTAATCAGACAATACACTCCTCCCTTGATTGCTTTCTGAGAGTATACTGATCAGTCAATATTCTTTTGCCTTTTCACAACCCGTCCGGTCGATGCTGGATTCTCAAACCCATACTTGATCGGATCCATCTCGGAAATCCACAAAGTAGTATGAACCAGCATAAACTGTCTCAGTCGGCGAGCAGCCTATGCCAAAGTACATCAAGTTTTCTCGAACAGTGAATGTATTGTTTCACAGCCGGTAAACTTTTTGCTAAGGTAAATTGCATGCTCTTTTCGACAAGACGCGTCATGCTGACCCACTTCACCTCATAGACCCCTCGAAGGCCGTCAAGTACAGATTGACAATTGCTCCTTCCACAGAAGGCATCGGAATCAGAGGTTCCTGCAACTCATTCTTTTATTTTTTCAAATGCCCCTTGGCAATCATTATTTCACCTGACCGTTTGATCTTTTTTCCCAACATCTTGAATATAGGTTCGCACGTGGCCGTTAGATGAGATGTGAACCATGACAGCTAGTTCAATCTTTCGAAGAAACCACAAACCTCTTTTCTTTATCCTCGGTTCAGGCATATTTTTTTTAGCAGGATCAACCTCGATTCCTCTCTTATTTACAATAAACCCCCAGCAGCTTACCGGCCCGCACTCTGATAGTGCACTTATCTGAATTCAACCTCAGTCTGAATTATCTCCACCGGTCAAACGACTTGCCCCGGTCTACCAAATGCCCCTCTTCTGTTTGGGACTTTGCTATCATGTCATAGCATTCGATTTCATGATGAATCATATCATGAAACAAAGTCACCATGGCTCTCTGATACAGGCACTGGCGTTTCGCTTCTCTAGAGGACAGTCTCCTTTCTATGGGAGCTTGTGCACAACGACACCGGTATTCGACCTTGGCATATCCTGACATGACCAAGTGAATGCGTCCACCTGCTCCTTCAACAAGGCTACCATTCTGCTCTCGATTCGCCTCTGAAGCGGCTCTAATTTTCATCTCCTTCCTGACCTCGGCGGTGCGGGGAATAACAATCTCAACCCGCTCCTCGGGCGGCTGAATCACCTTCTCCTCTTGTCTCAACAACCTGGTTAATTCCAGTAGATCACAATCTTCTTTGCCTTCTTCTTCAGCCTGATTGCTCGGATTGCCGAAGTCATATGAGGGGTAACCAAATTGTTATCAACGAGATCCGGAGAATTATTTTTCGACTTTGGGACGAGACAAATCAAAAAGGAAAAATGAAAATAAACATTGCCATTTTTATTTGTTTTTAAACTGCAAAAATAAATGAAAAACAGGGAACACCGCTTTTTGACTGAAAAACATCCTTTTATTAATGATGCAGAAATGTTGCAAATTACGAACATGAGGTGACCCTTACAATGGACCATTACGTTTCGGGCAAAACGTATGGCTTTCATGCAGATAAAATCAAAAACAGGAAATCATTACTCTTCCGGACGAGTGTCAGTGCTGATCTTTTTAAGCCTTCCAGCTTCCTGGTACGCACGGCTTTATCCAACCCTCAAACTTGCAGTTACTGTCATTCTCCTCACCCACTGTGTAGGCGTGATCTGAATCTTCAACAACTGCACTCACCATCGCCTGACCATGTGCCGGCATGGGATTGGCATTAACGTTGGGAGATGGAGCAAAGTTGATTGCTTTTGAATCCACCAGGTCTTGGACTACGTGCTTAAAAGCTTTGCAGTCCTCTACACTGTGCCCGGGAGCACCCGAATGGAATTCACATTTGACACTTTCATCAAAATTGGCTGGCCTTTGATCAGGTCCCATAGGTGCCAAAGTCCTCAACTGTACTAGCCCCATATCTTTCAGCTTTTTCAATAGGAAAGAATATGTCACAGGCGGCCTGTCAAAATGCCGATCACTCATCCTCCTCCTGACTGGATATCCTACCCTCGGAGACCTCCGCTGAAATGGCTGACGCTGCTGTTGCTGTTGTGCAGGCTGATTGTCAGCAGGAATAGTTACCGCAGCGGTGTGCTGGAAGTAACGATCCCTACTGGGTCCTCTCTGAGCGTAGACCGCACTGGTATTACCCTCATTTTTCTTGTGCTGGTCATTACCAAAGAATTTCTTCGGTCCAGATGACGAAGCGTTTCCTTGCATGCTCCCCATCTTCAGCCAGTCTTCAATCCTCCTCACCTTTTCGGCAATTACCTTTTGCTCCAAGGTGAACTCTTGCATGACATGAATCAGCTCTCCCATCTTCTCTTTCAGCTCGAGAATATCAGTATTCGGAAGACCCATTAATCTGGGAGTATCACGTCTGGTGAAGTATCTGTGAGGACGGGTTGAGCGCAAAGGTACAGTTCTGCGAGCGTGAGCAATGATTCCTGAAACAGACAAGCACGTTAGAACCCGACACCTGCAAAACAGCAAACAGGTTAATATGCATGAATGCAACGTCCATCCATATGAGGAACACTTTGTCTCTTGATTTTGGTTTCATCGAGACAAATAATATTTCATCAATAACATTCTGACATCCGAATGTCTCTCAACCAGATTCTCAATCCATAATATTCCCCATATGGCTAGACTCAGGTTTGATGCAGATGAATGCAAGATGTGATGATGCAGAGGTATGAGTGCACTGGGCCATCCTCCAAGTCCTCTGATCATTTGCACTGAATCTGGATTCTGAACTGATCATAAACATCTGAGGAATAAACAACCACAATTCTGACCCACGGGTTCCGAAATAAACGGAAGACAGATACATCATCATCATCATCATCAGTCTCTGAGCAGACACATCACCACCATCTGAATCGGCCCGGGGAATCCTGAAATAAACGGATCCCCACTGATAAATATCTCGGCCCGGGGAATCCTGAAATAAACGGATCCCCGCTGATAAATCACGGACAGCACTCCGGCGTCACAGCGATAATAACCATAAATCCGACTTATAAATATGTCTCTGCATCACGGGTCAAAAGTCACCATCTGAGCTCATCTGATTATGCATCTGAAAGATTCACCCTCCCCTCACAGGTAAATTCTAATCAGGTCACCCTAAGGCGGATAATAGTCTCGACAATCGGGCAGAGATACTCAATGGGTTTGCCCTTTCGGGTGTGCCATTGTAGCTCTCTTAAAATCGTCTAAACCAAAGATCCGGGAATGATCGGTCACCAGAGTCAACAGCTCAGACGCAGTAACTAAGCCACCGTGAAATGTTCCACAATGGAAAGCACTATCGACTGAACCTCGTCCGGCTTGTGGTATGTCACGTCGCAACATCATGCCCAACCGACATGTGAGGTACGCGAGACCCACACTAATCCTAGGTGTACACTCGGGCCTGGGTTTTAGCCCCACTCAGAACACCCACCCCAAACAACAGAACCACCTGCAGAGGAAGATGGCAACATGACAGTAATGATGCATGCACATATTTAATGCAAATATAAACAAGGGTTAGTATAATAAATGCAATAAATAAACAACACAAGCAACCAAACCCATCCTAAAGCGCTAGGAGAGACTCGCCTAGGGACCATGGACCAGCATAGGTCAACATGTCTAAAATTCCCCAGCAGAGTCGCCAGCTGTCGCATCCTGCGAAAAATCAACCGGCGAGCCTAAAAATAAAAACACACAGAGCCGCCACTAAACGTTATTTATCCCAAGATAGGGAAAGGAAACGCTCAGAGAAACCTGGAAAGACATGGTCTCGCGACCAGAGAGAAAAGGTTCGGGAGTCGGTTACGCGAGGGGAAGGTATTAGCACCCCTCACGTCCGTCGTACTCGACGGGATCCACGTCCTAGAATAAAGAATAGGTTGCTAAACATCACACACACACACGGGGAACGCAGGTGGGGTTAAGAGGAACGAGCTCGATAAGGTATCGCACCTTATGCCTACATATCTTGTCTGGAACAAGAATCAGAGCCACTGTAGTTCGGCTTACGCACGCCAAACAACACAAAACATACAAACAAACAAGAGTGGCAAACATGGAGCCCGACAACCACTGGATGGAATTACGTCGGCATCCGAACCAAGACACACTCAAAAGGGCAAACATGGAGCCCGACAGCCAATTCTGGGCTTACGTCAGCATCCGAACCCAAAACATACTCAAAAGGGCAAACATGGAGCCCGACAGCCAATTCTGGGCTTACGTCAGCATCCGAACCCAAAACAAGACAAACAGCACATAACAAGCAAACAAACAAACAATAACTGGCTAAAGAGTCGGAGACTCGAGCCTAGCATTTGTCAAACAACACACACAAATAAATAAAAAGGCGCCCGGAGTGGTCTCGCACGACCACCTGCCTACATACCTCGTCTGGAACGAGGATCAGGGCGATGTAGTTCCCCTGAAAGGGACTAAATTGCTAACCAGAAACCGGGGAAAGATACACAACTAGGGAGCTGAGACTCGAGCCTAATGTTGTCATGCATCGTTAACCCTAAGTGCGGTTTTCTATCCTACTTGCATAAGCAAACTAACCTAACCAGGAAAGAAGCTAGCACACAAGCATACAATCATATATCATCAAATGAGAACAGGTATCTCAAACAAGCATGTCAATCAGATATCCACATAACACGCACTATAGCCAAACAAGGGGCTCAATCAATCAGGTTTGACTGCCTAAGCAATCGTCTGTACAGGCTGTGTTTGCTCTTAACCTTGCCATTACGAGGCTAAGGTGAAGCAGATGAAAGGATGAAGTGAGGATCAGACCTCACAGCTCTTATCCCTAACCAGGGAGAGCTGACAAATGAGCATGGGTCCAGAATAGGGGAACCCTTCTATACTCGATGACTCTGACACAACAGATCTTGGGCTTTTGATCTCAATGCTACAACCATGTAATGGGAGCAAGGAGAAGACTCACTGAATAGTGGGGGACAGGTTGCTTGTCCCTACCTTCCACCAATTGCCTTATTTAAAGGACTTTCACCTGCTTGGGCTTAAAAATAAACAATCACAAGCATTGCCTCTTAAGGAGGACTTCAGACAATTTGCCCGGCCAAATAACAAACCGGGTCTCCAGACTACATGAAGATTAGTAGGTTACCTCAAATGCAAGTTGCTTAAGCAAAGCAAAGCAAAAGTTCACAAGGAACTGAGCAACTAAAGTACCTGGAAACAATCAAATACAGTTAGTACTCAGACAAACAAACTGAACAGCAAACAGTAAACCAATCAGTCTATACAAGCAATGTACAACACAAGGCAAGCTCAAGGCTCAAGCCTATGCTTCACAACCTACAAAACAATGTTATGTTAGTGTACAAACATCAACAACATCAATCAAAATTGATTTGGATCATTATCCATGTGCCTTATGCTTTTGATCCTGAAAAACCAAGCAAATATTAGCAACTAGACCACTAGGCCAAGCCTAGGGTCCAAAAGCAAGAAAAAAGTTAAAACAGCAAGGTATCCACCATCCAACATCAAATTAACATCAAACAAGATCAAACATCATTGGTCTCATGTTTATATCATCCATCATGTTCAATTCATGCACAAAACAATCCATATTGGTTCAAATGAAGCATCAAACATACAAACAGAAGTATTGCATTCAAAACCCTATCAAAATAAATCCAAAAATTCTCAAATTAAATACACCTAAACAGGGGTCAATCAAGGTATACCATGTCAAATTTGGGCTTAATTGGGCAAATGGAACCACGTCAATGAAAATCAACAAAAACAGACACAATTTCATGCTTCAATTCACACCATCAATGCATACATCCAATTCAAAAATTCATATCTCATTGAAAACAACAAAGAAATGGATGAGACCAAAACAGGGAGGTCACACAATGTGTCTAGTTCATTCATATCAAATTTCATGGCCATACAATACAATATGAGGATTTCCCAATCAATCTACCAACATGTATCACATGAGCTTGCAATTTCAATCACCAGAAATGAAAAATCATGATCAATTAGAAAAGGCAGTGAAAAATTCTACAAAAATTCATACAACATCCTAACATATCAACAAGTCATCATGCAAAATTTCAGCCAATTCCAACATGCATAGGTCATCCAATTAAATTCAACAAGTTGACATCCAGAGGTGTGACACAAATTGTCACACCTAAGTTCCAGAATTTGCTGCTCTCTAACCAGGTATCAAAAATTCATGAAATTTACATATAAATAATCCTCAATGAGTCAAGAACCACCACAAAAATTTTCAGCCATTTATTTTATGATATGAGTATTTCATGATCAAATTGCCAAAATGCATCAAAATGTGACATACATTAGAAAACCCTAGGTCAAATAGAATATTTGCCATGCACAACTTTGACCAATAGGTCAAAAAAATCCTACACAAGTCAACAAAGTCATAGAAAAAATCTCCATATTTTTAGGATTTTCCTCCAATTTTTTATGAATTTTTTAATGATCATATGAATTTTTAATAATTAAATGAAATTCACAATGGCAAACTTGTAATTCTTTCTGGCGGGAGCGGGAAACAGCATTTTGAATTTTTAAACCAACAAAACGGATCAAACGCCTCTTCTCATCGTCTCCTTCACACAAATTTTCCAGAAAACGAAAAAAACGAAGAACACTCAATGTTAACGAAAATGGACATGGCCATATCCGTTCGAACCGTCTGGTCATGAGGATTACAAATATCATACTATCATAACCTAAAAGTTCCTAAATCGACCGGATCGAAGCAACCTAGGGTTTATGTTCATACTTTCAAACTTAGATTTCTCAGGCTACAGGCAAGCATTTTCTAAACCACAAGCAGCATCAAAACCTACATTTCATGATCTTTCTAACGCATATAATTATGAAGCATTTGGTGAGATTCGAATTTTGCTCAAACCTGGAATGGCAGTGACGCAATCGATGTTCTTCGTGTCTCTTTCCCTCAAACAGATGCGAAACAAACCTCCATAAGTCGAATGCTATGCTCAGGTTCCACCAATTCCACTCCTAGCGCACGAATCCGTGATTCACCATGGAAGGAGCTCGAAAATGCAGTCGAGATTGCGAGCGTTTCTTCTCCCAAACTCCCAAAACAGATGTTGTGGATGATGAAGTGAGTTCAATGCAACAAAAATCACGAAAAATGGTTGAGAAATGATGAAGAATTTTGAGATTGAAAGTGTTGGTGTTCTTGAGGGTTTTGAGAGAATGTGGAAGTTTCAGATCTGGTTCTTGGAGATTGTGAATTCAGTTATGATTAGAAGGAGATTTAGAATATATATGATAGCTTAATCCATCACTAATCATGTTAATTAGCATTTTGGCTTAATTAGTGAAATTGTAATTTTGCAAATGGAGGGTAAAATGGTCAATTCCTTTAGACAGCTCATGCCACCTCAGTGACAGCACATACACCTTCTAAATATCATATGTGAACTGTAGAAACTTGTTTCATGCTCATTGGTTGCTCCATTCTCAAATTCACCATGTGTATGCATTTGGTCCATTTTTGTCATTTCCATTTTTCAAGACAAAATCCAAATTAAAAGCCTTATGCATGAAATGAAAATTCAAACACATTCTAAATGCCATTCCTGAGGTGTTGGAAAAAGTCCCATTCAAAAATTCCAATTATTTTGACATTTGGACAATTTTGCCCCTGGTCCAATTCAGCTGTCCAGTTGAAAAGTGACTTTTTGCCTTGGCCATTTTTGAACAAATCCAATGATGCACCCTCAAAGTACATGTCAAATGGAGTTTGTGCATATAAAGAACTTGCAATTTGGACAAAGTATGTGGTAGTTATGGCCTCCTGATTACGGATCTTTTCTGAAATTCACTGAGCCATATCTTGCAAACCACACATTGGATTTTCAAGTTCTTGGACTTTTTGGAAAGGTGAGAACAAGATCTACATCTGTCATGTTGAACAATTTTTCATTTGAAGCTTCCTTGGACTTCTGTTTTTGAGGTCAAAAACTTTCCATTTTTGGAAACTTCAGCTACAAGTCACTTTCTATTTTTGGCAGTTTTTGTCCTGACTTGATTTTCTTCATTTTTAAGCTTTGAGATGTCATTCAACACTTGTTCCAACATGAATGAAGTGTATCCAACTCATTTCCACCTCCAAATCCATCAGATCCTGTACAGTTGACCACAGTTGACTTTTCATCTGACAGATGAATCAGGCAATGCATAGATCAAGTTGAGCTCCAATCTTCAACTGAAATGGCTCAAGGGTGAAACCCTAGTCTCAATAAGCACAATATAATCACAAAATGAACCCCATAATCATCAGAAACCTCATCTCCTGATCCAGCCCTGACTGGCCCAATACAACTGATTAGGGTTGACCAGTGGTCAAAACCCTAATCTCAAAGAATCTGCTTCAATCTCCTGATGACACCAACCATGATGATGATGTATCAATTCAATCAATATGAAGACCAATATCCCTTGAGAATCATGAAACCCTAATCCACAGCCCCATCCTCAGATGGCCCATGATCAGTCAATAACCCTAGGCTTGCACCTTGACTTCCTCATCTCCTGATCAAGACTTGGGAAGATGGCTTGCACAATGTAACCACATGATATGCAATATGAAATGCCTAAAGCCCTAAAATGATATGCAAATATGTTAATACTAGTCCCAAGAGAAGAGGGCAAATTTTGAGGTGTTACAGTCCCCATGATTCATCATCCCGGCGCTGGTAAAGGTACTCGGACCCGTCTGCATACTCTGCTCCGCTTGGAGAGGCTCATAACCAATGCCAAATTTATCTTCCTTGACAGGTAAGTCCACCATCTTGCCCCAGCCCTCAGCTTTGCCGGAATCAACCACCTCCTTGGCTTGCTTGTATGAAGCAATCGAAGCACCCTGCTTCCTCTGATCAGCATAGGCTACCTTCTCCAAAGCCACGGTCTCAAATGCCTGGCACAACGTTTCGTGGATCTCGCCATCTACCTCGACATACTTGAACGAGGATAGATGACTCACCAGAATCTCTTCTTCGCCACACACGGTCACAATTTGGCCGTTCCAGACATACTTGAGTTTTTGGTGGAGAGTTGACGAGACTGCTCCTGCTGCGTGAATCCACGGACGCCCCAACAAACAACTGTAGGCGGGCTGAATGTCCATCACATAGAAGATTATATCAAAGACCTCCGGACCTATCTTCACCGGCAAGGTAACTTCACCAAACACAGAACGTTTGGATCCGTCGAAAGCACGAACGATCAGGTCACTAGGAGTAAGCACAACTCCTTCAACATCAATCTTCTTCAGGATCTGCTTAGGCAGCACATTCAGTGACGACCCGGTGTCTACCAACACGTGAGACAGCACAGCCCCCTTACACTCCATGGTGATGTGCAAGGCCTTGTTATGATTGCGCCCTTCAGGCGTTAAGTCTAGGTCAGTGAAACCTACACCATGCCTGGTGCTCACGTTGGCCAACACACCCTCTAGTTGGTTGACGAAAATCTCTTGCGGTACGTATGCCATGTTCAGCATCTTCAGCAAAGCATCACGATGTGCCTCAGAGCACAGCAGCAAAGAGAGAATTGAGATTTTGGACGGAGTCTGGTTGAGCTGATCTACGATCTTGTAGTCACTCTTCTTTATAATCTTCATGAATTCTTCCACGTCCTTTTCAAATGAACCCTCAGCCTCCTTCTGAGTCGGTTCCTCGTCAACAACAACCTGTTTGCCTTTAGCCCTAGTAGATGCCTCAGCATTAGCATCTCTCAACGGCTGAGGAGCAAACAGTCGTCCACTCCGAGTAAAACCTCCTGGTCCACCCACGTTGTCAACAACGGGACTCACAACCACAGGAGTTTTAACTGGTGCACTGATCGTCACAGGCGCTTGACTTGCTGGCCTCGTTTGATTATCAGCCCTTCGATTGCTGCGATAGGCATTATCATACCTCCAAGGGACAGCCCTACTATTCTCAACTGGTCTTCTTCCAGACGCCACAATAGTAGTTGGAGCATTGATAGTTACCGGAGCGGAAATGGTAATTGGGGTACCACTTGCTGCAGATGTACTAACAACCCCTTGTCCTCGTCCTTCAGCCGGTTTAAAGTAAATGGTGACAGTTGACACCGACCCATTATCTCTGACAGCCCGACTGAACTCTACACGGCCTTCATCAATCAACTTTTGAATATCAGCCCTCAACTGGTCACAACCGTTATCAGCTTCTACACAATCAAAACAACCCTCATCACAGCCTGGGTAGACACCCCCATTCAGCAGACGGCCCTTCACAACTGACAAAGAAGTCTGAACCTTATCAACATTGGCAACTAAATCTTCAGCTTCCCCTTCAATATTGTTTACCCTATGCCCGCCATGCTGAGGCATAGGATTGTTCACAACATTTGGTACCGGAGCAAAGTTGATCGCCTTGGAATCGATCAGATCTTGGACTTTGTGCTGGAAAGCCCGACATTTCTCAGTATGGTGCCCTGGTGCCCCAGAGTGAAAGTCACAACGGACGTTGGCGTCGTACCCCGGAGGCAAAACTGTAGGCGGAGCCATTGTACACAATTCAACAAACCCCAACCTGAGTAGTTCGGGAAGAAGTTCGGCGTAAGACATCGGCAATGGATCAAAACGTCGATCAGGCATTCTCTGTCTGGGCTGATACGGACGTTGTTGCTGTTGTTGTTGTTGTTGTTGCGGTTGTTGAACTCTTTGTTGTTGTTGTTGACGAGGTTGAGGTGCAGGAATGGTCACTGCAACAACCGGGTGATATTGATCTCTGTTCACACTTCCTCTGTACACATTCCCTCGGTGTTGTACAGCATTGGTTTCACCTTCTCTACGGCGAGGTGCCCCAGAGAAAGGTTTCTTTGACGATGAAGAAGAACCCACATCTTGAATCTTGCCAGCCTTGATCAGACTTTCAGTTCTCTCGCCACAGATGACGACATCAGAAAAACTACCGAATGGGCAGCTTCCCATCCGGTCCATAAACACACCTTGAAGAGTGTCGATGAACATGTCCGTCAACTCCCTTTCCAGCATAGGGGGTTGAACTCTTGCAGCAAGTTCACGCCACCTCTGGGCGTACTCTTTAAAGCTCTCGTTGTTTTTCTGGCACAGACTCTGCAGCTGAGTCCGGCTAGGTGCCATATCCATGTTATGTTTGTACTGTCTGAGGAACGCTTCTCCCAAATCCCTCCAGCATCTGATCGAATCTCTTTTTAACTCCATATACCAGTCCAAAGATGCCCCAGATAGGCTATCTTGGAAAAAGTACATCCACATCTTCTCGTCGTCAGTATACGCCGAGATCTTTCGATAGTATGCCTGCACATGAGTGCGAGGACAGGAGGTACCATTGTATTTGTCAAAAGACGGCGCCTTGAACTTGTACGGGATTCTCAAGCCTTCAACTAATCCCATATTAGTTACGTCAAAACCAAGAGAATTTTGACACTCCATAGCACGGATCTTTTCAGCGAGGGCCTCAACTTTACGATCTCTTTCATCAACCCTTCCCAAAATGTCTTCGTCTTCACTGAGCAGAGTGAACATATCCTCCTGTCTGTCCACAATCGGAGCTTGAATACGGGCCGGGGCACGGACTACCCTGGCATTAGCGGTTTCTGGAGCAATAGGCTGACCGTTGATTCGAATACCTCTTAACTCTTCACCTACAGCATAGTTGTTGATGGGCACATCCGCAGTAGGGTTGTCATTGATCGGGCCTCCCTCTGGCAGAGCTTGGTTGGGCGGCGGAACTACAGCTTCTTGCCTCTGAACTAGAGCTCGGAGTTCTTCTTGTCCTTGCGCAACCCCTTGCATCATATGCATGAACTGGGCCATGTTAGCCCTCATCTCTGCTAACTCAGCTTGTACTTGATCCATGTTCCTTTGATGGTTGAGTCTCGTTGAGTAGCGATGCGGTCTCTGATCAGCTATCCTGCCTGAACACAGGAATCAAAGTGAGAAGTCGGCACAAGAACACCTGTTATGCAAATGAGATGAGTATGATGTTAATGATGTGTATGATGCACATGATATGCTCATTTCTCAAGCATTCAAAGAGCCTGATTCATCCTCAAAAGATGGCAACCTGCAGCAACAGGAGAACAACAAAATACAAGGTAAATGAGAACAACAGGAAACACCAACAACCTTATCTATAAATAAGAGTAAAAAGATCATACAACCAAGTCAACAAATATTCGAATACACAGAGTACAACGATGAATCCCATCCAACAAGCCTGGAGGTAATTCTTAACATAAACACCAAAGGTACAATCTAAGACAAACGGTCTTCCGGAATGAGAGTCTTCAAGTACTGGCACTGGTCTATCAACAGTGTGCATTCTGAACATTCTGGTAGAGGGGTGATCTTCTCCTTCAATTGCCTTCTAAGCTCCATGACTTCTCCTCCAAGATATTCCTCTGATGCTTGTCTCAAATCTACCTCCTTCTTCAACTGGACGTCTTTGTCTCTGAGTTGCTTCTCCAAGTCTCTGATCTTTTTCTGGTAGCTGGCTTCGGCTCTTTGCAGTCTCAAACACTCCCGATGTTCTGCATCCAACATGGATTCCATCTCTTCGTATGATCTCTTCTTGCTTCTTGCTCTGCTAGCATCCTCTCCCTGCACTTCCCTGAGTTGATGGGCCAACACTACTAGAAAAACTGTTTTTAGCGTCGGCCATTTACAGACGCTAACGGTGAAAAAACAGACACTAATATGTGGTTAGCGTCGGTTTAGCGTCGGTGTCGGGCCTTGAATAAAAGTTGCGAAGCTACTGTGTAACGTCGGCTAAAGATACACCGACGCTACGTAGCCTCGGGGAGACGGAGGCTAAAGCGGACACTAATGGAACCGACGCTATGTTGTTTCAAAATCATGAAAAGTCAATATTATGTTTAGCGTCCGTTTCACCGACACTAAAGTCAACAAAAAAAGTCAACAGATAGCGTCCGTGTCACCGACACTAAAGTCAACATAGAAAAGTCAATATTATGTTTAGCGTCCGTGTCACCGACACTACAGTCAACAAAAAAAGTCAACAGATAGCGTCCGTGTTACCGACACTAAAGTCAACATAGAAAAGTCTATACTAATATTTAGCCTTGCATACACCGACTCTAAAGTCAACAAAAAAGGACAATAACGGGTTGCAACATGACAACCTCACTCGAACAAATTTTTTCAATCCACAATATCATATTTATGGTAAAACATTTGGAAACAATTTTAAACATTCGTGAAAGTAACTACAAAAGTTCTACCCACATTAACTTTCAAAAAACATACACAAAAAGTAATCACATCCGAGATTAATTCATTCTACTAAAAGTACAAGATCAATCTTCATCTAATGATTGATCATCCAAATCGTCATCATAATGATGAGAATGTGATACAAAAGTTGAAGTGTCAAATTTCTTCATCATAAATTCCTTCCAAGCATTCATCTCCCTCTCCATCCTTTGTGCAGTCTCGGTAGCAGCTTTTGCAGCCTCGGTAGCAGCTCGCATTGCTTCGTTAGCCTCTTGTAATTGGGTCGTTGCAGCCTCGGCAATTTGTTCAGCTCTAATTCTAGCTGCTCTTTCAGCTTCTAATGACATCCCAAACATAGAGTGTTGAGGAGTTTGAGATTGTTGGGTAAAACTTTTTGATCCACGTTTTAGATTAATAGCTAAATCTGCAGCGCCATAAACCCGACCACGGTTACGGCCCCCAGCAGCCTCTGTCCATAGCTGATTTACACGCTCTCCATCTAACACCTGAACAACCTCTCCATTCCCTTCTTCAGTTGGCTGAAGTTCTGCATCAAACTTCTCTTTAAAAGTCTTCTGCATAACAAAACATTATAATGCTAAGTTAGTGCTCTGTTAAGAATTTAGAGATGATATGTTGGTTAGAAGTTAGTGCTCTGTTAAGAATTTAGAGATGATATGTTGGTTATAACAGTTCATATTAGCTTCTATCCAAGTATTTCATATTAGCTTCTATCCAAGTATTTCACCATTTCATATTAGCTTCTATCCAAGTATTTCACCATTTCTATAACAGTTCAATAATCAAAATTTAACAGGTTCCATTTAACATTCAATTCGTAACCAATTTACACTTCATAGTCATAAACTAACATACTAACTTCCTACTAGTTTTTTGATGTCAATAACCAAACAAGCCAAACTACTTTCATTTATTTCCAACAATTCAAACCATGGTAGCCAAATTCTTTCCCTAATTGAAAGCCAATACTTTACTTCATTTTCTAACAACAACTGAAATAATAATTCAAACCACTCAAATGGTGAAGCATTTGGTTAATCAATTAACATTCAGTTCGGCTTCAAATTGCATTTGGTTCAGCCCAACATTGCAACTAAGGTTCAACATTAAACGAATTCACTGCAGCACCAGTCTGAAACACTTCCAAATCACATAGTTAGTAATAGTTAGTTTCCTAATTGATTTTTCAACCTGCGTTTCAATTTCATAAAAAACTGCAGCAAAAACAACTTAACCAAATTTGTTCAATCACATTCATTTCCTAATTGATTCAATAACTTCGTAATTCAATAAAATGCCAACAGTAATAACCATCCTATTTAATATTCAAATAAGTGTGACAATAATGCATAATCAAATAATATAAATGAGGTGGATTATTATAAGACACGTGTCTAGTGTTCAATGGACCACTCAATGTTCTCAGTGAGTTCCTACCAATCCGAATCCTCAATGAGAATTATAATTCATAACCACAGCTTTCTCTACTAACTTACCAAATAAAGAGTGTGTGTGACTAGTGGATTAAATTGTAACCACAACTTACTCCATCAGTGTAGGAAAATGAAAGACTTACAAATATAATGTTGAAGCAAATTCGAATATGCAACAATATCTCACGTCTTGATTCATGTATATTCAACCAAACATAGCATGTTGTAGTTTAAATTTACAATCAAACAAACATTTACAAACCAGCAAATCCAAAACCATACAATACAAGAAAACAAAACAAAAGAACATAACAGATTCATAATTCATGTTTTTCCTTCAATCCTAGCATAAGTCAAACCAGCACAAGCATCAACGAAATCCTCATCAATAAAATCAGTAGAAAAAACCTGAATCCTATCTGCATAACCTTTCTCAAAACACTGAGCAATAAACAATCTAGCATATCATCCTGATGAATTAACAGTAAAAATAGTTCGAATTAGTGGTTAGCATATGGTTAATTGAATGTTTGATTTCTGTTAGTGTTAGGAGTCGGATTAGTGAGTAATGTTGAGTTGTTAGCACGTCACTGTCAGTAGGTTGAAAAAGTAAGGAATATTTAACAGCAAGATAACACAAGCAGGAATTTCAAACTGATTGCAGGAATTTCAAACTGATATCAAACAGCACAGCAAATATTGATGCAGGAATTTCAAACAAATATCAAACAGCACAGCAAACTGATTGCAGGAATTTCAAACTGATAGTTAAACATAGGACTTGTGCTATTATATCTAACTTACATTAGACTATAAAAATGGATAACTAGATCCTTTTTGGAGAGTTTAATTTGAATAAGTCTGCTTCTGAAAGCATGGATGCAAATATTGATGTAGTAAAATTTACGAGAACTTACATAAGTAGATGCAGCACGACTGTCAACCCATTCACCATTTTTCCTCTTGTGTGTTTTTAAAAATAACTCATCGGGACGCAGATCCCTTTGAAGTTCACGTGACTACAAAAATCAAATAATCCAATAATCAATACAGAATACGAGTAAAACTGTCAAGATATAAAGAATCTTCATAATAATAATAATTTGTTAGGATTTTATTACTTACAAGTTGAAGTGCAACATCAATATGAGCCTTACGGCCTGTGGTGTGGACTGCTCCGCCTCTTGCGGAAGCTCGATTGGTCTTGTTTTGAGAAGACACAGCCAAAAACTCGGTCTTTTTCCAATAAGTTTGAAGTTCAACCCAAGCATCATCACCAATCCATGAAGGTCGAGTCCCTTTTCTCCTCGCCTTCCCCAACATGTCGTTTAATCGTTTTCTTCCTTTTTTTTCAAATGCGCTATAGACAAATGCATGATCGAAAGGATCCCACGAAACCTTCTCCTAAAAATAATTAAAATCACATAATTAATATTAATAACCAATTAGTTACTTTTTTAAATATAATTTGATCAACTTAAGTGACAAAAGTCAATAAATACTTACTCCAAACAACTTAAACCAATCAGCTTTCGTATCAGGATCGAGTGCAGACCAATGATGTATAGGTTTATAAAATTGTTTGCGTATCGCATAATTAATGGCACCAGCAACTTCTTTGGCAGGAACTAGCCTACAAAATACAATAATAAAACTACTAAATTATTAAGAATCATATGGATAGTAATATTCTCAACTTTCTTAACAGGTTATATATATTTTAGACAAAATACAATAATAAAACTATATGAGATTTCTTCCACACTTAAACTTTTTATCAATCAATATGTCTAATTGAATATTTTAAACATCAGTATCTTAATGATTACATAGTTAATTAACGAGATACTTACCTCAAAATAAAACATTAAGTAAACTGAAAGAAGCTTATTAGAGAATGATGTTCCCAAGTGGAACTTTAGTACTGTAAGCATATTTAGATTAGGAGCTTTTACACCCAAAATCAATCTACATGTTCTGTTCCTCTGTATAGAATCATGCAATGGAGTTCCTAATGACCAATTATGATTATGACACATGTTACATTCTTGTGTTAATTATTCCAGTCCAAGACAGAACAATATTATTAATCACATTTAACTGTAGGGAAGCACTTAAAAAGCTGTAGTGTACGAATCCATAAAAGGTGAGATTCACAACAAGGTGGAAAATGCAGAGGATACACAATTTTACAGAAGCTTCTTTAGGCATGCAGAAAAGCCAAAATCAAAATGTGCAACATATAGTAAAGATTCCTGCACAAAATTAAATTATGAGAATATATATGACTTACCCAGTACCAGATGGTTTTATAATAACTTTCCCATTCTCATCTATTGTTGGCACAAGAGGGGTAATAGTTTCTTGACCCACCGCCTCATCCTCATCAGCATCCACATCTTCCTCCTCTGCCAAATTTGAAGGGCTAGCCATTGTTTGAAGGTTTATACTTTGAGGGCCAGCCATTGTTTGATGGCTTAAAGTTGGAGTAGGCATAAAACTGAATTTCTCAGAGGTAGTGGCATGAACAGGTACTACAGTTGGAGCTGGTGTTGGCATCGACGATGCAGCCTGCACAGACGATGCTGCCTGAGCTGGTGTTGGCATCGACGATGCAGCCTGCACAGATGATTTTTTCGAAGCTGATGTCGGCATCGACGATGCAACCTGCACGGACGGTGCTGCCTGAGCTGGTGTTGGTGCCGATGATGCATCCTGCATAGACAATGTTGTTTGAGCAGGTTTCCTAACGATATGCTTCTTGTTAATTATGCGATTTCGTTCTTCTTGAAGTTTTCCTGGTGCTAATACCTTAGCTTTTCCACCTCTTTTAGTCATCTGTTGTCATAAAAATAAAAGGATTAGTTAGTGTCACACTCTTAACAGTATCATAACATTATCAAATGCAGTTTCTGATAAAATTAAAAGTAAAAGAAAAGATGTGGCGAGTATAATATTAAATTAATTTTAGTTCAACAAATGCATAGTAAAGTCACTGCAAATTATTTCATCAATTGTGAAAGCATCACTTCTGAAAACAACAAAAAGCACACATCCTGCAAAATATCTTGGGTATGGAAACTATCATGTTGGAAAGAATGCATAAGATACATTTACACAACAGTGGATATGATAATATAAAATAATCAAGGAAAGTACTCAGAAGTCATCAGAAAATCCATTAATCAAGGAAATCTACAGTGTTCAAATATTCCATTATAGAAACCCTGTAATCAAATACAAAGGAATGCTGCTAACAAAGGATGGGTAAACAAAGAAAAAGTTCTCTACAGGGAAAAGATAAATGCACAGCGACTTAATTTATCTTCATCAATGCCCTCTATCTGCTTCACTAGTAGAGCAATCAAAAATCTCTTCAAACACATCTAATTGTGACATGTCACGCAAACAAGATATTGCTTCAATTTCTACATTGGGTAGCGCCGGTAACATCCCATCAGATTGATAAGGTACTTCATCCTCTATGTTGTCAATCTCTACGCGACCCCTTGGTTTTGTGGTGATTGCCGCACACCATCCACGCATATCTCTACACATTTCTGGATATGGGACATAATACACTTGTCTTGCATTTTGCGCAAGGATGAAAGGATCATAAGGACGATAACGTTTATCCATCTTAATATCCACAGTTTTATATTGTGGGTGAACCTTTGTGCCCGTATTCCTTGTTGGATCAAACCATTCACAATAAAAAACTGGAATCTTATGCTTCAGACCAAAGTAATCTAGCTCAAAGATATGTTTGATTATTCCATAAAAATCAGTATTTCCTCCTTCTGCAAGACCTTTCACGTGCACACCACAATTGCTAGTTTTTCTACCTTTGCTCCATTCTTCAGTATGAAACTTGTACCCATTGATAAAATACATGTTCCATGATATGGCCATTGATGCAGGACTGCGAGACAAGGCAATTATATCTTGGTTAGTAAATCCATTTGTCTCCTCATTTACATATTTCTTCAGCCATATGGGAAACTCTATATGTATGCGCCCAGATGAATCTTCTATATCTAGAGAGTGGTTCTCTAAGAATATGCTGAAATAAATCACACGATTCATAAGTAAATATCTATTATGATATGCATCAATAATTTGATTGAATATATTATGATGCACACTTACTCAAGATATGGTTTAACCTCATCACAATTTATCAAGACATGCACATGTGAAGACTTCCATTCCTTATCAGATAGAAAATATTTTCGTGACTTCCCACTTGGTCGACCGCCACTTTGTAGAATGGACATTGTAGGTAGAATGTCATCATTGTCTAAATGAGGTTTGTTACTAAGATTTATGGTTGGCAACAAACGGAAAGAGTTGAAATAATGAGAGCAAAAGTAATTTGTCTCGCGATGTATATAATCACTGCATATGGAACCTTCAACTCTAGCCTTATTTGTCACTGCCCTCTTTGAGACTCCCATAAATCTGCACATTCAATCATTCCACGTTTATTAATTTATGATAAACATGCAATAACTTAATAAAATCAACCACAACAATTACCTTTCGAATGGATACATCCATCGGTACTGTACTGGACCACCTAGAATTGCTTCTTTGGCAAGATGGATTGGAAGATGCTCCATTGAGTCAAAGAAACCTGGTGGAAAAATCCTTTCCAACTTGCATATGATAATTGGAATATTCTCATCCAACTTAATTAAGTCGTCCATCCTCAATGTATTGCAACAAAGATCTTTAAAGAATCGACTTAGCTCAGTTAATGGTTTCCAAACCAAATCTGGCAATGAATGGAATGCAATTGGGAGTAAACATTCCATGAAAACATGACAATCATGGCTCTTCATCCCATGCACCGTACCCTTTTCTACATTCGCACACCTACTGAGGTTTGAAGCATAGCCATCTGGCATTCTCAATTCCTTAAGCCATTTACAAACCAACTTGGCTTCAGATTTGGTTAGAGTGTAACTAGCCTTTGGTTTACCATTCTTTCCGTTTTCTAAGGGTTGGAGCTCCAAGTCCCCGCGAAAGCATAATTTAGCCAAGTCTTCTCTTGCCTTTTCATTATCCTTTGTTTTATCCTTAACATTCATGACAGTATTAAATATATTATCGAAGACGTTTTTTTCTATGTGCATCACATCGAGGTTATGCCTTAACAAATTATCCTTCCAATATGGGAGATCCCAAAAAATACTTCGCTTTTTCCAATTGTGATCCACTCCATACCCTTCGAATTCTTTCCATTTCGCCTCCCATCCAATTTCAGTAACTTTTGGAAAATTACTTATTACCGCCCATATATCTTTCCCTGTGGAAATGGGAGGTGGCTCATTGGTCACAACCCTATTTTTTAGGAAACTTCTTTTACTCCTTCTGAAGGAGTGATTAGATGGCAAGAAACGACGATGACAGTCAAACCAGGAATTCTTATGGCCACTTTTCAAGGTGAAAGCATCAGTGTGTTCCATACAATGAGGGCATGCCAATTTACCTTGTGTTCCCCATCCAGATAACATACCATAGGCTGGAAAATCATTAATTGTCCACATCAAGCAGGCTTTCATGATGAAGTTTTGTTTTGTAGATATATCATAGGTCAATATTCCATTGGACCACAATCGATGTAGATCATCAATCAATGGTTGCAAGTAGACATCTATCTTTAATTTAGGGTTTTTAGGTCCGGGTATGAGGCATGCCAAAAACAAGTATGGTTTGGTCATGCACATTTCAGGGGGGAGATTATACGGAGTAACTATTATTGGCCAACATGAGTATGGAGAAGCAGACGCTTGAATGTAAGGAGTAAAACCATCTGAACACAGACCCAACCTTACATTTCTGGGTTCCCTAGAAAAGTCAGGATATACACTATCAAAATGTTTCCATGCTTTTCCATCTGACGGGTGGCGAAGGATGTTGGAACTATTTTTGTTCATGTGATGCCATCTCATTTCACTTGCCGACTCAGTTGATGCATACAATCTTTGTAATCTGGGAATGATTGGGAAGTAGAACATTCTCTTCATTGGGATATCTTTGTACTTTCCCATGCCAGTCTTGCGAGGAATGAACCTAGGAGCATTACAAAATTTGCACTCTGATAGATTGCTATCATCCTTGTAATATAACATACAACCATTCTTACAACAATCAATCTTCTCAACCTTTAGCCCTAACTTAGATACCAACTGTGTTGCTTGGTAATAGTTATCGGGCAAGCATTTTTGAACTGGACATACACTTTTAAGCATTTGTGCAACAAAATCTAAACCTTTTTGTGGTACATGCCAATTAGACCTAATTTCAAGAAGTTGAGTAGATATTGATAATATTGATTGGGTCGCTCCCTCATAAATGGGCTTGTTGAAAGATATCAACTTGTCATAAAATCTTTTGGCATCTTCGTTGGGAAACTCATCCTCCGTATATTCCTCAACTTCTATGTTATCATTCACGTGAGAGAATACTCCATAAGGCCTAAAAGCATCATACACCATCTGATTCATTGCCTCAATTTGGTCATCATGATGCACATGCTCACTACTATTTGAATCATTCCTTGTATTAACATTGAGCTCTACTTCTCCATGTTGAGTCCAAATCCAATAGTCTGGTTGAAATCCATCTCGATACAAGTGAAGTCTAACATTAGTTGGTGTTCTTATCTTGAGACACTTGCAATTTATACACGGACACCTTATCCCTCCCTCAGATTTACAAATAGGTTGTTTCAAAGCCCTCTTTACGAAGTCTTTAACCCCACGAACATACTCTTCTTTCAATCCGTGTCTATTGGAATATACTCTATCGTACATCCAAGTACGATCCATTTTCTATAAGGCAAACAATTAACTCGTCAACCACTGAAAATTAAAACATATATTAGACAAAAATGAATGGCTGATAAGTTCCTAATGGGTATTAGGAGAAAATCAGATAACTTCCTAATGGGTATTAGGAGAGAATAGAATACATGCATTCCAAGGGATTAGATATTACAATAATTTGTCAAGATAAAAGGTTACATATATATCTATGTGATGGCATGTATTTGAGGTTTATGTATTTATGTGTAAATATGAATGTAAAATGTTTTCGGTACAGTTCTCCTTGTTTGTTGAGGAAAGTAGAAATGCAACTAAATGAAACATCAAGAAAGGTTCTTAACCAAGAGCAGTAACAAATTCAGAAAGTTGTGTTTTCTAACATTAAATTAGAATATTCATATGACCTGTAAGCTATTTTTTATAAGAACCACCTCATATAAGCAAATTTCTCTACCCCATTCATATAAAATTAGATTATGATCAGAAATGATTAAGTAGAAAAAAAACATTTTTTAGGCAAATAGATTAATGATGTTCCCCATCTTCTACTTCATAATAACTAATATGAGAAGTAGCCACCTGTCCCTATGCCGGGAACAGATTACGATCCATTCGAGCCAGGCTGTTTCATAGAGCTCGACCAGTAAAGATGTCATGCAAGAGTAAAATAGATGCATAAAATTCCACCATGTATATCATTAGAAGGTAACTTCCTAATAATCGAAACATGTGTTTGGCTCCTACACCAATACACTTTCCCTTTCCTATACCAAAACATCATCTATGTCCATGTCAACAATATCAGAAAAACAACATTTGCCTAATTATTATGTACAGTGAGCAAATATGAATTGACCGTTTTATTTCAGGCTAGTGCAAGTGTGACAGTTACACTGATAAATTCATTTTAAAAATTGTAATAATAAGAAGAAGAAACAGTTCAGTACAAAAGCATAAATCCTATAAAATGTTTGTATTCCAAAGACAACACTAGACCTTTTCTATGAAGTCTGCATTTAAATTTTTTGTTACTAAAATTCAAACCTGTTAATCAATGGAGGCCAAACTCAAAAAGTGGTTCTCACCGACTAATTGTAAGATGTACTTATTTGGAAGATTAACTGGACTGGCCATAAGCCACAAAGTTATGAGAGAGTGAGGTTATAGTCATTTTTCAATTCTGTTTTCCTAACTAATTAACTCTCACAATTTTCACTTAACCGAAATTTAACAAACATTAACAGTCATAACAGAATTCAAAACAACCTACTAACTGATAGCAGACTTAACTCAAGTAAGAAATCTAACAGAAACTTAACTCCATCCTAACAGAAATTCAGTAATCACCAAACAGTTCGCTAATAGCAGTCCACAATAAAAGCATATCATGGTTTCATTTAAGTCATAACAACTCAACATTAACATTAACAGAAGCAAACTATTAGACTTTCAACAATAGTTCACAGCTGACATTACTAATAAGTAATAACACATTCAACTAATTAATTTCCTAACACTTAATTAGCTAAGAAGTTCATAACAGAAACTGTGCAGCAATTTTGTTTCTGTTAGAGGTTATTAGTTAGTTAGGATCTGTTATGAGAAGTTATAAAATCTGTTAGAGGTGGATTTGGTGAGTGAAATGTTTAACTCAAATTCTGTTTTGAAATTAAATTCCATTGTAAATTCAGTTAGTTTAGAAATTCAAAAGTTAGTTGAATCAAAATTGAGATTTAAGTGGAATGTAACTGAAATGAAAATTGTAAAATTTTCCCTCCTTGTTTTATGTGAATGTAGTTATGCAGGTTAATTTCAGTTAGTAAAAAAAGACTGTGAGGATGTAAATATCTCATCAAGCATGTTTATACTCTAAATTCTAAGCCGTAATGATCTAATGACTGAAAAATGGCATATCAAATAAAATGTCAAAAAGGCACTGAGCACAGGCCATAGGGCACTAAAAATGACATGACTCAACAAAATGAAAGCTAAAACCAATGCAGAGAATCAACTCCAACAAGGGATGCGTACTGTTCCTGACAAACTCAAAGATCGCAATTCTTAAACAAAATATATGACCAAAACCAAAGCATAATACATAATTTAAATAAACAATCACTTGGAATATATATGATAACAGCTTTAAATTGTTTGTAATCATACCTCTGTCCTATAGCGTGTATCAGCTGGTGGAATCTTTAGTCTTGCCTTCCAATCTTGTGAACTAACATACAAAATCAATTGAGAATAAAATTAAAAGACATTCTTTTCTTAGGGAAAAACAATCACATTAGCTTTATCTGGCAGTAGAATAATTGAATTTTACAAGCTATTTTCAAACCTTTCATAAACACATGATAGAGCAAACATCAACCAATATCATATTAGATTTGCAATAGCAAGGCATTAGAAATCATTGTAAACATCATCAAATCAACTTTACATTAGAGCACTATACAGAAATTAATGCAATTCTGGTTATGTTGGACAGAGATAAAACACTCAGAACCTAGAACTTCATAAAACACTATCAAACATTCAGGTTCCCTGCTCAAATTTGAGTTTCAGCGATCATTTACAGACCATGATAATAACTTTCAAAATCATATAAAGCTCTTGATTAAATGAAAAAAAAATCTAATTTGATTCTTCACTAGATAGAAAAAGAAAATAAAACCAATTTACTACATAAGACAGGAAAATTAAGCAAACCACAGTGGAAGGAGACAGATTGCTATCAACAGTTAAGAAAAGAGTTGGCGAGCTAAAATAATCAAGCTATCAAAGTTACACAAACCATATCAACGAACAAACATTAACAGCAAATACCCTTTATAAGAGGAGAGGATTCCCTCCTACAGCAAGATATCACCGAATAGACAGCCTGGGCAAACAACCACGCACACAAATGTATAAACATCGAAAAGGATTCACGGATTAGGGATTCACCGAATATGCATTACCTTTGATGATTCAGAAACCCTTTAACGAGGGATTTTGAATTAGGGATTCTTCAATGGATTCACGGATTAGGGATTCACGAATCGGTTCACGAAATTGGGAAAAAACGGATTCACGATTTAGCATGGAATTAGGGTTTTCGTGTTGTGAAATGAAATGGAGGGAGAGTGAAAAATGACGAGGGAAAAGGAAAGAGGGAAATAAGCTGCGCGCAATTTTTGGTCAGAAATAGAAAATTCCTTAGCGTCCGCCAAGCGGACTCTACTTAATAAATAAAATACTTAAACCTTAAATATATATACATATTATAGATAAATAAATGGAAAAATTATATGTAATAATAATAGCGTCGGCTACGCGGACTCTAAGTAAATAAATACTAATTAAAAAATAATGCTACTAGATAGAGTCGGTCACACCGACTCTAAATAAATTAATCAAACATTCTTCAAAGGTAACATAACAAGTAGTGTCGGTTTTGCCGACACTGATAAAAAAAATAACTTGTCTTAAATGATGTACGTAGATAGAGTCCGTTAGTGTAGGCTTAGCCGACACTAATAGTGTCCGTGTCGGTGGCCGACTCTAAACTAGGAGGCTAAAATGACTTATTCTAGTAGTGCAAGTGCAACCTATCCGCTTTGGCTTTGTACAGCTCCATTTGGGTATCTTGCTCCTTCTCTCTCAACCGGCGATTCTCCATCAGGGCTTGCTTATAGTGCTCAGCAGGCACACTCTCAGCAAGGATCAAAGGTGGTTGCTCCTGCAACGGCTCCATCTTATCATAGGGTAGCAACAAAGTTTCCACTCTCTTCTTTACCCAATCGGTGTAATCGGGCATAGCAATGGCAAACTTCTTCCCTAAGACAGATCCATCCTTCACTCCAACAGACCTCCAAGCTCTTCCTATCTGCTCCAATCTAGCCGGGTCACTCTGCTTCTCAAAATACACACTTTCAGCTATCTCAGCCTCAAGCGGTTCTCCCTTCATTACAAACCCTAACTGACGAAGAGAAAGAACTGGATTATAATTTATGCAACCTTTGGTCCCCACGAGTGGCACGTTCCGGAATTCTCCACAACTCATAATAACATTCTTCACATCCATCCGGTAAGATTGCCATCTGATGTCATAGGAGGTAAGCGACATGACCCTCTGAGTCCATTTATGAGTGCTCTGAGCATCCACAAAGGGCCCACTGGCTGGCAGAAGGGACATGAACCATCTGAGCAAGAGAGGTAGACAGCACCTGATAGCTCCACCTTTACCATGCCTACTGTGAATAGTATAGTAAGTGTCAGCTAACAGAGTGGGGACTGGATTCCTTCCCATGAAGACACTGATGGCAGCATGGTCAATGAAATTGGGCATGCTCGGGAATAGGACAATCCCATAGATCATAACAGCAAGCTGGGCATGAAAAGCTTCCCAATTCCTCTTCTCGGCTTCATCTTTAGCAACCCTCAAGAGAAACTTCAACGGCAGACCCACAACACCCCCACTGGGCTTCCAGTTATCACAAACTTCTTTGACACTCAACTGGAGAGCTCTGGCAACAATTCTGAAATCAACTTCCTTCGGTACGTCCAAGAAGGGAACCTGATGCTGAATTGGGACACTCAACAGAATAGAATACTCCTCGAGAGTAGGTGCCAACTGATAATCTTGGAAAGTGAAACATCTGAGCTCCGGGTCGTAGAACTGAAGAAGGGTCTGCAATGGCACCGGGTCGACTACCATCTTCAATAGCGTCAGAACATCTCCATACTGGTTCACAAACCCCTTCTGGTTACCACTGGTTATCAGGCTACTCGGCTCGATCAATGAAGTCAAAGGCTCACGATGAAAGCTGTAGGAACAGGTCTTCCGCTTCGGCTCTGGGACTGTTGCCATCTCTATCAGTGAACAAGCTCTGGAATGTACCTGAGAAATGATATGCATGCAAAGATTAGTTTTTTTCTTTTTTTTCCTCTTTTTTCCTTTTTCTTCATTTTTTTTATATTGCGTATCTTTTGAAAATAAATATGCTATGATGCACATGATGCAGACAGGACTGGCTGGCAGTGCATCTCTGAACACAAGGTCGAAGCTTCGGTTTAACTCAGAACCCCAAATCCACTTGAAACCCAAAGTCAACTGAGACACTGTTGTCTGAACCCAAAGTCACCAACAGAACCACAAGTCACCAACGGTACCTGTAATAATGATCAAACCCTTCCCCAGTCACGGGTGTCGTCTAGGCCAGGGTAAAGTCGAGAGAAACACAACATAAATAACCTTTCGCAGAATACCATCATATACATACCTGAAGTATGCAACGACAATATCCCACCAGGGTCTGAACTGCTTGTGATATCAATGTTCCGCTAAGTGGCGCAATACCACCCGCTTCCCATGAATCACTCTATTCCTAAGCATCCTAGATTTCACTCATGGTCTGGGTATTGGACCTTTTACCTCAAGTGACTCCCACCCCAACAGAGAGAAACAGACAACCAGCCAGCCAGATAAACAATGAATGTGAATGAATGCAAACATAAGTGCAAACATAAATGCAAACAATAAATAATGAATGCAAACAATAAATAATGAATGCAATAACAAAACAGCAAACAGCAACCAAAACCCTAACCTAGAGAGCGCTAGGAGAGACTCGCTTAGGGAAGACGGACCAGCACAGGTCAACTTCTCTATGTCCCCAGCAGAGTCGCCAGCCGTCGCATTACGCGAAAAACCGGTGGGAAAACAAGAACAACAGAGCCGCCACCGTGCGT
This sequence comes from Lathyrus oleraceus, assembly GCF_024323335.1. Lineage (NCBI taxonomy): Eukaryota > Viridiplantae > Streptophyta > Magnoliopsida > Fabales > Fabaceae > Lathyrus > Lathyrus oleraceus. The sequence goes on along the minus strand of NC_066580.1, from coordinate 33,859,840 downwards.
TATTTATCCCAAAAGAGGGAAAGGAAACGCTCAGAGTAAACCTGGAAAAAGCATGGTCTCGCGACCAAAGAGAATGGGATCGGGAGTCGGTTATGCGAAGGGAAGGTATTAGCACCCCTACGCATCCGTCGTACTCGACGGGATCCACGCACAATAGGAAGGAAAATGGTTGCTAAAACACTGCTCACACACACACACTGGCTGAAAGAGACACAGGAAAACAAACAAGACTGAAACTGACTCGGCAGGATATCGCATCCTGGGCCTACTTAGTCTATCAAGCATAGACATCAGAGTCTAAGTAGTTCGGACTGGGGAAACGACACATGCTCGCTAGGATATCGCATCCTATGCATACGTATCTCCTTTGGACGAAGGAGAATCAGAGCATTCGTAGCTCGGCTAACACGCACACAAACAGACACAGGCAAAGGCAAAACGTGGAGCCCGAATGCCAATCACTGGACTTACATCAGCATCCGAACCCAAAACACACACAGGAAACTAACTGCCAATCGCTGGACTTACGTCGGACTCCAACCAGAAAAGGAGAAACAACTCACACAAACAAAACAAAAAGGCGCCCGGAGAGATCAGCTCATCTCCTGCCTACGTACCTCATCTGGTATGAGGATCAGGGCGACGTAGTTCCCCTACGCAGGGACAAAGGACTAGCCTAAGCAGATAACAGAGGGAGACACAACTAGGGAGACTACGACTCGAGCCTAGATGTCATCATGCAAATTCATCCCTAAGTTAAGGTTTCTAGCTAACTTGCACAGGAAGAAAGCCTATCCTAAACATGACTTGCACAAGAAGCAAGCCAAACCAAACCTATCTTGCACAGGAAGCAAGCTAAAGCAAACACACAAGCACAGGTAGCACACACTATATGCAAACAATGGGCTCAATCAAGGTTAGGTTTTAGTTGAGGGGTCATATCAACCTCAACAAACAAACCACTGTAACAGGGTAATGTTAGCTCTTAACCCTAACATTGAGAGTTAGGGTGAAGCTGATGAAAGGTGAGTGAAGATGAGACTTCACAGCTCTTATCCCTGGCCTGGGAGAGCTTAAGACAAGAATGTGTGGGTTCAGGAAGTAGGAACCCTTCTACACATTTGACACTGACTCAACTGTACAATTGTACAAGATCTTGGGTTGGTATCTGCAATGCATCAACACAGTGATGTGAGCAAAGCAGATGACACACAGAATAGCAGAGGATGGATTGCACATCCCTTGTATCTGCCAATGCCTCTTCACTTAGGAGGTCTTTGAACAAGTGCAAGGACAAAGGTAAACAGTCACAAACATTGCCTCTTAAGGAGGACTTCAGACAGGTGCCTGGCCAAGTAACAGGCCAGGTCTTCCAGACTACATGGAGTAAGGAAATTATACCTCAATGCAAATTGCTTATCAAGCAAAGCAAATCAAAGTTCACAAGGAACTAATAGCAACTAATGTACCTGAAATCAGTCAAACACAATTAGTACACCAAACACAAAGTTAAAATAAACAGCATAAGAGTCAAACAGATAAAACAGTCAATCAGATGTGCAAAGCACAAGCTCAAAGCAAGTGAGCTAAGCAACCTACAAAACACACAAGTTAGTTCATGATAAACAATCAAACTCAATCAACTTGTACTAATCTCTTTGAAGCGTTTGCTGCTTGACCTGAAACAACAAGCTTAAACATGAGCAACAAGACCACTAGGGCAAGCCTAGGGTCAAAAAGAGACAAAAAGTTTAAAACAGCAAGGGACAAGTATCCAAAGTCAAGACAAATCAATCAAGACGCAAACCCAAGTGGTTTCACAATCATATCATTCATCATCATCATTTCACAAACAGATTAGGTCAAAGCATGGCAAATGGAACCTCAAAGAAGTCAACAGGATGAATCAACTCAAATCCAATCACAAACATTTCAAAAATTCCTCAAATAAATCATGATCAAACATCATCCACAACATGATAGGCATACCAAATTTAAGCTCATTTGGATCAAAGGAAGTAGGTCAATGAAAATCAGAAAGTCAAAGCAAGTTCAAGCATACTCATACAAAGCATCAAAACATGCACCAACTTCAATTAATCATAAAACAGAAACAACACATGATAAATGAATGGGGCCAAAGCCATGATGTACTTCAAGATGTCCACCATGCACATGTCAAATTTCAAGTCCATCCAATTAAGCATAAGAATTTCACAAATCATATGGCATCATGTGTCACAAAAGTCAACAATTTGGTCAAACAGGGGGGAAATTATCAATCAAATAGGAAATGCATTCAAAAATTCCAGAAAAATTCACACACATTCTAAACATGCACAAGTTTCTTCATGCAAAAATCCAGACCATTTTGAGTTCAATAGGCATGGTAATTAAAATCATGAAGTTGGACATACATGGTGTGACACAAATTGTCACACCCCTATTCAAAAAAATCATATCTCCACAACCAGCAATGATAAAATTACAAACTCTACACCAAAATCACCATGAACATGTCTAGTTTAAGCACAAAACATTTGGGAGTCATTGGATAATGTATCATCATTTCACAAGCAATTTGGCAAGGCATACACAAAATGGACACACATGAACAAACCCTAGGCATTTTTAAAATCTACACGTGCAAAAAATCTGGAAAAATCACCATAAAAAACTAGAGGTCAAGAGGAGCATTTCACAAAAAACCCCATCAAATTTGGATTAAAATTGAAGAACTTATGATTTTTCTAAGTTGCCATGCCAAAATGAAATAAATATTGAAAAAGAAATTGAATTAAATAAAATAATGAAACGGGAATGGCAAAATGGTAATATTGCGTTCATTTAAATGGAACGCTGCGTTCCAATTAGAAGGCGTGGCAAGCGTTCATTGGTTACATGGCAATGAAACAGGAGACATGCAGGAGGAATATCCAAAAACACGATTCTGGGTTTAACATTAGGGTTTATGCGCCATCAGCATCATGTTCATCCACACTATGAATAATTTTTCCAGATTTTAGAAACACATACACTAATCAACTCATCTCATCACGTACAATACAAATCCAACCTTAGTTTTCATCAATTCGAGCTAAACAGGATGAACCATGCACAAACATATTTAACAACCAAACTTTGAATCCATGTATCTTCTTTAATACTCAACCATTTCTCTTGATTCAAAGCTCAATACATTCATGGCAAAAAGATCTATAAGATGCATAGCACGATTTCATCAAAGGCTAGATTCGAATTTCACCTGATTTTGAAGAGCAGTGATGAACTGATGTTTTTCTGGCCGTGGAAAGTGTAAACAGATGAACAATGATGCTCTAGATGATGAATGGACAAGTATGGAAAGCTTAGCTACTCTGATTCTCGCCCCAAATCTGAACTGCCATGAATGAAGCTCAATGGAACAGTGCTGGAAGATGGCCTTACAGTCGTGATTTACTGCTTGCAATGGCTTCACAAATGTTGGTGAATGATGAACCAAAGCTCCAGAACACGGGTTCTTTGCAATTTTTAGGAAAAAGTTTCAAGTGAAGAAAATGAGTGTTCTTGAGGGAAAACGAATTTTGATCTGGTTTGTGTGCTGTGGCTAGGGTTTTTCAGACTGAAATGATGCACTATATACTTGGATTAACATTGCTAAACATGGTTAGTCAAGTGGTAATTGGTTTTAGCTCAAATGGAGTGTTTTTGACAATTTACTAAAAACCACCCAAATTGCATGGGGTGCATGTTAATGCACGAAATTGGGCCTTAGGCAAATCCCAAATGCAATTTCTGAACAATTGTAATTGGTATAATGCATTGGAAATGATTTATTTGAAAGTCCATTTTTCAACTCACCTCTTTTTTAATTCATGCACTTGGAAAAAGACCATTTTGATTGGAAGATTTTTGGTGAATTGTGATGAAAGATTTGGATAGAGCACATCAAATATGACTTGTAGCAAAAAACCCCACCCAATTTGGCCAAATGGTTTGGAAGATATGCCACTTTGAAGTTCAAAAAAACTTGAGAATGATTTGATCATAACTTGCCAACCATGAATGAGAAATGAGTGTTCTTGGACTTTTTGGAAAGGTGAGAGCAAGATATTCAACTTTCATGTTGGACAAAATTTCATTTGAAGCTTGTATGATAATGTAAATTTGAGGAGAAAAACTTTCTATTTTTGGCAGTTGAAAATTACAGGTCACCTGCCATTTTTGGAAACTTTTTGTCTGACTTCAAATTCTTCAATCTTGATCTTTGAAATGTCAAATGAGACTTGTATGGACATGAATGAACCCTTTCAAACCATCTCCCACCTTGAAATCCATAAAATCAGGCACAGTTGACCACAGTTGACCATAGTTGACTTTCTAGGGTTTCTGATGGACTGAACAATGACTGATGACTTCTGAGCACCCAATCCTTGACCAAACCACTTCAAAAGGACCCCTAGGTCATGTGAACATGTTGGGCCAACCCTAGGGCCTTGTCTCAATGAAAATTGCACTTGCTTGCTTGATTGACTGATCTCCTGACCAGTTTGACCTAATTTGTCAGTTGAACTTGCACTTGGGCAAAGGACAATGCAATGCTATGTTATGGACTATGTTATGTTAATTACCTAATATGAGAATGTATGTATAAAAGGTAGGTGCAAATTTGAGGTGCTACAGCCATGCATATTTTCTTTATTTCAATTGCATTCTCATTTGGATCTTCAGCGCATGAGTTCGAATCCTGACGTGTGTGTGTTTCTGAATTTATTTTGAACTCTCTTGTTAACTTGCCATGCGTGGGTTCGAATCTGGTTGTGTACATGTTGCTAATTTCATTCAAATTCCATTTTCCATATTATTTCACATTTATTTCATTTTTATTCATTCAACTTCAAAAAATCATAAAAAATAGTAGATAGATTCAAATTGATCCCAATTTTTTTTCGTGATTTTGTTTTAATCTCTAGTTTTTTATAGAATTTATTTCATGAATTGTATGTTTCTAGATTTTTATCTTGTAATTTTTTATTGCACTTTGTAGCACCTCAAATTTGCACCCACCATTTTTGTACATTCATTTTCATTTTAGGTCATTAACATTAGCATTTTCCACTGCATAGCATTGCATTGTCCATTGCCTAGTGCAAGTCATCAGTCAAGACTGGTCAGGAGATCCAGTTGTGCAAGCAAGCAAGTGCATTTCCTATTGAAGCAAAGCCCTAGGATTGGTTCATTGTGTTCATGTGACCTAGGGATCATTTTGAAGTGGTTTGGCCAAAGATTGGATGTTCAGAGATCATCGGTCAAGATGCAATTCATCTGAAACCCTAAGAAGTCAACAAAAAGTCAACTGTCAATTCAATCATGGATTTGAAGGTGGGAGATGGTTAGAGAGGCCTCATTCATGTCCATACAAGTCTCATTTGACATTTCAAACATCAACAATGAAGAATTTGAGGTCAGATGAAAAGTTTCCAAAAATAGTAAGTGACCTGTAATTTGAAATTGCCAAAAATGGAAAGGTTTTCTCCTCAAGTTTACATCATCAAGCAAGCTTCAAATGAAATTTTGTCCAACATGAAAGTTGTAGATCTTGCTCTCCCATTTCCAAAACGTCCAAGATCATGAATTTCTCATGTGTGGTTGAAAAGATATGGATCAATCATGGCCAAATGAATTTGAACTTCAAGCATGCATAACTTTCACACCAAATGGCCAATGGAAGTGGTTCTTTTTGCAACATTCATGTTTTGACCTCTACTATCCAAATTATGCACCACAAGCCATGCATTCTCATCACATATTTTTTTGATTTTTCACTTGATTTTGGGATGGAATTTTCAAATTTAAAAGTAATGCATTGTTTACACATTTCAACACTTCCATTGGCTTACAAACAGAATTTTGAGTGGATTTAGGCCCAAATTCGTGTACTGTTCCATTCATACAGTGCATAGAGGTGGAAATATCAATTTGCATAAACACTTGTTTTCACTAATTCCACTTACCACATGGCTGAACATGATTAAGAACTTGATTAACAGATGATATATAAGTGAAACCCTAATAGATTTCAGCATTAACACTTCATAATTTCTCAGATCCAGATCTATTTCACACTTTTTTTCACATTGTGCTCTCAAATTTTTCTGCAAATTTCTTCAAAAGCATTGCATGTTTCTTGATTAATCCTTCATCCACAAGCATAGTTGGACATTTTGGAAGCAAGATCCATCCATTTTCATGCAAATTCGAAGCTGTTGAAGCTCACCTCCATCAATGGCAGTTGGATTTTCCAGCAATATCAAGCACGATTAACACTCAAGCATTCATCCAAATCATCATTCAAGAGCTGAGGAGCAACTGTTTGGACTTCTAAAGGCCTGAATCGCTCTGTTCCAGTTCTGCACTTCCATTAAGGTCAGATTTCGAATGTCATGATTGAGGAAATTGATAGATGCATGTTGTAGGTCTTTCATAGGTGATTAATCTGAGCTTTGTTTCACTGAATTCCATGGAGAAATGAGATAGTTATGATAGATCTAAGTTTGATACATGAAAATTATTTTGCTCGAATCTTTGAACCTAGGTCGAATTAGGTTAAACCAAGCCTTGATCTGTGATGTATGATGAAGGACGAGTCTATTGATATGCGTATGGTGAATTTCTGTGCATGTTTGTTCTTGATGATGATGAACACGATGAACATGGATGAACACTTAGGGTTTTAACTCCCAGACTGCATTTGATCCATTTCCCCGCGTGTTGCATGTGATTTGGTGTTAGAGGCCATGTACTGGTCCAGCGAGGCATCCACATGGCCTTTTGATTGGTTGCTTTTGATTTGCCGTGCCACCTCAGTTAAGTGAAATGGTGCGTTTCACTTAACTGACGCCTAATTTGAAATGGCGCACGGTTCGATCCTACTGATGGACATTTGCCAATTTTGCTTTGCTGAATTATTTCATTTCATTCATCCATGTTCATATGCTTCATTCATGTTTTTTTATTTTCTCTTCACTTCCAAAAATTCATAACTACATAAATAATGATCCAATTGATGTGAGATTTTTTGCACTTTGTCCCTCATGATGTCTACTATTTTATGAGTATTTTTCCAGAATTTGTGCTCGGTTGGAATTTAAATTTGCCTAGGGTTTGTGTATGCATATGCTATCTTGCACCTTGCTTGCCATTTTCTTTGTGAAATAATGATGGTTGATCCAATGAATGTGAAAATTGACATGCTTAAACTAGACATCCTAATTGACATTTTGGTGTTGAGTTTTCATTTTTTGCACTTTTGGTTGTTGAGATATGATCTGATTAACGTAGGTGTGACAATGTGTGTCACACCTTTGCTTGCTTGATTTGTTGATTTTCTTTCCCATGCCAAATAAATGCCAAATGATGTGATTTTTTTGCATGATGTTTCTTCTGGATTTAGGATTTCTCATGAATTTTTGTGGAATTTTTGGATCCTTTTCGGATTTGTTTGAGATTTTCTTTGCTGGTTGACCATTTGTGGACTTTTGATGAGTGTTGAACTTTAATGATTTGGGAAATGCTTATGCTTTGTCATATGAACTTGAAATTTTACACATGTTTTCTAGACACATTGAAGTTTATTGTGGCTTTGGTTTGAGTCATTTATCATTTGTCATCTCTGTTTTAGGATTGCCTTAAGTTGATGTATCAATTTGTGCCTCCATTGAGCTTGTTTGTGCTTACCATGACTTTATGAATTTATTTGCCATGCTTAGACTTATCCAAATGCCTTGATTTTTTGTGTGTTGATCATGTGATGTGTTATGTTTAGCCATGATTTTTCTTGAGATTTATTGAACCATTTTAGAATTAATATGGATGTGTTCATTCTGTTGCTTCTATGAGCTTTAAATTTGCATGCTTCGCCTTATTTGACTTGTGAAATGGTTTTGGTTCATGTTCTGTTTTGAATTATTTCTCCCCATTTGACCGTAGGCCTTGTTCTAGTGGTTTATGCTTATGTTTGAGCTTTGGTTTCAGGTTAAAGAAGTGCATTGCCTTAGGTGGATTGATTCACATTGCTTGAATTGGATTATTTGAGATTGGTTTACTAACTTTGACTTGTTTTGTAGGTTACTTGTAGCTCATTTGATTTGAGCTTGTGCTTTGCATCTTGATGCATTGCTTGCTTGTCTGTTTGACCTTGTCTGTTGACCATTGGTTATTAACTGTCTGTTTGACTTTTCTGAGTTGTGTACTGACTGAGTTGGATTGTTTTCAGGTACATTAGTTGCTCTAGTTCATTCTGAACTTGCTTTTTCTTTGCTTGATAGCTTAAGCATTGAGGTATAACTTCTCTGACTTCATGTAGTCTGGAAGACCTGTTCTGTTACTTGGACAGGCACCTGTCTGAAGTCCTCCTTAAGAGGCAATGCTTGTGTTTGTTTATCATTGTGCCCTGTACATTCAAAGACCTCCTAAGTGAAGAGGCATTGGCAGATACAAGAGATGTGTAGTCCATCTCCTGCTATTCAGTGTGGCATCCACTTTGCTCACACACCTTGTGTTGATGCATTATGGATAATAGCCCAAGATCTTTGTTGTGTCAGTCATGTGGATAGAAGAGTTCCAACTTTCTGAACTCCCACACTTTCATTTGTCTGAAGCTCTCCCAGGCCAGGGATAAGAGCTGTGAGGCACACCCCTCACTTCCTATTTCATCTACTTCACCCTAACTCTCAATGTTAGGGTTAAGAGCTAACATCACCCTGTTACAGTGGTTTGTTTGTCGAGGTTGATATGACCCCTCGACTAAAACCTAACCTTGATTGAGCCAACTGATTGCATATAGTGTGTGCTACTTGTGCTTGTATGTTTGTGTTTTTTAGTTTAACTTGCTTCCTGTGCAAGTTAGGATTAGTTTGGCTTGCTTCCTGTGCAAGTCATGTTTAGGTTAGCTTGCTTCCCGTGCAAGTTAGATAGAAACCTTAACATAGGGCTATGATGTATGACAACTTCTAGGCTCGAGTCGTAGTCTCCCTAGTAGTTCGTGTCTCCCTTTGTATCTGGTTAGGATAATCCTGTGTCCCTCCGTAGGGGAACTACGTCGCCCTGATCCTCATACCAGATGAGGTACGTAGGCAGGAGATGAGCTGATCTCTCCGGGCGCCCTTTTGTTTTGTTTGTGTGAGTTGTTTCTCCTTTTCTGGTTGGAGTCCGACGTAAGTCCAGCGATTGGCAGTTGGTTTCCTGTGTGTGTTTGTTGGTTCGGATGCTGATATAAGTCCAGCGATTGGCATTCGGGTTCCAGGTTTGCCTGTTTGTGTGGTTTTGTCTGTGCGTGTCAGTCGAGCTACGAATGCTCTGATTCTCCTTCGTCCGAGGAGATACGTATGCATAGGATGCGATATCCTAGCGAGCATGTGTCATTTCCCCAGTCCGAACTACTTCGACTCTGATGTCTATGCCTGATAGACTAAGTAGGCCCAGGATGCGGTATCCTGCCGAGTCAGTTTCAGTTTTGTTTGTTTCTTGTGTCTCTTTCAGCCAGTGTTTGTGTGTGTGTGAGCAGTGTTTTAGCAACCATTTTCCTTCCTTTTGTGCGTGGATCCCGTCGAGTACGACGGATGCGTAGGGGTGCTAATACCTTCCCTTCGCATAACCGACTCCCGATTCCATTCTCTTTGGTCGCGAGACCACGTCTTTTCCAGGTTTACTCTGAGCGTTTCCTTTCCCTCTTTTGGGATAAATAACGCACAGTGGCGGCTCTGTTGTTCTTGTTTTCCCGCCGGTTTTTCGCGTAATGCGACAGCTGGCGACTCTGCTGGGGACATAAGAGAAGTTGACATATGCTGGTCCATCTTCCCTAAGCGAGTCTCTCCTAGCGCTCTCTAGGTTAGGGTTTTGGTTGCTGTTTGCTGTTTTGTTATTGCATTCATTATTTATTGTTTGCATTCATTATTTATTGTTTGCATTTATGTTTGCACTTATGTTTGCATTCATTCACATTCATTATTCATCTGGATGGTTGTCTGTTTCTCTCTGTTGGGGTGGGAGTCACTTGAGGTAAAAGGTCCAATACCCAGACCATGAGTGAAATCTAGGATGCTTAGGAATAGAGTGATTCATGGGAAGCGGGTGGTATTGCGCCACTTAGCGGAACATTGATATCACGAGCAGTTCAGACCCTGGTGGGATATTGTCGTTGCATACTTCAGGTGTGTATATGATGGTATTCTGCGAAAGGTTATTTATGCTGCGTTTCTCTCGACCTTACCCCGGCCTAGACGACACCCGTGAGTGGGGAAGGGTTTGATCATTATTACAGGTACTGTTGGTGACTTGTGTTTCTGTTGGTGACTTTGGGTTCAGACGACAGTGTCTCAGTTGACCTTGGGTTTTCAAGTTGGATTTTGGGTTCTGAGTTTAGACCGAAGCTTCGACCTTGTGTTCAGAGATGCACGGCCAGCCAGTCCTGTCTGCATCATGTGCATCATAGCATATTTATTTTCAAAAGATACGCAGTAAAAAAAAATAAGAAAAAAAGAATGAAAAAAAAGAGAAAAATGAAAAAACAAAAAAAAACTAATCTCTGCATGCATATCATTTCTCAGGTACATTCCAGAGCTTATTCACTGATAGAGATGGCAACAGTCCTAGAGCCGAAGCGGAAGACCTGTTCCTACAGCTTTCATCGTGAGCCGTTGACTTCATTGATAGAGTTGGGTAGCTTTGTGACTAGTGATCGTCTGAAGGGATTTGTTAACCAGTTTGGGGATATTCTGACGTTGTTGAGGACGGTAGTCGATCCGGTGCCGCTGCAGACTCTTCTTCAGTTCTACGACCCGGAGCTTAGATGTTGCACCTTCCAAGACTATCAGTTGGCACCTACTCTCGAGGAGTATTCTATTTTGTTGGGTGTCCATATTCAGCATCAGGTTCCTTTCTTGGACGTACCAAGGGAAGTAGACTTCAGAGTTGTTGCCAGAGCTCTCCGGTTGAGTGTCAAAGAAGTTTGTGATAATTGGAAGCCCAGTGGGGATGTTGTGGGCCTGCCGTTGAAGTTTCTACTGAGAGTTGTTAGAGGAGAAGCAGAGAAAGGGAATTGGGAAGCTTTTCATGCCCAGTTTGCTGCTATGATCTATGGGATCGTCCTGTTCCCAAGTATGCCCAATTTTATTGACCATGCTGCCATCAGTATCTTTATTGGAGGGAATCCAGTTCCTACTCTTTTAGCTGACACTTACTATGCTATTCACAGTAGGCATGGTAAGGGTGGAGCTATCAGATGTTGTCTACCTCTCTTGCTCAGATGGTTCATGTCCCTTCTGCCAGTCAGTGGACCCTTTATGGATACTCAGAGCACTCTTAAGTGGACTTAGAGGGTCATGTCGCTTACTTCCTATGACATCAGATGGCAATCTTACCGGATGGATGTGAAGAATGTTATTATGAGTTGTGGAGAATTCCGGAACGTGCCACTCGTGGGGACCAAGGGTTGAATAAACTATAATCCAGTTCTTTCTCTTCGTCAGTTAGGGTTTGTAATGAAGGGAAAACCACTTGAGGCTGAGATAGCTGAAAGTGTGTATTTTGAGAAGCAGAGTGACCCGACTAGATTGGAGCAAATAGGAAGAGCTTGGAAGTCTGTTGGAGTGAAGGATGGATCTGTCTTAGGGAAGAAGTTTGCCATTGCTATGCCTGATTACACTGATTGGGTAAAGAAGAGAGTGGAAACTTTGTTGCTACCCTACAATAGGATGGAGCCACTTCAGGAGCAACCGCCTTTGATCCTTGCTGAGAGTGTGCCTGCTGAGCACTATAAGCAAGCCCTGATGGAAAATCGCCGGTTGAGGGAGAAGGAGCAAGATACCCAGATGGAGCTCTACAAAGCCAAAGCTGATAGGTTGCACTTGGCCCATCAACTCAGGGAAGTGCAAGGAGAGGATGCTAGTAGAGTGAGGAGCAAGAAGAGGTCCTATGAAGAGATGGAATCCATGTTGGATGCAGAACATCGGGAGTGTTTGAGGCTGCAGAGAGCTGAAGCCAGCTACCAGAAGAAGATCAGAGACTTGGAGAAGCAACTCAAAGACAAAGACGTCCAATTAAAGAAAGAGGTGGATTTGAGACAGGCATCAGAGGACTATCTTGGAGGAGAAGTCATGGAGCTTAGAAGACAATTGAAGGAGAAGATCACCCCTCTACCAGAATGTTCAGAATGCACACTGTTGATAGACCAGTGCCAGTACCTGAAGACTCTCATTCCGGAAGACCGTTTGTCTTAGATTGTACCTTTGATGTTTATGTCGAGAATCACCTCCAGGCTTGTTGGATGGGATTCATTTCTTTGTACTCTGTTTATTCGAATATTTGTTGACTCGGTTGTATGATCTTTTTGCCCTTATTTATAGATAAGGTTGTTGGTATTTCCCTGTTGTTTTCATTTACCTTGTATTGTGTTCCTTTGTTGCTGCAGGTTGCCATCTTTTGAAGATGGATCAGGCTCTTTGAATGCCTGAGAAATGAGCATATCATGTGCATCATACGCATCATTAACATCATACTCATTTCATTTGCATAACAGGTGTTCTTGTGCCGACTTCTCACTTTGGTTCCTGTGTTCAGGCATGATAGCTGATCAGAGACCGCATCGCTACTCAACGAGACTCAACCATCAAAGGAACATGGATCAAGTACAAGCTGAGTTAGCAGAGATGAGGGCTAACATGGCCCAGTTCATGCACATGGTGCAAGGGGTTGCGCAAGGACAAGAAGAACTCCGAGCTCTAGTTCAGAGGCAAGAAGCTGTAGTTCCGCCGCCCAACCAAGCTCTGCCAGAGGGAGGCCCGATCAACGACAACCCTACTGCTGCTGTTCCCATCAACAACTATGATGTAGGAGAAGAGTTAAGAGGTATTCGAATCAACGGTCAGCCTATTGCTCCAGAGACCGCCAATGCCAGAGTAGTCCGTGCTCCGGCCCGTAATCAGGCTCCGATTGTCGACAGACAAGAGGATATGTTTACTCTGCTCAGTGAAGGCGAAGACATATTGGGAAGGGTTGATGAGAGAGACCGCAAAGTTGAGGCCCTCACTGAAAAGATCCGTGCTTTGGAGTGTCAAAATTCTCTTGGTTTTGACGTAACTAATATGGGATTAGTGGAAGGTCTGAGAATCCCACACAAGTTCAAAGCACCCACTTTCGACAAATACAACGACACCTCTTGTCCTCGCACTCATGTGCAGGCATACTATCGAAAGATCTCGGCGTATACTGACGACGAGAAGATGTGGATGTACTTTTTCCAGGATAGCCTATCTGGGGCATCTTTGGATTGGTACATGGAGTTGAAAAGAGATTCGATCAGATGCTGGAGGGATTTGGGAGAAGCGTTCCTCAGACAGTACAAACATAACATGGATATGGCACCGACCCGGACTCAGCTGCAGAGTCTGTGTCAGAAAAACAATGAGAGCTTTAAGGAGTACGCCCAGAGATGGCGCGAGCTTGCTGCGAGAGTTCAACCCCCTATGCTGGAAAGGGAGTTGACAGACATGTTCATCGGCACTCTTCAAGGTGTGTTTATGGACCGGATGGGAAGCTGCCCATTCGGTAGTTTTTCTGATGTCGTCATCTGTGGCGAGAGAATAGAAAGTTTAATCAAGGCTGGCAGAATTCATGATGTGGGTTCTTCTTCGTCATCGAAGAAACCCTTCTCTGGGGCACCTCGCCGTAGAGAAGGAGAGACCAATGCTGTACAACACCGAGGGAATGTGTACAGAGGAAGTGTGAATAGAGATCAGTACCGCCCGGTGGCTGCAGTAACCATTCCTGCACCTCAACCTCGTCAACAACAACAACAGAGGGTTCAACAACCGCAACAACAGCAACAACAGCAACAACGTCCGTATCAGCCAAGACAAAGGATGGCTGATCGACGTTTTGATCCGTTGCCAATGTCGTACGCCGAACTATTGCCCAAACTACTCAGGTTGGGGTTTGTTGAGCTGCGTACAATGGCTCCACCAACAGTGTTGCCACCTGGATATGACGCCAACGTCCGCTGTGACTTTCATTATGGGGCACCAGGGCACCACACTGAAAAATGCCGGGCTTTCCAGCACAAGGTTCAAGATTTGATCGATGCCAAGGCGATCAACTTTGCTCCGGTACCCAACGTAGTGAACAATCCTATGCCTCATCATGGAGGACATAGGGTGAATTGTGTTGAAGGGGAAGAAGCTGAAGATCTAGTTGATAGTGTTGAGGATGTTCAGACTTCTCTGATAATTGTGAAGGGCCGTCTGCTGAAGGGGGGTGTCTACCCGGGCTGTGATGAGGGCTGTTTGGGTTGTGTCGAAGCTGTTAACGGTTGTGACCAGTTGAGGGCTGGTATTCAAAAGTTGATTGATGAAGGTTGCGTTCAGTTCAGTCGGGCTGTCAAAGATAATGGGTCGGTGTCAACTGTCACCATCTACTTTAAAGCGGCTGAAGGACGAGGACAAGGGGTTGTTAGTACATCTGCAGCAAGTGGTACCCCAGTTACCATTTCCGCTCCGGTAACCATCAGTACTCCAACTACTATCGTTGCGTTTGGAAGAAGACCAGTTGAGAATAGTAGGGCTGTCCCTTGGAGGTATGATAATGCCTATCGCAGCAATCGAAGGGCTGATAATCAGACGAGGCCAACAGGTCAAACGCCTGTGACGATCAGTGCACCCGTGAAAACTCCTGTGGTTGTGAGTCCCGTTGTGGACAACGTTGGTGGACCAGGAGGTTTCACTCGGAGTGGATGACTGTTTGCTCCTCAGCCGTTGAGAGATGCTAATGCTGAGGCATCCGCTAGGGCGAAGGGCAAACAGGTTGTCGTTGACGAGGAACCGGCTCAGAAGGAGGCTGAGGGTTCATTTGAAAAGGACGTAGAAGAATTCATGAAGATTATAAAGAAGAGTGACTACAAGATCGTAGATCAGCTCAATCAGACTCCGTCCAAAATTTCAATTCTCTCTTTGCTACTGTGCTCTGAGGCACATCGTGATGCCTTGCTGAAGATGTTGAACATGGCATACGTACCGCAAGAGATTTCCGTCAACCAACTAGAGGGAGTGTTGGCCAACGTGAGCACCAGGCATGGTGTAGGTTTCACTGACCTAGACTTGACGCCTGAGGGTCGCAATCATAACAAAGCCTTGCATATCACTATGGAATGCAAAGGTGCAGTTTTGTCTCACGTGTTGGTAGACATCGGGTCGTCGTTGAATGTCTTACCGAAGCAGATTTTGAAGAAGATTGATGTTGAAGGAGTTGTGCTCACTCCTAGTGACCTTATTGTGCGCGCATTTGATGGATCCAAACGTTCTGTGTTTGGTGAAGTTACCTTGCCAGTGAAGATAGGTCCAGAGGTTTTCGACATCATTTTCTATGTTATGGACATTCAACCCGCCTACAGCTGTCTGTTGGGGCGTCCGTGGATTCACGCAGCAGGAGCAGTCTCGTCAACTCTCCACCAAAAACTCAAGTATGTCTGGAACGGCCAAATTGTGACCGTGTGTGGCGAAGAGGAGATTCTGGTGAGTCACATTTCCTCATTCAAGTATGTCGAGGTAGATGGCGAGATCCACGAAACGTTATGCCAGGCATTTGAGACCGTGGCTCTGGAGAAGGTAGCTTATGTTGATCAGAGGAAGCCGGGTGCTTCGATTGCTTCTTACAAGCAAGCCAAGGAGGTCGTGGATTCCGGCAGAACTCAGGGTTGGGGTAAGATGGTGGACTTGCCTGTCAAGGAGGACAAATTCGGCATTGGTTTTGAGCCTCTCCAAGCAGAGCAGAGCGTACAGGCGGGACCGAGTGCCTTTACCAGCGCCGGGCTGATGAATCATGGCGACGTCTTTGCAATTGCTGGTGAAGACTGTGACAGTGACTGTGCTCTAGACATCTGGGTTCGCCCGTGTGCCCCAGGGGAGTCTATCAACAATTGGACAGCTGAAGAAGTGGTCCAAGTTACTCTTCAGACAGAGTAATTTTCCTTTGTTTTTTCATTTTGCATGAAAACCCTACGTTCTGCCCAAGGCGTAGTGGTTCATTGCAGGGCCTCATCATGTTTTAATGATTATCATAAATAAAGGACGTTTTGCAATCAAATTTTGTGATCCCTGTCTTTCTATTTTTTGTTTTCACTTTTTCTAAAAAATAATAAAAATGGCAATGTTTTTGTTTTTTTGTGACTTTATTGAAATCTTTTTCTAAAAACAAAACATTAAACATGCAGAAGAGATCTTTCGGCATCCACTGTGAACAGTTCTGTTATGCCTCGTCATGATTTCAATAATCCCATCTACCAAGCTGAAGAGGAGAGTGAGGAAGACTGTGAACTCCCCGCAGAATTGGTCAGATTGCTGAAGCAAGAGGAAAGGGTCATCCAACCTCATCAGGAGGAGTTGGAAATTGTTAATCTGGGTACTGAGGACGCCAGAAGAGAGATCAAGATTGGGGCTGCTCTAGAGGACTCTGTCAAGAGGAGGCTGATTGAGATGCTGAAAGAATATGTGGAGATATTCGCCTGGTCATATCAAGACATGCCTGGGTTGGATACAGACATTGTAGTGCATCGGCTACCCCTTAGAGAAGAGTGTCCTTCGGTCAAGCAGAAGCTTCGCAGAACTAGTCCTGATATGGCTGTCAAGATCAAGGAAGAGGTTCAGAAGCAGTGGGATGCAGGTTTTCTGGCTGTTACCAGTTATCCACCGTGGGTAGCCAACATTGTTCCTGTGCCGAAGAAGGATGGCAAAGTCAGAATGTGTGTCGACTACCGAGATTTGAACAGAGCGAGTCCGAAAGATGATTTCCCATTACCTCACATCGATGTATTGGTTGATAATACGGCTCAATCCTCGGTATTCTCTTTCATGGACGGTTTCTCGGGCTATAATCAGATCAAGATGGCGCCAGAGGACATGGAAAAGACGACATTCATTACACCTTGGGGCACATTCTGCTACAAAGTGATGCCATTTGGGCTGAAGAATGCCGGTGCTACCTATCAGAGGGCAATGACGACTCTCTTTCATGACATGATGCACAAAGAAATTGAAGTGTACGTGGATGATATGATTGCGAAGTCACAGACAGAAGAGGAGCACCTGGTTAATCTACAGAAGTTGTTTGACAGGTTGGTCAAGTTCAAACTGAGGCTGAATCCGAACAAGTGTACGTTTGGTGTGAGATCAGGGAAGCTGTTAGGCTTCATTGTCAGTGAGAAAGGGATTGAGGTTGATCCTGCAAAAGTCAAGGCTATTCAAGAGATGCCTGAACCAAAAACGGAAAAGCAAGTCCGTGGGTTTTTAGGGAGGTTGAACTACATTGCAAGGTTCATATCTCACCTAACGGCCACGTGTGAACCAATTTTCAAATTGCTCAGAAAGAATCAGGCGATCAAGTGGAATGATGACTGTCAGAAGGCTTTTGACAAGATAAAAGAGTATTTACAGAAACCTCCAATCCTAATTCCTCCAGTTCCAGGGAGACCATTGATAATGTACCTATCAGTTACCGAGAACTCGATGGGGTGTGTATTGGGGCAGCATGACGAGTCTGGTCGAAAAGAGCATGCCATATACTACCTTAGCAAAAAGTTTACCGACTGTGAAACAAGATATTCACTGCTCGAGAAAACTTGATGTGCTTTGGCCTGGGCTTCTCGCCGACTAAGGCAGTATATGTTGAACCATACTACCTTGTTGATTTCCAAGATGGATCCAGTAAAGTACATCTTTGAGAAGCCGGCTCTCACCGGGCGCGTTGCTCGATGGCAGATGATTTTAACAGAATATGACATTCAGTACACGTCACAGAAAGCCATCAAAGGTAGTATCCTGTCAGACTACCTTGCCGAGTAACCAATTGATGACTATCAGCCTATGATGTTTGAATCCCCTGATGAGGACATCATGTATCTAAAGATGAAAGATTGTGAAGAGCCACCTGTCGAGGAAGGACCGGATCCTGATGACAAGTGGACACTGATGTTTGATGGGGCTGTGAATATGAACGGTAACGGTGTTGGGGCAGTGCTCATTAATCCTAAAGGTGCTCATATACCTTTCTCTGCCAGATTGACGTTTGATGTCACCAACAACGAAGCTGAGTATGAGGCTTGTATCATGGGGATAGAAGAAGCCATTGATCTGAGGATCAAAACTCTTGACATATTTGGAGATTCGGCTCTAGTGATCAATCAGGTCAATGGAGATTGGAATACGAACCAGCCGCATCTGATTCCGTATAGAGATTACACCAGAAGAATACTGACATTCTTCAAGAAGGTGAAGTTGTATCATGTCCCCCGGGATGAGAATCAGATGGCTGATGCTCTGGCTACTTTATCTTCCATGATAAAGGTTCATTGGTGGAATCATGTGCCACATGTTGCGGTGAATCGACTCGAGAGGCCTGCGTATGTGTTTGCAGCCGAGTCTGTTGCGATTGATGAGAAGCCGTGGTACTATGACATCAAGAACTTCCTCAAGACTCAGGAGTATCCTGAAGGTGCATCAAAGAATGATAAGAAGACCCTGAGAAGGCTAGCTGGAAGCTTTTACTTGAATCAGGATGACGTGTTGTACAAGAGGAACTTTGACATGGTCTTGCTCAGATGCGTGGATAGACACGAAGCAGACATGTTGATGCAAGAAGTGCACGAGGGTTCGTTTGGTACCCATGCTGGTGGTCATGCAATGTCAAAGAAACTGTTGAGAGCCGGTTATTACTGGATGACTATGGAATCCGATTGTTTCAAGTACGCTCGGAAGTGCCATAAATGCCAGATCTATGCTGATAAGGTGCATGTACCACCAAGCCCGTTGAATGTCATGAACTCGCCTTGGCCGTTCGCCATGTGGGGCATCGACATGATTGGGAAGATTGAGCCTACTGCTTCTAATGGACATCGCTTCATCTTGGTCGCGATTGATTACTTCACCAAATGGGTAGAAGCAGCTTCCTATACCAACGTCACCAAACAAGTGGTTGCCCGGTTCATCAAGAAAGAAATCATCTGTCGTTATGGAGTCCCTGAGAGAATCATCACTGACAATGGTTCAAATCTCAACAACAAGATGATGAAAGAACTTTGCAGAGATTTCAAGATCGAACATCACAATTCTTCTCCTTACAGACCGAAGATGAATGGTGCTGTAGAGGCGGCAAATAAGAATATCATGAAGATTGTGCAGAAGATGGTCGTCACGTACAAGGATTGGCATGAGATGTTGCCTTTCGCTTTGCATGGGTACCGTACTTCAGTGCGTACGTCGACCGGGGCAACCCCGTATTCCCTTGTGTATGGTATGGAAGCAGTCCTACCAGTTGAAGTGGAGATCCCTTCTCTGAGGGTATTATTGGATGTCAAGCTGGACGAAGCCGAGTGGATTCGTACAAGGTTTAATGAGTTAAGCCTTATCGAAGAGAGACGTTTAGCAGCTGTATGCCATGGGCAGTTGTATCAGAGAAGGATGAAGCGAGCCTTTGATCAGAAAGTGCGTCCTCGGACATTTCAGACTGGTGATCTAGTTCTGAAGAGGATCCTTCCTCCCGGTACAGATAACAGGGGCAAGTGGACTCCTAATTATGAAGGTCCATATGTTGTGAAGAAGGTCTTCTCCGGTGGAGCCTTGTTGCTTACAACAATGGATGGTGAAGATTTTCCGTCCCCTGTTAACTCAGATGTAGTCAAAAAATACTTCGCATAAATTGACCCGTTGGACAAAAAGAATAAAAGAGTCCAGGCAAAAAAGGGCATCCCGGCGAACCAAAAAAACAGAAAGGAAAGGTTCGGGCAAAAATTAGGGATAAAAAAGGAAAAGAATTTGTACATCCGGTAAGTCGAAAACCCGCAAGGGCGGCTTAGGCAAAAATGGGTATCCCGGTGGATTGAAAACCCGAAAGGGCGATCCAGCCAAAAGAGGGATTAGAGCGAAGACTACAGTCTGAGTTATCTGTACTTCATCGCGCTTCGTCAGCTACCATCTCGAAAGATGTGATCGGTCCAGTCATTCTTCTCAGAAAGCAAGGAGTTGGGAGGAAATTGATGATCTATGAATTATAACAGAATTGGGAAACAGTGGATGCCGTGTTCACATTGCCATTAGGATAGTTTATTTTCCTTTTGTGTGCAATTACCTCTTCCTAGGAATTGCTTCCCAATGTATTTGCCTTTTCAGGCGCATTTTCAATCAATAAAAGTCGTTATTCAGATAAATAGCTCTTTGTCTTTATTTTTACTGTTTTGTTTGCGAAAACGTCCGAATTTTTGATAAACATTGCATATAAAAACATGAAGGCTAAACAATAACGTGCAGAAAGATCAAAACATTTGAAAATCCTTTTGAATGTTGAGGACACTTGAGCGTATCTTGTCCACGTATCCCTTGGGGCATCTGTTATTCCGTTTTGCAGGTCGTCATCTGTGAGTGTTCCCCAGTAGTTATTTTCCCAGAGCAGGGTTCATCCAACCAGTGGATGGGACAAGTTTCCATAGCAGACTGATATCTGCATCCCCAGCTGAGTTGATTCTACCTGTGGATTGCATGGGTCATCCCCAGCGGAGCAGTTATTTCCCCAAGCAGAGTTTATCCTACTTGTGGATTGCTGGGGATATCCCCAGCAAAGTTGTCGGTTTTGTCAGTAGCAAGTTGCTTTATTACTCCCCAGCGAGTTGCCTTGTCTTCCCCTAGCGGCGTTGTATTGATGGTTCCCCGGCAGTTGCCTTGTTCTTTCCCCTAGCAGAGTTGGATTGATGGTTTCTCAGCACAGTCGTCCTGTGTATTTCCCGGCGGAGTTTTCATCATTTTTGCATTTTGCATGTGGTGATCATTGCATCCTCCAAAACTGCGTAGCATTTCCATTCCATATGGAGCATTACGCCATAAAAAAATTCAAACATACGCATTCATGTGTTAACCCAATCAGACCGTATCCCCGGCAGAGGCGGATCATTTTTGTTCAACATTTGTACAGCACGTCTGCTACAGTTGCTTTGACAGCATTCGGAATTGATATCCCCACAGAGGTTTATTTCCTCACCCGTTGGTGACAGAAAGCCTGTTTCTCCCCAGTGAGACCTCCGGCAAGTGATCAGCCTTGCCTTGACATATTTAAGATGTCATTCTTGTGATACTGATAAGTTGTCATATCAACACCCGCGCGTGTTCTTTGTTCGGTGTCTATAAGCATCGAGTCCTCACCCCAGTCATCAGTAAATGTCTGGTCATTTTTTGGTGTCGGTAAACACCATTGTTTCGGTGTCTGTAAACATCGAGTCTCACTCCAGTCATCGGTCAATGTCTGGTCATTTTTGGATGTCAGTAAACACCATTGTTTCGGTGTCTGTAAACATCGAGTCTCACTCCAGTCATCGGTCAATGTCTGGTCATTTTTGGATGTCAGTAAACACCATTGTTTCGGTGTCAGTAAACATCGAGTCTAACTCCAGTCATCGGTAAATGTCTGGTTGCTTTTGTTTGATGTCGATAAACATCATCTTTCGATGTCGGTAAACATCGAGTCTCACTCCAGTCATCGGTAAATGTCTGATAATTCCCCAGCTAGATCCCCAGTAGAGTCATCGGTAAATGTCCTATCTGGTTTCCAGTCGCTAGTATTGGTTTTTTCTCTTCCCAGTAGATTTTTCCCCAGTCATCGGTAAATGTCTGGTCATTTTTTTTTTTGATGTCGGTAAACATCATCTTTCGATGTCGGTAAACATCGAGTCTCATCCCAGTCATCGGTAAAGGTCTGGTCGTGCTTTATTTTCTTGTTAACAAAATCAAGATCCCCAAGAGTCGTCAGTAAACGTCTTGTTTGATTCCATTACAAATATATTTTGTTCCTCCCCAAGCAGAGATGCCATCGGTAAATGGCCCCGTTTTCTTCGATATCGGTAAATATCGAATCCCCAGTTGCAATAGCCATCGGTAAATGGTCTTGCTGAAGTTAATATCAGTAAATATCAAGTTGCTTTGAAGCCACCATCGGTAAATGGTCTTGCTTCCTTTTACATCAAGTTGTTTCCCAGCAGCCATCAGTAAATGGCCTCGCTGAAGTTGATATCGGTAAATATCAAGTTTCCAGTTTCTAACCATCGGTAAATGGTTTCGCTTTCTTGAAGTTGTCATGCAGTAGTCATCGGTAAATGACTTGGTTCTTCTTGTATCATATCCAGCAGAGTGCAAATTTCTACGGTTCTTTGGTATTCAATCCCTGTGTACCCTGAAAGTCTGACAGCCATTGCTCTCATCCGTTTAGGTTCCCAGTTGATTGAATAGGGGCAGCTGTAGCACCTCAAATTTGCACCCACCATTTTTGTACATTCATTTTCATTTTAGGTCATTAACATTAGCATTTTCCACTGCATAGCATTGCATTGTCCATTGCCTAGTGCAAGTCATCAGTCAAGACTGGTCAGGAGATCCAGTTGTGCAAGCAAGCAAGTGCATTTCCTATTGAAGCAAAGCCCTAGGATTGGTTCATTGTGTTCATGTGACCTAGGGATCATTTTGAAGTGGTTTGGCCAAAGATTGGATGTTCAGAGATCATCGGTCAAGATGCAATTCATCTGAAACCCTAAGAAGTCAACAAAAAGTCAACTGTCAATTCAATCATGGATTTGAAGGTGGGAGATGGTTAGAGAGGCCTCATTCATGTCCATACAAGTCTCATTTGACATTTCAAACATCAACAATGAAGAATTTGAGGTCAGATGAAAAGTTTCCAAAAATAGTAAGTGACCTGTAATTTGAAATTGCCAAAAATGGAAAGGTTTTCTCCTCAAGTTTACATCATCAAGCAAGCTTCAAATGAAATTTTGTCCAACATGAAAGTTGTAGATCTTGCTCTCCCATTTCCAAAACGTCCAAGATCATGAATTTCTCATGTGTGGTTGAAAAGATATGGATCAATCATGGCCAAATGAATTTGAACTTCAAGCATGCATAACTTTCACACCAAATGGCCAATGGAAGTGGTTCTTTTTGCAACATTCATGTTTTGACCTCTACTATCCAAATTATGCACCACAAGCCATGCATTCTCATCACATATTTTTTTTGATTTTTCACTTGATTTTGGGATGGAATTTTCAAATTTAAAAGTAATGCATTGTTTACACATTTCAACACTTCCATTGGCTTACAAACAGAATTTTGAGTGGATTTAGGCCCAAATTCGTGTACTGTTCCATTCATACCATGCATAGAGGTGGAAATATCAATTTGCATAAACACTTGTTTTCACTAATTCCACTTACCACATGGCTGAACATGATTAAGAACTTGATTAACAGATGATATATAAGTGAAACCCTAATAGATTTCAGCATTAACACTTCATAATTTCTCAGATCCAGATCTATTTCACACTTTTTTTCACATTGTGCTCTCAAATTTTTCTGCAAATTTCTTCAAAAGCATTGCATGTTTCTTGATTAATCCTTCATCCACAAGCATAGTTGGACATTTTGGAAGCAAGATCCATCCATTTTCATGCAAATTCGAAGCTGTTGAAGCTCACCTCCATCAATGGCAGTTGGATTTTCCAGCAATATCAAGCACGATTAACACTCAAGCATTCATCCAAATCATAATTCAAGAGCTAAGGAGCAACTGTTTGGACTTCTAAAGGCTTGAATCGCTCTGTTCCAGTTCTGCACTTCCATTAAGGTCAGATTTCGAATGTCATGATTGAGGAAATTGATAGATGCATGTTGTAGGTCTTTCATAGGTGATTAATCTGAGCTTTGTTTCACTGAATTCCATGGAGAAATGAGATAGTTATGATAGATCTAAGTTTGATACATGAAAATTATTTTGCTCGAATCTTTGAACCTAGGTCGAATTAGGTTAAACCAAGCCTTGATCTGTGATGTATGATGAAGGACGAGTCTATTGATATGCGTATGGTGAATTTCTGTGCATGTTTGTTCTTGATGATGATGAACACGATGAACATGGATGAACACTTAGGGTTTTAACTCCCAGACTGCATTTGATCCATTTCCCCGCGTGTTGCATGTGATTTGGTGTTAGAGGCCATATACTGGTCCAGCGAGGCATCCACATGGCCTTTTGATTGGTTGCTTTTGATTTGCCGTGCCACCTCAGTTAAGTGAAACGGTGCGTTTCACTTAACTGACGCCTAATTTGAAATGGCGCACGGTTCGATCCTACTGATGGACATTTGCCAATTTTGCTTTGCTGAATTATTTCATTTCATTCATCCATGTTCATATGCTTCATTCATGTTTTTTTATTTTCTCTTCACTTCCAAAAATTCATAACTCCATAAATAATGATCCAATTGATGTGAGATTTTTTGCACTTTGTTCCTCATGATGTCTACTATTTTATGAGTATTTTTCCAGAATTTGTGCTCGGTTGGAATTTAAATTTGCCTAGGGTTTGTGTATGCATATGCTATCTTGCACCTTGCTTGCCATTTTCTTTGTGAAATAATGATGGTTGATCCAATGAATGTGAAAATTGACATGCTTAAACTAGACATCCTAATTGACATTTTGGTGTTGAGTTTGCATTTTTTGCACTTTTGGTTGTTGAGATATGATCTGATTAAGGTAGGTGTGACAATGTGTGTCACACCTTTGCTTGCTTGATTTGTTGATTTTCTTTCCCATGCCAAATAAATTCCAAATGATGTGATTTTTTTGCATGATGTTTCTTATGGGTGTTAGGATTGCTCATGAATTTTTGTGGAATTTTTGGATCCTTTTCGGATTTGTTTGAGATTTTCTTTGCTGGTTGACCATTTGTGGACTTTTGATGAGTGTTGAACTTTAATGATTTGGGAAATGCTTATGCTTTGTCATATGAACTTGAAATTTTACACATGTTTTCTAGACACATTGAAGTTTATTGTGGCTTTGGTTTGAGTCATTTATCATTTGTCATCTCTGTTTTAGGATTGCCTTAAGTTGATGTATCAATTTGTGCCTCCATTGAGCTTGTTTGTGCTTACCATGACTTTATGAATTTATTTGCCATGCTTAGACTTGTCCAAATGCCTTGATTTTTTGTGTGTTGATCATGTGATGTGTTATGTTTAGCATTGATTTTTCTTGAGATTTATTGAACCATTTTAGAATTAATATGGATGTGTTCATTCTGTTGCTTCTATGAGCTTTAAATTTGCATGCTTCGCCTTATTTGACTTGTGAAATGATTTTGGTTGATGCTATTGACATGGGACCACTTGGATATTGTTCTTAATTGATTGAGCTTGATTCATGTCAATTTTCATGTTCTGTTTTGAATTATTTCTCCCCCTTTGACCGTAGGCCTTGTTCTAGTGGTTTATGCTTATGTTTGAGCTTTGGTTTCAGGTTAAAGAAGTGCATTGCCTTAGGTGGATTGATTCACATTGCTTGAATTGGATTATTTGAGATTGGTTTACTAACTTTGACTTGTTTTGTAGGTTACTTGTATCTCATTTGATTTGAGCTTGTGCTTTGCATCTTGATGCATTGCTTGCTTGTCTGTTTGACCTTGTCTGTTGACCATTGGTTATTAACTGTCTGTTTGACTTTTCTGAGTTGTGTACTGACTGAGTTGGATTGTTTTCAGGTACATTAGTTGCTCTAGTTCATTGTGAACTTGCTTTTTCTTTGCTTGATAGCTTAAGCATTGAGGTATAACTTCTCTGACTTCATGTAGTCTGGAAGACCTGTCCTGTTACTTGGGTAGGCACCTGTCTGAAGTCCTCCTTAAGAGGCAATGCTTGTGTTTGTTTATCATTGTGCCCTGTACATTCAAAGACCTCCTAAGTGAAGAGGCATTGGCAGATACAAGAGATGTGTAGTCCATCTCCTGCTATTCAGTGTGGCATCCACTTTGCTCACACACCTTGTGTTGATGCATTATGGATAATAGCCCAAGATCTTTGTTGTGTCAGTCATGTGGATAGAAGAGTTCCAACTTTCTGAACTCCCACACTTTCATTTGTCTGAAGCTCTCCCAGGCCAGGGATAAGAGCTGTGAGGCACACCCCTCACTTCCTATTTCATCTGCTTCACCCTAACTCTCAATGTTAGGGTTAAGAGCTAACATCACCCTATTACAGTGGTTTGTTTGTCGGGGTTGATATGACCCCTCGACTAAAACCTAACCTTGATTGAGCCAACTGATTGCATATAGTGTGTGCTACTTGTGCTTGTATGTTTGTGTTTTTTAGTTTAACTTGCTTCCTGTGCAAGTTAGGATTAGTTTGGCTTGCTTCCTGTGCAAGTCATGTTTAGGTTAGCTTGCTTCCCGTGCAAGTTAGATAGAAACCTTAACATAAGGCTATGATGTATGACAACTTCTAGGCTCGAGTCGTAGTCTCCCTAGTAGTTCGTGTCTCCCTTTGTATCTGGTTAGGCTAATCCTGTGTCCCTCCGTAGGGGAACTACGTCGCCCTGATCCTCATACCAGATGAGGTACGTAGGCAGGAGATGAGCTGATCTCTCCGGGCGCCCTTTTGTTTTGTTTGTGTGAGTTGTTTCTCCTTTTCTGGTTGGAGTCCGACGTAAGTCCAGCGATTGGCAGTTGGTTTCCTGTGTGTGTTTGTTGGTTCGGATGCTGATATAAGTCCAGCGATTGGCATTCGGGTTCCAGGTTTGCCTGTTTGTGTGGTTTTGTCTGTGCGTGTCAGCCGAGCTACGAATGCTCTGATTCTCCTTCGTCCGAGGAGATACGTATGCACAGGATGCGATATCCTAGCGAGCATGTGTCGTTTCCCCAGTCCGAACTACTTCGACTCTGATGTCTATGCCTGATAGACTAAGTAGGCCCAGGATGCGGTATCCTGCCGAGTCAGTTTCAGTTTTGTTTGTTTCTTGTGTCTCTTTCAGCCAGTGTTTGTGTGTGTGTGAGCAGTGTTTTAGCAACCATTTTCCTTCCTTTTGTGCGTGGATCCCGTCGAGTACGACGAATGCGTAGGGGTGCTAATACCTTCCCTTCGCATAACCGACTCCCGATCCCATTCTCTTTGGTCGCGAGACCACGTCTTTTCCAGGTTTACTCTGAGCGTTTCCTTTCCCTCTTTTGGGATAAATAACGCACAGTGGCGGCTTTGTTGTTCTTGTTTTCCCGCCGGTTTTTCGCGTAATGCGACACACTTTATGCCAAATTGATATGCTACATTAAATTCTTTGTGAAATGCTCATGGTTAATCCAATTGATTTGAAATTTGGCATGCTTAATCCTAACAAGTGATATGATTTTTGAGCTTTGGTTTGGAATTTTTATCATATCCCATCATTGTTTTGAACACATGGACATGTAGTGTGACATTTGGTGTAACATTTTGTGCCTTGCATTTGTGCATTTTCATTCATACACCATTTGAGCTCTTCTGGATTTAATTTTTGGTATGATGCTTGTTCATAATATGATAAACTCACATAAAAAATTTCATAGCTATTGGATACATTTCTGTTTTGTTTTGGATTTTCTATTTTTGATGTCCAACTTTGATCACATTGCTTGCCTTTGCTTTACCTTGATCATTTGATGGCTTTGCCTTATGAATTGGTTTTGGTCCTTTTGGGGACTCTTTCTTATTTGATTGAATATGCTTCATGTGAAAGATTGACTTCTGTTTTGGTCATTTGACTTGCTTTTGAACCTAGTTTTTATGCTAGTGGTTTGTACACATACTAATTGGGCTTTGTGTTTCAGGTTTGAGCATTTAGCTTTGATGGTTGGTGTGATCTCATTATTTGAGATGCAAGATACCTTTGATTACTAAATCTTGTTGTGTTGTAGGTCCATTGATATGATGAACTCACTTGAGTGCTTGCACTTGTGACTTGCATTGTGTACATATTGGATAGTTCCATTGTGTTGTCTGTTGGTTTTCTGAATACAATATTAACTGTTTGGCTTTTGTACAGGTACATTAGTCGCTTTTAGCTCTTGCTTGAGCTTTGCTTTGGAGTGTGGTTGGTACACCACTTAGGAAGCCATTCTTTTACTCCATGTAGTCTAGAAGTCCTGCCACCTTTTTGGCAGGCATTTGGCTGAAGTCCTCCTTAAGAGGCTCTGATTGTGATTGTTTACATTTTGTGCCAAAGACCTCCAAGTGAGGCATGTTACTTGATAAGTCCCCTTAAGTGAAAAGGCAATTGACAGATAGAAGGGATTAGCAATCAATCCCCTGTTAGTCAGTGAGTCGTTCATTATGCTCGCACTACGTGCTGATGCTCTTGAACAAGCACCCAAGATCTTTGTATAGAGTCAGTCAGGTGGAATAGGGTCCCTCTTTCTGGATCCCCATGCTTTCTTTGATTCAAGCTCACCCAGGCCAGGGTTAAGAGCATGAGGTCTAATCTTCATTACCCTATGTCATCAGCTTCACCCTAACTCTCAATGTTAGTGGTTAAGAGCTTCAGAACACCCCTACAGTTTTGGCTTGTTTGTCGAGGTTGATATGACCCCTCTTGACTAAAGCCCAACCATTTGTCTGAGCCTCTTGTTTGTATATAGAGTGTGATGATTGCATTTTGTGTGTTTGCATTTGTTGCTTGTTTGTTTTAGGAGTTAGATGTAAGACCATCGATTGGCCTTCTGTTTCCTATTTGTTTGAGGAGTTAGATGTAAGACCATCTATTGGCTTTCTGTTTCCTAATTTGTTGTTTGGAGTTGGATGTAAGTCCATTGATTGACATTCTATTTCCTCTTATTGTGGTTCTTTCATGAGCCTTGTTGATTGCTTTTATCTTGTGTTGCCTATTCCAAAGGATGGTACTTGCTTGGATCATCTACATATGATCTCAAGAGAGGAACTCCTAATGCGGTTTTGTTCCTCATTCCCCCACCTTTTTGTTTCCTTATACCTCCACCTCTTGCATGCTTAACCTTGATCCATATTTCCATCCTTAACCCAAACCAGAAAACTTTTGTGCAAACATTTGACTTGTTTTCAACATTAGAAACCTAGGCCTTATGCCTTTGATTTTCAAACTCTCTTTTCACTAATACTCATTGTAAATGAACTCTAATTCATACTTTGACCTCATTTTGTGAATACTTCTAATTGGTTAATTCAACTCACTCAAATGTCTTTTGTGGTCCGTATGTCCACTTCTTAATCAAATTTTTCATGCATTAGCCATAGGTTTGAGTTATCTCAGTGGTTGATGTAAATCTCCCGCATCCTTAGTGGTTGGATTGTAAGCCTTCCATGCTTATTATAGGGTTAACCCCTCACTAGCATGTCGAAGCTGTCATCACATGATGGATTGTTGGTTTAGGTCGAGTTTTCTCCCTTTGATAACGAAAGACCTTAAAGCTTTTGTTTAAAATCAATCCACTCATTTGTTTTGAAATCTTTTAGCCGAACTACGAGGTTTTGATCCTATTCTTTTTATAAGAAGGTGCGTAGGCAATGGATTCATCCATCCAAACACAAAAATATAAATAAACTTGTATATTCTTTTCTCATCTCTTCAATCATGTTTGCACAAAATAATTTCATAAACAATAACCTTTGCAACAAGTTGTGAAAAGGGCTCCCGAGGAGTACCTAGGATGTTGTGGGTGCCTAACACCTTCCCATGACATAACCAACCCCCTTACCCAGATCTCTGACCCTCTTTTACTAGTTTTGTTTGTAAAAATTTTTAGGTTTTTGTTCGCTTTCTAACCTTTCCTTTGGATAAATAGAAATGCGGTGGCGACTCGACTTTGTATGATTTACCTTGGATTTAGTTAATATTTCCAATGGTAACGAATACACCTTTTGGTGGTAACAAGTTTTGTCGTTTGACAATACCTTCATCCTTTTGGTGATGGTGATTGTTGGCCTATTGTCATCCTTTTGGTGATAACAAGTTCTGTTGTTGATCTTACCTTCATCCTTTTGGTGATGGTGATCAATTGCGTTGTGTGCTTATTATCGTCCTTTTGGCGATAACAAGTTTTGCGTTTTAATTATACCTTCATCCTTTTGGTGATGGTGATTGTTGACTTATTATCATCCTTTTGGTGATAACAAGTTTGTGTCTTGATCCTACCTTCATCCTTTTGGTGATGGTGATCAATTGCGTGTGTGCTTATTATCATCCTTTTGGTGGTAACAAGTTTTGTCGTTTGACAATACCTTCATCCTTTTGGTGATGGTAATTATTGACTTATTATCATCCTTTTGGTGATAACAAGTTTGTCTTGATCTTACCTTCATCCTTTTGGTGATGGTGATCAATTGCGTTGTGTGACTTATTATTGTCCTTTTGGCGATAACAAGTTGTGTCTTTTAATTATACCTTCATCCTTTTGGTGATGGTGATTGTTGATTGATTATCATCCTTTTGGTGATAACAAGGTTTTTGTCTTGATCTTACCTTCATCCTTTTGGTGATGGTGATCAATTGCGTTGTGTGCGTATTATCATCCTTTTGGTGGTAACAAATTTTATCGTTTGATTATACCTTCATCCTTTTGGTGATGGTGATTGTTGACTTATTATTATCCTTTTGGTGATAACAAGGTTTTCTTTTGATCTTACTATCATCCTTTTGGTGATGGGGATCCTTTGAGTTGTGTGGCTTATTGTCATCCTTTTGGTGGTAACAAGTTTTGTTTTTAATAGTACCTTAATCCTTTTGGTGATGGTGATTGTTTTGACTTATTATCATCCTTTTGGTGGTAACAAGTTTTGTTATTGGTTTTACCTTCATCCTTTAGGTGAAGGTGATCATTGAAGTTATTTGAATTATTATCATCCTTTTGGTGATAACAAGTTTGTTGTGTGACTATACCCTCATCCTTTTGGTGATGGTGATCATTGAAGTTATTTGACTTATTATCATCCTTTTGGTGATAACAAGTATTGTTGTTGGATCTTACCTTTATCCTTTTGGTGAGGGTGATCTTTGAAGTTGACGAGTTAACTATTATCCTTTTGGTGATAGCCTTGATATTATACTCTCTGCAGTGGGAAACTTTATCAGAATAACCATCATCCTTTTGGTGACGGACATCATCCTTTTGGTGATGGAAATTTTTGGATTGTGTCCAGCTTTCATCCTTTTGGTGATAGCAAGATTTGTTATTGATCCTACCATCATCCTTTTGGTAATGGCGATCTTTGTTGTATCCACTGTAACCATCATCCTTTTGGTGATAACTACTATTGAAGCTCGGATCTTTCCATCATCCTTTTGGTGATGACGATCCTGGAAATCATGTTGAATTCCCATCATCCCTTTTGGTGATGACCATTAATTTGGACTGTCATCCTTTTGGTGTCAGAAAACATGTACAGTTTTCCGCTCTCACATCAGAAATGACCTTTGCAAGATTGAGTGTTGACTCGAGGGTTGGCATTAATTTGGCATTCTATCCCTATTACCTTGGTGCTGTTAGAATCCATTGCATTTTCTTTCTGCATCCATTCCATTGCATTTCAGAGGACAAAATTTGGGTCTTTTCGTATTTAATTACCTTCCACCACGAATGTATGAAGACCATTGTCATTCTTACCTTCTAGTTCAAGTTAATTAAATAGGGGCAACTGTCATACCCCAATTTTGTCTGGGCATATTTAATTTTTTATAGAATTGATTTCATTTTTATTTTTTGCATCATATGCACAGCATGACATGCATTCCATCATGAATAATGCCTAAAGTATCAGTCAGAACGAATTTATTGAAAATACAGCCAAATCGGTTGAATCATTTCTCAAGAACAGGCAAAATCAGCAGTGACTGTTTCGGTTATATCTTGAACCCCCTGAGCCTTTTAATCGGTGCAAAATTATTTCAGAATTTGAGGAAAGACTGTATTTTTTTAATAAGTATTTTTTGTCCTGACAACTTTAGTGTGACCGGTTTAATTTTCCGAACAAAATTATACTCGATTTCTATTTTTAATCGATCACTATTTTGTTGGTTTAATTAGTTAATTAAAGTAGTTGAAATTGATTTAAATCAAATATTAGTTAATTTCCTTTTTATGATATTATTTCTTAAATAAATAATAAGTGTATAAAAAATATTTTTTTTTTACATTGGATCCTCCAATCCACTAAAAACAAATTCACTCAATCCTAACGTCTCTCTTCCACGCGTCACTCCCTCACAAATCTCTCAAGATACCCACTCATTAAATCCGTTTCTCTCTCACTCTCATCATGACACATCTCTCACTCTCATCACCTTCATCCTCTCTCACAATCCCTCAGAAAGAACCTCACGCGCATACTCTCAGCTCACACACTATTCACTCATCATACCACACTCACTATTCATTCTCTCAAAAAAAACTTCCTCACACACACTCATCCCACTCTCAGCATATCCCACACAAATCCTCCTCACGAATCCCTCTTCATACCCTAAATCCGTCGTCAACACCCAAGACGGCTTCATCATAAACTCAACCACATTCGCCACCACCAATCTCTTCAAAGCTCATTCGCCACCCTTCAAAACCTCCACCGCACAACCACACAAAGCACAACAACCCGCCTTCAAACCCTCACCGGCGAATCCACCTACTTTCCTCCATCACCAACAAACACCCTCCTTCAACGACACCGCACCAAACACCAACCGACCCACACCGTTGTAACAACCACCGCCGTTGCCTTCTCGACCGACGAGCTTCACCAACGGAACCTCAACCGCCTCGGTCTCACAACCTCCGCCGATCTAACACCGTGACCTACTCATCTCTGGTTGGAATTGGTTTTCGGTACAAATCCAATAAGTCTTCAACAACCATCCTTCATATGACCTCCGGCGGAGAAGCGACTCGAATTCACTGCCATGGGTAAATGACACGAAGGCCATTTAAATTGATTCAACCAGGTTTTAGCAGAAGCGGATTCGGACTGGATAACGAAGGAAATTTCGAGCTTCGGAAAACAACTCGTATCATCCGTCGACGAGTTCACCCAGCTCAGCTTACAGTAATTTTTTCTTTCGGCATTTGGATCTCCTCTGCCGGCTTCTGTTCGGGTTTTATCCCGAACCCATTTTTACCAAAATCTTGTCATCTCTGCATTTTGATGTCCATCTATCTTGCGTAAAAATGATGTGTTTATCAACTATGTGTTAATCGCAAGTTGTAGCTGTTAGCATTTATGGTTCAGATTATTTCTTTGAAATCTTGTTTAAACATAGAAATATTATTTGTTTGTTTATGTGATTCTGGATGTGTGAAGGTTAAAGAAAAATTATTAACAGTGTTGAATTAGAAATGCTGAGCTAAAAATTCAAGATTCATAGTTGTTTATAAAGGATTCTTGGTTAGACTTGATTATCACATTCAGGAAGCGCTTTCATGTTGATTTAATCTGTATATGATTATGATTATTCATGTTTCTTTGGTACAATTACACGTTGTCTCATAATGCTATGAACGTTAAGGAAAATTTGGGTAGGATGTCGAATTGGATTTTTCCCCAAACATTGTGTATTTCAGTCTACCGTTGTTTGTTGTAACCATACTTGGGGATCAGCTTAAAATTTGGTCATTTTTCTATAATGATGGTGTTTTTTTTATTGATCAGAGTAACCCATTTGTGTTTAGAGTTGAAGTTTGGTAATGAAACCATTATGGGGTTGATAACTTAGTCATTTGAATTTGTTCATACTTTGTTTTTGTACAGGTTTGAGATGTTGATCCAATAAAATTCTAGGATTTATACTTTGTGATACATTTTTTCATGTCATTACGGTAGAATCAAATTCTTCTTATCCACGGATTTGACAATCTCATGTCGATTTACCGCTAAACTTCAATAAATTAATCTTATGATTTCACAGTGTTATGATTTTTTACGTATGACATTAATCCTATGGTCATCACGTACAAACCGGTTTCTTTTGAGTACATTATCAATTTAGAACGGTTACTTGTTCCATTTCCATTCAAATCAAATTAATCAAGTAATTACATTTTATCAATTAAGTTAATTAGTTTTAATCAACCTAATCATTTGATTTAGTTAAATAAATTTTAATTAATCCATTTAATCGGCTTTGATCAACTAATTTTGTTAAAAGAAAAATGTACCGACTTATTTCATCAATCAATTCATAATCACTTTTCAATTCATTTCCAAACCAAGTTCATTTGATTCAAAACCAATTTCAAAAACACATCACACAATTCTCGATTCAAATATCGAGCCCATTTTAAAACACCCTTGTAAGTCGATTGCTCTTCGCATCGCCATCAACCTCACATAGCTTACTCTTGGGCTTTCTTACAATGAAACCTACTTGGTTATTGATTAATCGAGTAGATGAAATAATACACTAAATAAAAATTCATTTCATTCATAAACATGAATTCAAACCACTTTTCAAACCATTCAATTTCAAAAGAGTTTTCTCTTAAACATAAACTTGGGATGAAAAGGAGATAGGAAGCGTACGCTTCACTATTTCTCAATTACTCGAATAATTGGCGTACGCCATATTGCGCGAGTTCTTGTCACCCGATTAAAATATCAAACCATAACATTTCAAATCATATCTTTTAAATCAACTACAAATCCTAAATCCTAAGTTCTATTTTAGATGAAAAAAGGATAGGAGGCGTTCGCCTCACTATCTTCCGATTATTCGAATAATTGGCGTACGCCACATTGCTCGAATTTTCGTCATCAATTAAAACCAATTGAATAAACTCAAATCATTTTTTATATCAAACAAAATTTCGCAAAATAAACAACTTAAACTTCAATAGAGAATGGGAGGCGTACGCCTCACCATTCCTTGATTATTTGAATAATTGGCGTACGCCACATTGCTCAAATCATCGACAAATTCAAACCTACCAATTCAAATACAAACTATCTTCGCAAATCAAATATGATATCTAAAAACATATCTTTTACAGTTTAAACTTCGGATGATAAAAGATGGGAGGCGTTCGCCTCGCCATCTCTCGATTATTTGAATAATTGGCGTACGCCATATTGCCCAAATTATCGACTTCCGACTAAAACACGCTAAATAAACTTGGATAAGGTAATAAGTGGCGCACGCCTCATTATTCTTTGAATAAGCAAGTAGGAGGCGTACGCCTCACTACCGTGCATATTCAACATCCACAAACAAACTTTCAAAATAATTCGAACGAAAAAGGAATAGAAGGCGGTCGCCTTATTATCCCTCGAAAGAATTGGACGATTGGTGTACACCATATTGCTCAATCTTTCGTCGTTCTCCAAAAACATCTCAAACAAATTAAACCTAACTTCTCGCCCCCGCGCGATCGAAACCAAACCAATCACACCCAAACACATCAACTCAACTTGTCACCCCCGCGTGACCAAAACCCTTTGCAAAAGAACACTGTCAATCCTTTCTAATGCGCCCAACAAACCAGTGCTAGAGCCTCCACCGAGAGTAGACAAGCCAGCGTTTAGCCGTTAGAACGCCGACCTACACAGTCGTTCATCAAAACAAAACACACAAAATATTCGTAGTAGCCCGAACTACGAATGCTCTGATTTCCTTATTGCACCATAAGGATACGTAGGCAGGAGATTGATGTATCTTCGCGAGCACACTAATAAAAAACCTCTCATTTCCCCTCCTGAGGTCTTCATCCATATCTATCAACAATTCTTATCACTCGAAGCAAGCAGATAAACAGTGAATTAACAGTCAAATAGCAAAATCAGACTAAGAGGTTCCCGTTGAGTACAACGGACGTGAGGGGTGTTAATACCTTCCCCTTGCGTAATCGACTCCCGAACCCGAATATGGTTGCGACGACCATTATTCTTTTTCTTAAAGGTTTTCTCGATATTTTCCTATTCCTTCATTAGGAATAAATAAAGTTCGGTGGCGACTCTGTTTCGAACAACATTTTTTCCGCGTCCTATCGCGAGGGATCGCATTATCATTTTCGAGGTGCGACAGGGCGTTGGCATCAAAACCTGGTGGATATGGAGGACTTACTGGTTTTAGCTCCTTTGGCATTATCAACCCTCTCTTGATCAAGTATGGAAGTACTTGATTGTATGGCATTGGAAGTGGATCGACGTGTCTCTCTGGCTTCTTTGGCCTTTGTTGAGCATGTTGATGTTTTCGATATGGAACATCCTGGCGTTTATGTGGCTGCTGAGGTGGAATCTGTTGTTGATACTAAAGAGATCCTTGATTTGTAGGATACTGACCATAAGGAGAGGATGGTCTCTGATATGGAGCTTGTGGGGTTTCCCATACTGCATTAACTTCAACCTCTTCTTCCTTTTGAGAACTAGTAATAGATTCACTTGCAATACTCTGTCTATTTGAGGCACATTGGATTCTTCCATTTTTGAGGCCGTACTCGATGCGTTCTCTGATTGACACCAAGTGAGCGAAGTCTGATGTTGCACTGCTAATCATCCTTTCGAAGTAAGGACCGTGCAAGGTATCCCTGAATGAGTCCATTAACTCTTTCTTTGAGTGTGGTGGTTCAACGCGAGCTGCTAACTCTCTCCATCATTGGGCATACCCTCTGAAGGATTCATTGCTCTCTTTAGATAAGGCTCTTAGCTGCATGCGATCGGGAGCTATGTATAAATTGTATTTGTATTTCTTCAAGAAGGCGTTAGCTAGGTCCAACCATGGCTGAATATGATTCCTTTCTAATTTCATGTACCAACTCAACGATGCGCCAGTCAAACTGTCCTGAAAATAGTGAATCATTAGCTTATCATTGTGAGCATGAGAGGTCATTTTTCGATAGAACATCACCAAATGGTGCTTTGGACAGCTATCCCCTTTGTACTTCTCAAATTTCGGTGCTTTGAATTTTATGGGTATAACCAGGCCAGGTACCAAACACATGTCTAAGGCATTCAGTTCAACAATATCTTGTCCTTCTATGGCCTTGAGTCTTTTCTCTAGCACGCGACATCTTTTAGCAATCTCATCATCTTGTGGTCGTTCAGTTTTAACCACCAGGCTTGTTCCATGGGAATATGGCACAGAGAATGCAAAACTGTGATACTCAACAACATCATGATATGAGGAATACCCATCTTGAACAATATGATGCTCTTGTACAACAGAGTTATCATCTGGGGTTTGCATAGGCCGAGGCTGAGTGATATCATTTATTGGAGCTAGAATAACATTCTCGACAATTGCAGTTTGCTGAATGTTGTCCTCCCTCTTTGCTAAAGCTATCATAGCCTCCACAAGTTGGTCTATCTGGTTTTTCATAGAGTCCACATCTCCTCTCAATGCAATATGACTTTGCTCCAACGGATCCATGATCTTTCAAGAGCTACCTCAAGTCCGATACGAGTGTTGGGAATTCAACTACGGGTTATGGAAAAAGGATGGGATGAGTTTTTTTGTTTATGAAAATGATATGCAATTCATGCTGATGAGATGAAAATGCATGAAATTTTGTATTTAGATATGAAAAGAAAATGTAATTCAGGTATAGTTAGGATCCAGGATATCATGAGTATCATATGGTACACCCTATACGGAGGTTCTATGTTATCTACCCCACACACAAAAGATGGCTCCTAAGGTTGTCCCTTTTCAAGACAAGAACTTAGAGTCATGGATTGTGTTCAACATCCCATCACAATAATGGGCTAGCCACATCGTGATGAAAGTTCTGAATCAATTTACTCTAAGTGGGATTTTCGTATTGTTCGAACAGGGTGTAGACCCCTCGGTTCAATACTAAACAATTGCCAATCATGAAGACGGGCTTCGGGTTAAGGCGAGGTCCCTAGAGTCACGAACCATGTCCAAAGTTTCCTCGCAATAATGGGCTAGCCATATTATGATGGAAATTCTGAACATATCTACTCTAGGTGGAGTCTTCGTATTGTCCCAACGAGGTGTATACCCCTCGGTTCAATACTACACAACTCCAGGTTCTAAGTTCTTCTCGAAGCTCGGGTACTGAGCTTATCTCATAACACATATCAAGCACCATAGACCACCCAATATAATATCAAAATAAATCACACATCATAAATAATATAGTAAGATACAGAGAAGCAATATGGAAGAAAGAAACAATATTTTAACATTCTACGCAAATTGATCTAAATTAGGCTTGACTCTCTCTTGCTTGGAGCATACGTCCCCAACAGAGTCGCCATCTGTCGCATCTCGAAAAATACGATCCCTCGTGATGGTCGCGGAAAAATAGTGCTCGAACAGAGTCGCCACCGAACTTTATATATCCCAGTGAAGGAATAGCAAAATATCGATAAAACCTTTGAAAAATAGAATAATGGTCGTCACAACCATATTCGGGTTCGGGAGTCGATTACGCAAGAGGAAGGTATTAGCACCCCTCACGTCCGTTATACTCAACGGGAACCTTTTAGTTTAATTTGCGATTTGAATGTTAGTTAATGTTGTTTGTTTTTCTTCGAGTGATAACAATATTGAAAAGAGATGGATAGAAACCTCAGAAGGGGGAAAATGGAGGTTTTTTCTATTAGTGTTCTCGCGAAGAAGTATGGAGGATTTTCCAGAAAGAAAGAAAGGGAGACTCGTGTTGTTTCTTCCCATGTCAAAAGAAGGCCCTCTATGAGGAGGAAAGAAGTCCGACCAACTGTCAACCAACACCAGGTGGCTCATATAGCACCTGCTTTCAGAGAAGTTCAACAACAACCACAACAACAACATCGTCAACAACAACAGGCTTACTAGCCTCGCAACAATAACAACGCCAACACCAACAACTATGAGAGGAAGAGGGTGACTTTTGACCCGATTCCTATAACCTATGTTGAACTTTATCCTTCCTTAATTGATAGGAAGCTGATAACTCCTCGTGATCCTCCTGCTGTGCCAACCAATCCCCAATGGTGGTACAAGCCAGAACTTCACTATGTGTATCATTCCGGTGTGCTTGGACATGACGTGGATAATTGTTTTCCTTTGAAGACCAAGGTGCAAGATCTTGTGAGGAGTGGGATACTGTTCTTTGAGGACGTAGGCCCAAATGTAAAAAAGAACCCATTGCCCGAGCATGGGAAGGCAACTATCAATATGGTTCAGGGGTGCCCTGGAAAATACAAAGTCCTTTATCTGAATGACATAAGGAAATCCTTGGTAGAGATGCATAAGCTGTTGTGTGAACACAATCATTATGAGCATGATCATGATAGGTGCCAGGTGTGCACTGTCAATGAGAGAGAATGCCGTCAAGTAAGGAAGGACATCCAAGAGATGCTAGACCAAGGGATGACTGAGATACTTCAGAATTGTAATGAGGATGAAGTTGATGTTATTACTCCCATATTCAAAATTCTTGATCCTATTGTTATCAAGTATGATGGTAACAAGAAGAAAGTGTCACCAACTCTTGTGATTAAGCCAGCGGGCCCTGTCCCGTATGTATCAGATAAAGCGGTCTCGTACTGTTACAACGCTGTTATGCTAGAAGATGGGAAGGAGGTGTCGTTGCCCTCAACCTCTGTCGTAAGAATTTCCGATGTTAGTGAAGTGACCCATAATGGTCGTGTTTTCTCGGCTCAGCCGAAATCCCACGAAGACCCCGTGAAGAGAGATGTTGCTAATCATGCCGGTCCCGTGGGGACTTCTTCTTCAAATAAGCATGTTCCTGTTATGAAGGGTGTTGACCCTATTGTTGACAAATCTGTTAAAGCTCCTATCCCGGTTGGCCAGTTTGGCATGTTGAGAGATGATGGTGATGAGATGCTGAG
This sequence comes from Lathyrus oleraceus, assembly GCF_024323335.1. Classification (NCBI taxonomy): domain Eukaryota; kingdom Viridiplantae; phylum Streptophyta; class Magnoliopsida; order Fabales; family Fabaceae; genus Lathyrus; species Lathyrus oleraceus. The sequence continues at coordinate 33,820,141 of NC_066580.1, read as the reverse complement.
GTTCATCAAAAGGATTGAGTACAATGTTGTGGATCAGTTGCTTCAAACTCCACCAAAGATATCTGTCTTATATTTGTTGATGAATTCAGAGCCACACCGTGAAGCGTTGCAAAGGGTGTTGGACGTGGCATACGTGGATCACAATGTCACAATTGAACAGTTTGATAGCATTGTTGCAAATATAACTGCCTGCAACAATTTGAGCTTCTGTGATGACGATCTTCCCGAGGAGGGAAAAGACCACAATTTGGCTTTACATATCTCCATGAATTGTAAAGACGATGCCCTGTCCAATGTGTTGGTGGATACAGGGTCATCACTTAATGTAATTTCGAAATCTACTCTTGCCAAACTTTCATATCAGGGACCTCCCATGAGGCAGAGTGGAATGGTAGTGAAAGCTTTTGATGGATCGCGTAAAACTGTGATCGGTGAATTAGAACTCCTGATCAAGATTGGACCTAGTGATTTCCAGATCACTTTCCAGGTCATGGATATACATTCGTCATATAGTTGTTTGCTTGGTAGACCATGGATTCACGAGGCAGGCGCCGTGACATCCACCCTGCACCAAAAGTTGAAGTTTGTTAAGAACAAGAAGTTGGCGGTGATAGGGGGAGAGAAGGCTCTCTTGGTCAGCCATTTATCTTCCTTTTCCTACATTGATGCTGAGGATGAGGTTCGAACTCCGTTCCAAGCCTTATCGATTGCTGAGCCTTCTAGGAAAGGACTTTCTTCATTTGTCTCCTATAATGATGCGAAGTTGGCCATTGAGCATGGTGCAACTACTGGTTTGGGGAAAATGATCAAGTTGGAGGATAATAAGTCTCGGGCCGGTATAGGGTATTCTTCTGGTGTTTCCAATGATCTTGGGTTGTTCCAGAGTGGAGGTTTCATCCACACCGTTGAAGATCAGGAAGCTGTTGCCATCGTTGAAGAAGATGAAGAGGAAGACCTTGACAACTTTGTCATACCTGGAGGAATCTGCAATAATTGGGTCGTTGTTGATGTTCCAACAGTTGTCCATAAGTCAACGTAATGTGTTCATCTTGTTTAAAAAACCCTTCTCCCATGCCAAAAGGAGAAGTGAAGACATTGTTGGCAGGTTGTATCTCTGGATGAGTTGCATCATCTAGTACAATATCTTCAGATTGTGCTGTGATATTGTTGTCCATTTCTGTGGCATTGTTGTTATCTTTAGATTGTTGCTCAATTTGTGAATCAACTGAGTTCGCTTCATCTGAGATATCTCCTTCAGGAATTGCATCATTGATAAGATTACCTGCAGGGCACAAAGGAAAAGAGAGTGATGGATTGTTAGTTGTTTTTAGAGGACCTCTTGTATTGAGAAACCCATCATGGAATGGGAAGTGATCTTCATTGAAAATAACATGTCTTGATATGAAGATCCTGCCATGGGAATTGAGACATTTATACCCTTTGTGAGAGTTACTATAGCCTAAGAACACACATCTAGTTGTATGAAATTGCAGCTTGTGTTGATTGTAGGGTTTGAGGCATGGATAACAAGCACATCCAAAGGGTTTTAAGAGCTTATAGTCAGGTTCCTTATGAAGTATAAGAGAGTAGGGTGTATCATTTTGGGTAACTTGAGATGGCAGTCGGTTTATAAGGTATACTGCAGTGGAGAATGCTTCCCACCAATATTGGAATGGCATTTGAGCTTGTGCAAGTAGAGTTAAACCAAACTCAGCTATGTGCCTGTGTTTCCTCTCGGCTTTTCCATTTTGATGAGAGGTATAAGGACAAGACATTCTAAAACCTATGCCAGCTTCTATTGCAAGTCTCTGCACAGGTTTGTATTCACCACCACCATCATACTGAATTACTTTGATTCTCTTATTGTATTGATTTTCAGCCAAGGCTTTAAATTGAATGAAAGGTTGCACAGTTTCAGACTTTTGTTTTAAAGGATAAATCCAAGTGAACCTACTAAAATCATCAACAAAATGCACATAATATTTGAAACCAGAAGATGACAATATTGGTGTAGGGCCCCATACATCAGTGGGAACCAACTCAAGTGGTTCCTTAGCATGAAATGAAGAAGACTTAAAGGGTAAGAGGTGCATTTTTCCATATTGACAGGCCTCACAAAAACTAAAGTGATCACTAGGTGATACTTTGATTTTACAATTTTTCAAGACTTTGTCTAGTGTGTTGTTGTTTGGGTGACCAAGTCTTCTATGCCAGCTCTCTCTGACAGATATATAAGCACTTGGGCTCCTTTCAATTCATGAGAGCTGGTATAATCCATCTTTAAGTATTCCTTTTAGTATTGCCTTCCTTGTCAAATTATCCTTCATAAAACAACAATTCTTATCAAACTCAGCAAGAGTGTTATTGTCAGCAATCAATTTAGATACACTTAATAAATTTTTGGTAATGTTAGGCACATATAGTATATCATGTAGATTAAGTGACTTGAGTTTATCAGCAAGATTTTTCATCTTGGACAGATAATCATGCATTTTCATTTCACCTTTCCTGGTACTGTGGAATTCTGACTTTAGGTAGGTGATTCTAGACCTTGTATGTGCTCCAGCTAGACTTTGGGTCTCCTCCTAAAGTTGCTTTGAATTTTCACGGTGCAAAAACTGTGTTGCAATGTCTGCCGTCATGGAATTCTTTAACCAACCTAGAAGTTGTTGGTCATAAGCTTGCCAATCTTCAAACAAAGGATTCAACTTCTTGCTTGAATCTGAACCTGTGATATATTTCTCAGGACACTCCTTTGTCCCTAGCATGTATCTTTCAAGTTTGCAGCCTCTGATGATAGGAAAGACTAAGGACTGCCACAAGGGAAAATTATCTCTATCCAACTTGACTGAGATAGTTGATGGAAGATCATTTTTATTTGCATTTGCAGCAGATGCCATGGTTTTTTATTGGAGCACGAGCCTTTTGGCAATGTTGCTCTGATACCAAGTGAGAAAATATAATATGTATAAGCTTGTTATGTTATTATTGATTAGTAACATACATATATATATATATATATATATATATATATATATATATATATATATATATATATATATATATATATATATATATATATATATATATATAGATGTTAGGAGAAACCATGATCCTACATTTAAGTTAGTATTGATGGCTATACACACAATATGGAAACATAATATTAATGCCTATAATTAGGACATAAGTGCTATTGACTATACATTAAATAATAGGAACATGATGCTGATATCAAGATATCAAGTTTCTAATTATCATGACCTTTCTTAATTGATTTAATGTGAAAACACACCACTAGACCGAATCTCGTACATCTTTATAATGTTTGGAGATCTTCAAAGTCTTGTTTGCAAGACCACTTCTTACATCGGTTGTATATTTAAGCGATGTCAAATCCCTTGTATTTTTAAAATAGTTTTTTACACAATATATTCACCATTCTCTTGTAACCAATGTCAGAAGAGTTTGGTGTAAAGATATACTCACAACTTCTATTAAGTGGTAATACATAATTTGAGTAAATAAGTGATGAATGTCATGAGTTCCAATATCATGATGGATGCAATAACTCATGAGTCAAATGTCAACATTTCTACAAAATCACAAAATAAGCTATTGATTGCTCCAACTAAATAACCAAGTCATTTAACAACTCCAATTCCATTATATAGAAATCCTATTTCTTTATGTATAAAAGGCAAATAAACAAGTCACTAAGAAAAAAAATGCATAATATGTTTGGATTTTCTCTGTGTAAGATCCTAACTTAATCTCTTGTACATGTATCAAAGCACTAGCTGCATCTTAATGCTTACAATGCATTGCAAAGTGATAAATTTATTACACCTTGGCATTTGTAAAATTTATTAATGATAACACATAATTATCACAATTATGTTATTCATAAAAAGCAAAAGTGTATCTAAAACAAGAATTGACTTAAAATTTTCAACGGCAAAAGCAATAAAAGTACCACGAATCATAATTAAAAGCATACTAAAACCCTCAAATCATAGTGTTTCAAGCTACAATATGAATCAAATAGTTTCAACATTTCCAACAATTACAATACATAATGAAGTAATATAATTTTACCTAACTAGATCCGACAATCGCGTCGTAAATCATGTATAAGATCTTGTCAATTCTAGTCCTAAGAAGTATTTTAGGTGTTCTAAATCTTTGATCTTGAATAAGGAGTTAATTAGGAATTGCTTAAGGGATATACTTTCTTGACTGTCATTTATAGACAGAGAATAATCAGATTTTGATTGAAAATAATTTGTAGAAATCAAATCATGAGACAATTTAGAGAACCACTGTCTACTAGATTTTGATTGAAAATAATTTTAGGTGTATTCATACATGATTGTTTAAGAATAATATATGCATGTAAATTTCTTCATCTATAGTGTCATAAAGAAATGCATTATGAACATATAGTTGGTGAATGACTAATTGGTTAATTTAGCTACTTTCCAGATAATCTTTTTATGGAACCATCACTATCATGTTTGATTTTAAAATTCCATTTGCATCCAATTGACTTTTTATTAGATGATAATTCAGTTATATCTCATGTTCATGGCCTCAATCCATTGTTGGAATTTAATTGCTTCTTTGTAAGTGGTACATTCCATGGAATTGTTTTAGGGTGGCATAAAATCAAAATGAGATTTCTACAATTATCATATATAATAACAAAAGAAATAAGATACAAAGTAGCAATTGTACCAGGGACATCATGAAGGTTAAATATTCAAATGTTATAGAATGTGATATTTTTAGAGATAAAAGTGTTTCTAATATGTAAGTAATAAAGGACATATACATTTTTCTAGGATCTAATTTTGTCCCGTTAGATATTAGGTATAGGCAAAAACAAATATATCTAAAAAAATTAAGATTACTAAGTGTGGGAGGGTATTTGGATAGAGACTCAAAAGGAGTTTTATTGTTTAGAACATGATTATAAGAGTGTCTCAAGAAAAGAAGTTTGATGGGAAGATTCCTAGTGAGTCATAGAAAAATGACATGAGAAATTCAACTCCATTGTCATTTTTAAAATAAGAAGAACAAAAGTGAACGAAGACCATGTAACATCGGGATAAATGGAAGAGATAAATTATGGGAGTAAAAAGGGATGTGGATATGATAATGGGTGGATTGATGGAGGTGGTTAAAGGTGAAAGAGTGATGACTTGGGTAGGGATCCTGAGGTGAATCGTCATTGAGAGAGAAATGGTTGATAGAACGGAAGAAAGTGAGAGAGTGGCGTGTCTAATTAGTGTGTGAAAGAAATACTAATACAAAATGCGTTTTGGGGTAGTAGTTGTAGTATCCTAATTTTGTCTGAGCAACAACTTGGGTAGGGTTTGTGAGGTGAATCATCATTGAGAGAGAAATGGTTGATAAAACGGAAGAAAGTGAGATAATGGTCTCTGTGAAAGAAACTCTAATACAAAATATGTTTTGGGATAGTAGTTGTAGTACCCTTATTTTGTCCGAGGAATTATTTATATTTTTTAAATTATCAGTATAATTTTTTTTCATTTTTAATGTATTTTGGTAAAAAAAATCTCAAAAATAAATAAGTTAAGAGTTTTATTCCTTTTGACCATTAATTAAGAAAAAAAATGACATTACATTTTATTTAATTACATTTATCATTATTATTATTATTACTATTATTACTATTAAATCAACAAAACACATTTAAATCAACACATTATTTTCTACCAATAATTAAGTAAAATTACAAAAATGATCTATTCCAACTCTTCATGCTCTTCATCCATATCATTCTCATCATCTGATCCGATATTGTCCTCGGATCCAAACTCTTCATTCTCTTCATCCGCATTATTTTCTTCCAACAATATAGATGCATCAACTAGACGACCCTCAACCATTGTATCACACAAACTTGTAATTTGTTCAACTTCAATCACATCATTAATTTGAGAAATTTCATCAACTTAGTAAGCAATGTCTTCCACCAGATCATCAGTTTTAATATGACCAAATGATTTTGTTTTGATTGCAACACACAACCCTCGTTTACGTGGCACAGTTTAAGGATAATGAAAATAATAAACTTGCATAACAATATGTGACACTATGAAAGGGTCATATCTTTGTACCTTCGGCTCATTCGAATCTCAACAGAATTATATTTCTTATCTATTTCGGTGCCTCTATAAGATGGATCATACCAATTACAATAAAACAATACAACTTTATTTTTTGAGTCCAACTAATTATATAACAACTCGTAGATATGTATAACAACACCATAGAAGTCTTCTTCACCATCATTTGTAACTCCTTTTACGAATACACCACTGTTTATGGTTTTTTCCCTTCAGTCCATGTCTCTGTGTGAAATTTATATCCGTTCACCAAGTATATGTGTCATTCAACTGCGCTTTAAACAGGACCTTCAGACAAGTTTCTCAAATGGAGTATTTTTTGAGTTGGTGCAACAATGCATGACAATTTCTCCTTGAACCATGTTGAAAAATACGCATGAATGAGATCGATAGTTGCTTGTTCACCTGTAGTATGAAAATAGGAGGTGTTAAATGACCTATATACAAAGGAGCGATTTTACCAGGCTTGTCTTGACTAAGGACATCCATGAAGGTTAAATATTCAAATGTTATAAATGTGATATTTCTAGAGATAAAAGTGTTTCTAGTATGTGAGTAAAAAAGGAGACAACCTTTAGTGTTGGTTTCAAAACCTAGACATATACATTTTCCTAGGATCTAATTTGGTCCGGTTAGACATTAGGTATAGGCAAAGCAAATATATCTAAAAAATTAAGATTACGAAGTGTGGTAGGGTATTTGCATAGAGACTCAAAAGGACTTTTATTATTTAGAACATGATTACAAGAAGTGTCTCACCAAAAGAAGTTTAACGGAAAGATTCCTAGTGAGTCATAGAAAAATGACACGAGGAATTCAACTCCATTGTCATTTTTAAAATAAGAAGAACAAAAGTGAATGAAGACCATATACCGTTAGGATAATTGGAAGAGATAAATTATGAGAGTAAAAAGTGATGCGGATATGATAATGGGTGGATTGATGAAGGTGGTTAAAGGTGAAAGAGTGATGACTTGGGTAGGGATCCTGAGGTGAACCATCATTGAGAGGGAAATGGTTGATAGAATGGAAGAAAGTGAGGAAGTGGTGTGTCCAATTAATGTGTGTGAAAGAAACTCTAATATAAAACTTGTTTTGGGATAATAGTTGTAGTATCCTAATTTTGTCTGAGGGACGACTTGGATAAGGTTTGTGAGGTGAATCTTCATTAAGAGAGAAATGATTGATAAAATGGAAGAAAGTGAGATAATGGTGTGTGAAAAAAACTCTAATACAAAATGTATTTTGTGATAGTAGTTGTAGTACTCTTATTTTGTTTGAATATATTCTTTAATAAAAAATCAAATTTTCATATTTTATTTTAATTTTCAAATTCAATATGTTTTAATCTATGAAAATCTAATTTGCATTCTTTATTTTTCAAATTTAATATTTTTTTAATTTCTTTAATTAGGTTTTAATTACTAGACTAAGTCTATGATTTTGTTATTAATATTATTAATTTATTTAAATATCAGTATTGATTTAGTAGTGGTTTATCAATTATTAGATGTATTAATAAATAAATAAGTAAAAGGAAAAAAGAGACAACTCGGTGTTGCAATCATCATCACTGCAATCTTCATCATCAATATCAGAAACAAAAAATAATCAAATTTTCCTAAATCCACAATCACATCTTTTCCTATTTTAATTACGAACGTGTCTCCATCAATTTGCAAAGGAAATCGAAAAATTCAAAATCACCAAAATATCAAATATTCATTAACTCAAAATCAAAGCATAATAATACTGAATCAATTCCAAATTTGAAAAGAATCGAATCACATGGAAAAATCTATCTAAAATCAATTAAATTGAAATTACGAACTTGTTTTTTTTACTATAAAAGAATAAGGTGTATGAAGAGAAAGGGAGGGCGGAAAAACAAAAAAAACATCATCGCAAACTGTCGCACCTCGAAAAATGAGAATAAGAATACGACCTAGCGAAACGCAATCGCGCGCTCGCAATGATGGACTGAACAGAGTCGCCACCGAACTTTATTTATTCCTAAAAAGGAAAGGGGAAATATCGATAAAACCCAAGACAAAACGACAATGATTATGGTCGTCGCAACCAAATCAGGGTTCGGGAGTCGATTACGCAAGGAGAAGGTATTAGCACCCCTCACGTCTGTTGTACTCAATGGGAACCATTAGGTTAGTTGTGTGCGTTAGTGTTAGTTTGAAATGTTAGGCTTCTCAAGTTATTAGGTGGGAAAGAAAGAAAGGGAGAGAGAAGAATGTTTTTTGGATTTTTGACGAAGGACTAAACCTAAGTTTTTTTATTAGTGGGCCTGACAAGATTTACAAATCCTGCTCCTACGTATCTCAACAGAGAAATCAAGGCTTACGTAGTTCTGGGTAGAAAATGTTTGTTTGTTGGTCGATTTTAGCGAAAGTTATATTGTATTAATCGACGAAAACATTGTTTTACCCAAAATAGATGAGGAGCGGATGTATACCACACATCGAATGGATTTACAAATCAACATTCGGAAAAACGTCACTTATCTCAACTCAACAATTGTGGCCGAAGCATTGCTTTACATCACCTTAAAACAAGATGTCTTTCGTTTTGAAAAGGTTTTTTCTGATTAGTCGCACGACGGCGAAGAAAAGAGTTTGATCGGTTGGATGTATTTTGAGTGATGGCAAGAACTTGGATGAGCGAGATATCCATCTCGAATCCTAGACTCAGGAGTGCGTGGTATCCACCACGTTCCATTTCCATCTTACTGGAAAAAGTATTTAATAAAGATTAAGTATTTTGAGGTTTGATTGAGAAAGGGGTTTGAAGAAACCGCATTGACAATTTTAGATGATAGCGAGAGCTAAGATAGGCGAGGCATCCACCTCGAATCTTAATCTCAGGAGTGCACGGTATCCACCATGTTCCATTTTCATCTTTATTGAAAGGGGTTAAGATAGGAATTAAGTATTTTGGAGTTTGAAAGACGAGTACTTATGACTTGCAAGCTCTTACAGCTTGGGTCTAATACTCTGGACTATGTCTGGATATTTCACCCAGGTAATCTTTTTCTTCCAAATTTGCTTAAGAAAATGATTTGAATATTTACAAGTGTTTTGGAGAGAAGACGAATACATGGGGCTTACAATCTCTTACAACTTGGGCCCAATATTCAGGATTACGACTGGATATTCCATCCAGGTAATCTTTTTCTTCCAACTTTGTTAAGAAAATGATTTGAATAATGGAGTGTTAAACAAGGCATGGGAAGTATGAACATGTTAAACAATCAAACAATAGTAAGCATGGATGAAAGAAACAAGTATAACAGATAACAGATGAACCAGACAGATGAAAAGATGCACAAAAAGGGTCCACTGAAATGATTAAATCAAGAAATGAGGTAAGGATCAAATAAAATCAAGATAAAAGGCCTCTAATACATGGCCTATGAGATGAACAAGGGAGGATTAAAAGATCTCTTCAATTGACATAAGCAATCCCTAAGTCAAACATCGATCATAAAGAAGTCAACTAAAAAATCGAGCCAACTTAATAAATATCAAATAAATAGCAAATTAATCAAGAAAATCATGAAAAATTAAACTAAGTAAGGTGGGATCAGGACATCATCATCCCCCAAAAAGATTTTTAAAATATTGAAAATTGGTACATGAATTAATTGAAATAAAACAAAGGTCAAACTAAAAGTCAACCAACCAAACTAGGTTAAAATAAAATCAAGAATAAATGAAAAATGTGAAATAAAAATCCAAGAAAAAGTCAGATTGACCATGGGACAATGGTCAACCTTCATCCCAAAAATCAGAAGCTAAAAATAATTTTAAGTTATGAAAAATAAATCAAGAATCTAATGTGTGCTAAAATGAACCACTTGGAATGAACAATTTAAATAAAAATATTAACATTAAATAAATGCGAAAATAAAAATTAAATAAGGCATCAAGAAATGTGGAAAATATTTTTGGATATTTTTATGAATAAAGAAAATATTTTAAATCAATTAAAATCAAAACAGAAAATAAATGTGAATTAAAAAAGAAAATGAAAAGAGATGGATTAGTGTTGATGGGCCTTGAGCGTGGGGTGTCAAAAGCAGATGGCAAAGGCCCATGATCCACAATGATTATTTAAGTCCAGCGTGACACATCAAATGAACGTTTTATTAAAATAAATTATGTAAACATGACATCAATGGGTCACATTATTATAAGTGACTAAAAGACAAAATGGCACGAATGGCCCAGATTAAAAGATGCGCGCTCGATCCAGCGGTCCTCAAGACGACATGTGGTCGTCTTCCTCATGGGACCTGAAACCCTAGCCATGCCATGCAAGAACACGCGAAAAACAGTGAGTTTTCTTCAACTTCCACTCAAGAATACGAGCACTATAATGCACCAAATGACATGAAATAAAGCCCAGATCTGAAGTATGAAATGTGGAGATTAACATGGTATCTTGTTTTAGGTTAAATGGTGGCTTAATCATGGAGAAAAGTTGAGAATAAGATGTCAACATGGACACGGATATGAACACGGATATGAACATAAAATCAACAGCATAAACTCAACATCAAGAACATGCCCTCATACTGAGGACTTCAGAAGCAAGCATAAGCATGATTAGCATGGCAATGGAACAAGCATAAAGCGAGCATAAGCATATCACGGTGAACAGTAATGATAATAAGCATAGGTAAGCAAGTTTAAGGATGAGCAAAACAATAGCCATGGAGTAAGATGATTACCTAGTGGAAGCTTGGTCCACTGCCTCTTGGTTGTGGAGAGAATGGAAGGAAATGGTGCTGCTCTCTTGTGCCTCACTTCAAGAACTTTATGAGAAAATAAAGTCTGCTCTGTGACCTCTTTTCCTTGCTTGCAACGAAATTCCAATGGCCTTGCTTTTAGGTTTAGGGTTTTAGGCTTAAATATGTGGGTCAAGTATTCTTAATGGGCTCAGTAAGTGATGTTTGTCCATGAGAATAAAATGTGCATTTGGTGGCAATTTGGTGAGGTGTAGAAAGAGGGCACATGAGGCTTGTTTCTTATTTTGGCAAAGTTTAAGTGAGTGGAAAAAAGATGCATGGCCAAATGAGGCAAATAGAAAAACATGGGTTGTGACATGGCTTGGAATTCATTTCAAGATGGTGACTTTGTGGCCATGTAACTTGATGACCAAGTCACCAAATGATGAGATGATGCAAATAGTAGCAAGATATCATGGAGTATGTCATCTTTCATGTTGAGCATAAGTGGAAATGATGAGTGGAAGAAGGTGAAAAATGGTCTTAAAATCATGTCACACCAATTGCAAAATGGTTGGGCAAGTTTGGCCTAAAATCTGCCTAGAAAATCAAGTCATGGTGTCCACTTTAGGTGAATGTATCTCTCAAACCATGGATCCAAATGAGATGATTCCAGAAGGAGGTGAAAGAGAACATGGCAAGGTATAATTGTTATGAAGAAAACATTTTCAATTGATGCCTTGAAGTGCAAGAAAACTGGCCAAGAAGTCCTGACAAATTTTGAAGATTTTTAGACTTAGAAATTTTTCTAAGTGTCCTAAAAATATGAGCTACTTTGACCAAGCAGAACTTTCTCAATTTTGATCCAAATGGAGCAAACTTTATATTTCTAGAAAGCTTGGAACAAGATGAACAACTTTCATGTTGGAGAAATTTTCAAATGGAGTTTTTATCTTGATGGAAAATGGGCTTAAAGTGAGTGCAAAAATCATAAAAACTTGCCCTAAATGGAAAGTCAACCATTTCCACATTAAGTAACTTTTCCAATTCCTGATTAAATGATGAATCCATGATCCAACCTTGATAAAATTTCACATGTAGGCTCCCCTAGGCATGAATTTTGAGATTCCACTCTCAAAAAGTCAGGAGTTGACTTTTCTGGCCCCACAGTTGACTTTTCCCAAACTGTCTGATTCCCGATTCTAGTGATCAATTGAAGCACCTCTAGCTCAAATAAAGAGCTGATTTTTTATATGCAGACCCTTGTGGACATATGGAAGGCCATGGAAAAGAGTTTCATCCAAAGAATCAGAAATAAACTGATTTTATATCAAATCCTAATTTTAGGGCAAAATTGATCGGGAACTGATTGCACTGCTTGCCAATGGATTTTTCTGAGATGATTGTGAGTCTTCCTAGGCCAAGATGTCTCTCCAATCATGAAATGGATAAGCTCCTCTACTTCCAACCAAACATTGCTTGTTGCAGGTAGCCATGAAACTCTAATTTCCTGATTAAATCCAGATGAACACTCTGATAGCTCTGAATCCTTCACTGATGGACTGAGGACCATAATAGGATACCTGGAACCCCCTGAGATCCTTGAGACATGTATACTTAGAAAATGAAGTCCAATTCTCAATCTTGTTTTGTGTGGGCTCCTTCTGTTAAGGAGTGATCAATCCAAACCTGATCTCCAAGTCACTAATGCAGTATGCAATGAGTATGACCTAGTATGATGCCAATGAAGTGTAAAACATAATCCCATGCTTCTAGGAAAAAATGAAGGGTAAATTTTTCAGGGCCAAAATCAGGGTATGACACAAACCAACCATAGTTGAACCAGTTCCAAACTCCAACTATAATAACAACACCGTGCATCAACACAACCGCCTTTCACAAAAGCCGGCGTCGCCTCCTTCTAATCGCCGCCGCTGCCACGCAAACCGGAAATAGTGCCAATTGTCGCTGCCGGAAAAAAAACACGCAGAAGCTCCATATCACCGTTGTCGGTTAGTTCTCTTTTCTGCATTAGAACTTTGTAGCGATTGATTTGTTCTTGTTTTTCGCATTTGAAGGAGATAACATTAGCCTTGTTCCATTGTTTTTAGTTTATGAAAAAATAAGTTTATGTTTGTCATGATATGTTGAAAAGGTAATGACACCTGCTTGTATCATTACTATTAGTTTAGACTTAATTTTCTATTAAAAAAAAGAAAGTGTGCCGGTGGGGTCATAATATAGTCATGAAGATTTAGTCTAATTATTCTTTAGTATAAATATGATTTTTTTATTATTGAATTTCTCTTTTATATACTGTTGTTGATAGCAAGTAATAGTTATTGTTATTTTTTTTAAGGATTTTGTTATTGTTACTAGGAGTTTGAATAAGTTAACCTGTTGGTTCAACAATTGCTAGCATATTTCTAATGTTTTCTTAAGCTACCTTAATTTGAGATATCATTTTCAAATTTAGATATAGTTCCTTTGATATCACAAATTATAGGTAGTCCTTTCATATTTTGTTATGCCTATATGGAGCTTTTTATTTTGTTTTGATGCTATTATTGTTGAATCAGTAAAGAAATATTCACATGCTTTAGAAATTTTGGAATAGTGATAGAAAATATTATGAGATTTTTTTGGTCTGTAACTATATTTTGAACCCTTAAAAGTATTAGAATAAAAAATATTAGGTGTCTTTGTCTAGTTTCTTGTGTGTTTACCATGCATACACTACAACATTTTGACTCTACAACATCGTAACAAAATCGTTACAAAAACTTATAAATCTGTTGTCTTTCTCTATTAGAACGGTTTTCAGACCGTGTCAAACTAAGGTGTTGCTCTAACCTATTGCAACGGTTATTGTGTCCAATGGCAACACCCCGTACATAACCGTTTTTTTAGTATTCCTTAGAGAACGGCTTCCAATAGCAACAGTTGTACTTCGTTCTCATATTAAAACCGTTGACTTTCTGGTGTTTTGGGGAACGGCGGTTTCATTTGATATAACAACGGTTCGTAGCTGTTGTTCATTTGAAACCGTTCTAGTAGATCCATATCTAAATTTCTTCTTCAAAAGCTATTGCAAAGATTTTATACTACGACAATACTTTATAACTTTTGTAACAAATGATTTTTTTTAATGTGAAACCATTTTGTTTTAAAAACCTGATAATTATTCATAATTTTTTATACATAGCAATATTCATATACAAATTTTAAAATGATCTTTCGTTTTAAAATATATAATCAACAAAACATCTTCAATATACATTTCATATTGTCAATCATTGTTCATAATGAAAATAACATCTTTAACCTATAAAAGTAAACTTAAACATCTACATCTACATCTCCATATCTACGTCTCTTCATCATCGAATGACTGGAAATCTTCATTGATATTATCATTCATGATCTGCAAAATAAAAGTAATAAAATGAAAGTAGGATTATTATAAAGCTCTAAAACTATAATATAAAGCATAAGACAATTCAATCTTAATTACTTGATCATTAGTTGGAGCATGTGTTGATGCAGAAGAACATAAGACACTGTTAGCATCGGTTGCAGGAGCTGATATCAGAGCTGCGAGAGCCTCTATATTCAACTCTGAGGTGTTTTGATTCAAAATGGTCTTAAGAAGCAGTTGCATTTTTCTTTCCATTTCTTCCTTATCTTGAAGACGTTTCTCCTCAATTTCTTGTATCTTATCATTAAATTGTCTAACCTCATCCGCATGCTCTTTTTTTAGTTTGGCAATTTCTTCATTTCTTTTCAAGAGAGTCGGTGTTGTGGTTCTTCCATGGAAACGCATTCTTCCAGGTTTTTGTTTTCCAAATACACTTTCAAAAGCTTCTGAAGAAGGTTGTCCATGATTTTCAATCAAGTCTTGAAGCTTTATCTAGCATATACATAATATAGTAGTAGTGAATGAAATGCAAAGAACAAGACAGAACAATCAAAATATCACAACTTTAAGAAATAAGAAAGCTTAATCTTAGATTAATTAAAAGATTAAGACATGATTAATTAATCAAAATACCATGGAGGATAAATCATACTTTTTCTAGGTATGATTAATTAAAAGACTAACAAAAAAATTGTTGAGAAAAAGGAATGATCGATTATTATTAGTAGGATGAATTTTTTTGATTCTTTCATGAAAACTCATTAGAAATTTTTGTTGTTAATCTACATGGTTTCAGTTTTCACAGCTAGTAAATGAACATAATAACTATATAAAAACAAGTGTGAGAAGGTTGTACTCATCGGTTACTTGTGAATATTCATGTGTTGATTTAGCTAGATTCCTTGTTGTTTTGAATATATACATGTGTTGCTCTAATGGATTTTCTGCAATTAATAGTGGCAACAAGATGATTATTAAACTCCTAGAAGAAACAAATTCCTCTCAATTACCTGAATTCCCTAACCATTCTCAAGAGATTAAAGGTATCACATTTGACTACTTCATTCCCTTTCCTATGTTGCAGCGGATTCTTATTTATTACATATCAAAGGCATTACTACAAGTGTCTTATTCACATATTTACATATTCCAACCTTAAACCTATTATTTCTAACCTGAACTATTGTTTTTCACATGTAACTAATATAACACAAGGTTATGCACAACAACTCTTAACAATAATAATAACATTTAACAACAGTAACTTACTATTGCATGGTTAGTTTCTTGATCCAACTCCTTTCCTTTTCTACTTTGTCGAGTAGCAATGAACATTTCAGCCTGCGTTGGAGGTTCTTTATCTTCATTACTTTCGCGCTAAACCAAGTAAAACAAGATTATAAGAATATTAATACAATAATATAATTTAATATTCAATGAGAATAATTTATAAAATAATACCATTTTTTCTCTTATAACAGCAAAGACTTTATTCCCCACTCGATGTCTCCATTTTAGTTGAGCTATATTTTCGGTATTTTGATGACTGACTTCCTACATTCATTCGTGTTTATTGTGAAGTGTGTATCAGGATGATGGACAGCAGTTATATGTACAAATTCAATCAAGCTTTTATGGATATTCAAAAGTAACATAGTAGTAAGATGTTATGACTAAAGTCCTTAAGAAATGTTACTTATCAGATTCAGTATATAATTCATTTGAAACTTCTGATAAAACCCAAAAGTGATTTTAATTCAGTACATAATTCAACATTATAAAACATAAATATGAATATATCTTAGTTGAGTTTTTTTATCTCTCCAATAATCCAATAACTTTCTAAAATCTTCTTCTGGTACCTCTCGTGGACGATTTTTTAGCTGCTCGCGCAAGCTTTTATACTTACTAAAATGATTCCTTTTAAGAAAACATTTGTATCGTCTCCAAGCATCATTTATAATAGCAAATACAACCTTCCTTCCTTCCTTTGGAACATTGTATGTTTCCTGCAAAAATATATATTTAGATAGATGTATACATTAAAATATGCTAACAAACACAATGTGTGTGAATAATATCATTTTGGTTGAGAACTCCATGGATGAAATTTATAGATTGAAAACTACACTTGATGTTGAATTTAAAATCAAATATCTTGGCAAGTTAAAGTACTTCATAATAATAGAAGTTTCTCATTCCAAAATTGAAATTATTATTTGTCAAAGAAAGTATTTCTTGAATGTGTTGAAAGACACATGTCTCCTTAAGTCTAAACCTGACAAAACTCCTATTGATCCATCTTTCAAGTTGCATCAGGACACAACTGAGTCTTTTGAATATATTCTCAACTATAGAAGATTAGTTGGAAAGCTACTTTATCTCTTAACTACCAGGTCTTTCCTTTGAATATATCAAATAACTAACTTTCTTCAATCAATGAGATATCTTCATTTGTTCCCATTTTTTCTACATTTCTGATTTTCTCCTTTATTTCATCATTGAAATGAGAAACTTCATGATTAATGTTGTCATTACTCATCTCATATCTTAGAGTTAAAAATCAATTTATTTTACTAACTTACACTATTACATGCAATCATTGTTTCTTATTCTTTATTATTATTATTATTATTCTCTTTTTGAATCTTTCATTTTGTCTAATTTAATTAATGTCAAATTAGTTCTGATCCTTAATAATAAATGTGATAAATCGAGAATTCCATCAATTCACTTTCACAATAAAAATCAACTTCACTTCCACAATAAAACCACATTTGTTTTCTTTATAAAAGTAACCTCTTTTTATGTTTATTTGCGTACTTTTTCTATCTCTATTATGTTTTTAAGTATTTCCGTCTTTGTAAACATGATTGTATCATTTTTGTCTTCTGAAATTTTTAATGAAAATATTATCCTATTTCTTTCAAATATATTCTTTACATTTTATCTTTGTCTTTTTGATTGATGATAAAGGGGGAGAAAAGTATTTAAGGGGAAGAATCATAATTGATTTTCATATATACCTATATTCTTGAATATAAACCCACACATTTATTAATGTTTCTGATAACAATTACTTCAAAGAATAGTTTGTTAATTGTTTTGCGGGGATAAGTTCAAAACATCAGAAGCTCTTGAAGTTTTTAAGATCAGAATGTAAGTTACCAGTTTCTAAAGAAATGGTCTACTATATGAGCCTAAAACTTTCACGCTGCTGTTTGAGAAAGATCTCAACCAGGAATCAGAACCAAGCATCAAGTCTTCAAGGAATTGAAAACCAGGCTCTGAACTTGGTATCAAGATTTGAAGAATTGAATATTCCATGGTAATCAGACTTGGAAATCAAGCTCTTTAAAGAAGAATTTGTAACCAGGTTCTGAAAGATCTTTCAAAGATTCAAAGAGATTTTTTCAAAGGTAATCAGGCTCTGAAAATAGAATTTCAGAGAGAACCAGGCTCTAAAGCTTCTTCAAAAGAATTCAACCAAGCTTCTGAAGTAAAGTTCATCAGAATGTTGAGTTTAAGCCTACAACTACCATAGTTACAGTACAACTTGGATGCAAAATTTGTGGAACCCAAGGACACATAACTACTGAATGCAATCTTTTAGCTGAATCAAACCCATATCATATCAATTATGCCCAAGAAAACCCTTATTCAAACACCTATAATCCAGGACGGAGGAATCACCCTAATTTTTCTTATAAAAACAATAACCCTACTCAAAACTCTACACCTCAAAGACCATCAAGTTTGCAAGCTCAAAGACAAACACAACCTATACAAGCTGCTCCTCAGAAATCCAACCTTGAGAAAATCATGAAAAATTTCATTTCATCTCAAACTCAACAAAATAAAGAATTCATGAACCAAAACGTTCATATAAATGAGTTGATTACACAATTAGGCACCAAGGTCGATTTTGTGGTAACCCACAATAAGATGCTTGAGACCCAGATCTCTAAAGTGGCTCAACTACAAGCTGCTCAAGCTACGCCATAAGGATCATTTCCTAGACAACCTCAACCTAACCCCAAGGGGCATGCTAACGTTATTGCCCTGCTGAGAGGAACTACATATAATGAACCTGTAGATCTTAGGTTGAAGAAACTAGAGCCACCAAAAAAGGATGTTGTGACCACACCAGAGAAAGAAGCAGTATAGAAACCTGTAGAAAGAAACAAAGAGAGGAAGAAGTTAAAAATAAGGAAGAGGTAAAATAAAACCAAGTTTACATACCACCTCTCCTTATAAACCACTGATCCCATACCCGCAAAGACTTAAACAAACCAAATTAGATAACCAATATAAAAAGTTTGTGAAAGTAATTGGGAAACTCCACGTCGAGATTCCCTTCACCGAAGCTATCACCCAAATATCATCGTATGCCAAATTTCTAAAAGACATCTTAACCAACAAACGTAAGCTTGAAGATCCTAAACCTTTAGAATGCAATTCAACTGTTGAAAACAAACTAGCCAAAAAGGAGAAAGACCCCAAAAGTTTTTCTATACCTTGTGTTCTAGGAAATCATGTCATTGATAAAGCGCAACTAGATTTAAGAGCCAGTGTGATCTTGATAACTTTAGCTATTTGTAATAGATTAAACCTAGGAGACATGCAACCAACTAGGATGTCCCTTCAACTGGTCGATCGATTAGTTAAATATCCAATAGGTGTATTGGAAGATATTCCAGTTAGGATCGGACAACTTTATATTCCAACTGATGTCATTGTTATGGACATTAAAGAAGACGACAAAATCCATATCCTTCTAGGTAGACCCTTCTTATCAACAGCTGGAGCCATAATAGATGTCAAAAGAGGAAAAATTACTTTCGAGGTAGGGGATGAAAAAGTAGAATTTATCTTATCCAAATTTATAATGGCACCTGCCATAGATGACTCATATTGTGCCATCAATATCATCGACAAGTGCATAAGAGAACTAAACCAAGACCAAGAAACACTCACCGAAATGATTAAAATACCCTCAACACCTATAATGGAGGATGATGGTTTTAAATCCATGACACCCTTCGTGGATGACAACCTTCATGAATGCTTGGCACTCACCACTGACCATATGCCTAGTCCTAAGAAACAATTATTACAGCTTAAGGAACTCTCAAAGAGCCTAAGATATGAATTCCTTGACGAAGAACTAAATCATCCAGTTATAGTAAGTGCAACCCTTAATAAGGACGTAACTAATCAACTCTTAGATATCTTAAGAAAATATCCTACAGCTCTAGGTTATAACACTTCCGACCTTAAAGGGATAAGTCCTTCTGTGTGCATACATCGAATTATGCTATAGGAAGATTATAAACCCTCTAGAGAACATCAAAGAAGGATAAACCCTACAATGAGTGATGTAGTTAAGAAAGAAATGCTAAAGTTACTAGAAGCTATAATAATTTACCAAACCTCTGATAGCAAATGGGTAAGCCCCGTGCATGTGGTACCTAAAAAGGGAGGTGTCACAGTTGTACAAAATGATAAAGGAGAACAAGTAGCAAAATGTATAACCAACGGTTGGCGTATGTGCATTGATTATAGGAAGTTAAACAAAGTAACCAGGAAAGACCACTTTCCTCTTCCTTTTAGAGATCAAATGCTTGAACGTCTGGCTAGACACTCTTATTTCTATTATTTAGACAGATACTCTGGATTTTTCTAGATTCCTATTCATCCCGATGACCAGGAGAAAACAACCTTCACCTGCCCTTATGAAACATCTTCCTATCGACGAATGTCATTCGAACTATGCAATGCCCCTGCAAATTTCCAACGATGTATGATGTCAATCTTCGCAGATTTCCTTGACGAGATCATGGAAGTTTTCATGGACGACTTCTTGGTATGTGGATCCAGTTTTAAAAATGGCATGGATAACCTTGAGAAAATCCTAGAGAGATGCGTAGAAGTTAACCTTTGTCTAAACTAGGAGAAATATAATATCATGGTTACCGAAGGTATAATACTAGGGCACATAGTATTAGAAATAGGCATTGAGGTTGATAAAGCTAAGATCGAGGTTATAGAAAACCTTCAACCACCGAAAATAGTTAGAGAGGTGAGAAGCTTTCTTGGACACGCTGGTTTCTACCGACGCTTCATCAACGACTTCTCCAAAATAACCAAACCTTTAACTGGTCTCCTAATGAAAGACATCAAATTCAATTTTGTTGGTTCTAAGTGTTGGCAACAATTTTGGTAAAATAAGGAGTGTTCACAAGATGTTGCATGTGATGTCTTAACATAATATATCTTGTACCTGCTGGAGTTTAAAAACATAATTATGCAAGACTGTTTCAGGATGTCATACACGATGTCATGACATCTGATATTATGTACCTGCTGGATATTTAAAATGGAATTATGCAGGATTGTTCCAGGATGTCAGATCCGATGTCATGACATTTGTACACAGAACATTCAATGTGAATGTTATGTGTTATGTGGTTGCTCTTTTAATGGCAATCTATGTATGATTGAAGATCTGATTTGCAAACGCATTCAATCATTAATTACAACCTGATTTACTTATTTTCTAAGGAGATCTAACCAACTGTCATGAGAAGATTTGATTGGAAAATAGTTTTAGGGTTTCAAGATGTCCAAGCCCAGCTGAATGCTTCTATAAAAAGGACATGGAAAACCTGATTTGATACACAACCAATACAAAGTGAAATATTGAGAGAGAATAAGGGTTTGTGTCTTGTGTGGTCGTGTGACTTGTAAGCCATTCAATTCATCCATAGATGATTGAATTGGTCTGATTTGTGAGTTGTAATTTGTCACTCAAAGCTTTTAAGCATGAGTGTGTGTCTACTTGATTGAAACTGTTAAGTAAGATCAAGTGTGTGTCTACTTGATTGAAGCCGCTAAGTAAGATCAAGTGTGTGTCTTTGAAGAGTGTCTTCTTTTCATAAGTA
This sequence comes from Lathyrus oleraceus, assembly GCF_024323335.1. Lineage (NCBI taxonomy): Eukaryota > Viridiplantae > Streptophyta > Magnoliopsida > Fabales > Fabaceae > Lathyrus > Lathyrus oleraceus. The sequence continues at coordinate 33,798,883 of NC_066580.1, read as the reverse complement.
ATTGTTGTTTAAAATCACAGGTGTGATTGAGGGGGAGTGAGTGGGTTCTCATATCTAAGAGTTCTTAGGTAGAAATTATACGGGTAGAGATTAGGTGAAAAAGACTGTAACTTGTGGAGTGTACTGAGAGTCTTTGAACTGATTCTATTTAGTGGATTTCCTTCCTGGCTTGGTAGCCCCCAGACGTAGGTGAGTTGCACCGAACTGGGTTAACAATTGCTTGTGTCTCTTGCATTACTATTCTTTATCTTTATCCTGTTTGCATTATTCAGATATTAGTGTCGTGACATTACCTTCGACATCTCATATCTGATACCAGAATTTCAATTGGTATCAGAGCAGGCATCCTGCTCTGGTTCTGGGTGAGATCTAGGGACAATACTTTCTGGTACTATGGAGAGAGATGGAGGATCTGTTCACAGGCCACCAATTTTGGATGGATCTAACTATGACTATTGGAAACCTCGAATGATAGCTTTCCTAAAATCTCTGGATAATAAGGCTTGGAAGGTTGTGTTAACAGGCTGGGTACATCCAATAATTACTAAGGAAGGAGAAGCCACAACTGACAAGAAGCCTGAAGAACAATGGTCCAAGGAGGAGGATGATCTAGCCCTTGGAAATTCTAAAGCATTGAATGCCATATTCAATGGAGTAGACAAGAATATCTCCAGGTTGGTGAACAACTGTGAGGTGGCTAAAGATGCTTGGGACATTCTCAAAACCACTCATGAAGGCACCTCTAGAGTTAAAATGTCTATACTACAGTTGCTCACCACCAAGTTTGAAAATTTAAGGATGAAAGAAGATGAAAATATTCATGAATTTCATATGAGTATCCTTGAAATTGCTAATGCCTCAGGAGCCCTGGGAGAGAAGATGTCAGATGAAAAATTAGTAAGAAAAATACTCAGGTCACTTCCTAAGAGATTTACTATGAAGGTGACAACCATAGAAGAGTCTCAAGACATCTCTAACATGAGAGTTGATGAGCTAATTGGTTCCCTCCAAACATTTGAGATGGGAATGAATGATGGATCTGAAAAGAAAACCAAAAGCATAGCCTTCATGTCAAACACAAAGGAGGAAAATAGTCAGGATGTTGATGAAGATCTAGCGAATGATGTAGCAGTGCTGGGAAGACAGTTCAACAGACTGTTGAAAAAGATGGATGTAAGATCTAAGGCTAATGTCAAGAACATCTCATCTGACATCAGTAAATCCAACAATGCTGGAAGAAGAACAAGATCAGACGATAAGCCCAAAGAAGGAAAAGAAGTACGGTGCTATGAATGTGATGGGTATGGACACATTAGAACTGAATGTGGAACCTACCTCAAGAAGCAGAAGATGAGTCTTGCTGCCACTTGGTCTGATGAGAGTGAAACAGAAGAGTCTGCAAATCTGGTGACTACCTTGACTGGAAGATGGGATTCTGATGAAGACTCAAGTGATGATGAAGTAACCTTTGAAGAGTTGGCCACTACCTACAGAAAGTTGTGTCACAAAAGTGCAGAGGTGTGTAAACAGGTTGAAAGCCAGAAGAAGGTAATAACTCAACTTGAGAATGAGAAGATAGAACACTTGGAAATCATCTCCAAATTAAAAACAGAAGCAGTGGTTCTGAATGCCAAGCTAGATGAAAGTCAACAAGTTGAAAGCCAGAAGGAAGTGATAGTACAACATGAGAAGGCAGAACATGTGGAAACCATCTCCAAGTTAAAAACTGAAGCTATGTTCTTGAATTCTAAACTGGAAGAGATGACCAAGTATGTAAGAATGTTAAACAATGGATCTGATTCCTTAGACAAGATTCTCCAAACTGGACAAATAACATGAGACAAATCTGGCATTGGGTATAATGAATCTAGTCATTTTAAAATAGAGGAAGTAATTTGAATTGGATTTATTAAAGAATTTTTATTAATTAAAGCCTATTCCATTGATTCAGTCACATATCAATATATAAAAAATTTCGCATAATTATAACCATACAACTATCATTATAAAAGTATTTCCCCTTGAATGACATTTGTTGCGGCGCGAAAAAATTATTAAATTGCCATTAAAGTTTATTAGAAAAGGAAAAATATTGATAAAAAATTTAAAGAACAAAAATATGATCTTAGCATCCAAATTTTGATTCGAAACATCCTACGACATTCGTTTAAGAAAACGATTACGACTAGTTATTTTTGAAAGCGAAAGTTATTAATCTTATTATATTTGTTTTCTCCTAATCCCCAAACACAAAATAAAACATATAAATGGGAAAATATATTTTTTTCTTAATGTGATTGACAAAATTTGACTCTTGCTCCTACGTATCTCTCGGTGCGTTGGAGAATTCAAATCTACGTAGTTTTTGTTAGAAAAATCTTGTGTGTTGGTTGATTTTAAAGAAAAACTTTTGATTACGTTTGAACAGAAACACTTTCCTTGTTGGTTGCGTTAGTGCGATTAGAATCATTGTTAGTTGATCATGTTAGAGCAGATAAAATATTGTTCGTTGGTTGGTTGTGATTGTTTATAGGAGGGAGATTAATATTAGAACAAATAAGTTATACGACTTGTGTTCGAACACTCGGAAATAAAAGTGATATACATCCAATTAATTAATTATTAATCCAATTTTTTTATAAAGAAAAATATTAAACACGAGTCAAGTCGCAATCTCTTAAATGAATACAAACATTAGGACAAACATGTTATATGACTAGTGCCTCAACGCTCGGGGATAAAAAGGATATACATTCAATTAATCACTTTTAATCAGATAAAAGAATGAACTTAAAACGATCAAGCTATTAATTAAAACTTTTTGAAAGGAATACAATAGTTCGAACAATCAAGCAATACGACTTGTGTCTGGAAACTCAAGGATAAAATGGATATACATCCAATTAATCATTGTTTAATCTAGTTTTGTTTTATAATAAAAAAGATTAAAACGATCGAGTTGTTACCTTACAAGACTTGATCATATCTTTAGTTTCGTAACTCCTATTGAGACGAGACCAACAACAAATAAAAGCTAACAAAAAGAGCTATCTAGTTCCAATGAAAAATGAAAAAGTAAAGATATGTTATCTATTACCACAGACAAAACACAAATATCATACATACAACAATATCATACATACATCACGATATATCTTCGATAATTTGATCATATATTGAGTTTTATAACTTTTATTGAGGTGAGACCAACGACAAATGAAAGCTAAAAAGAGGATCTAGGTAATCCCAAAACAATGAAACAGAAAGGTTATTAAATTTATTTTCACGGGGAGCACGTAGTGATTTTTAGGAGTTGTGATCATTCTAAGCACTACTACAAATAACACTTTTAACGTCGCACGCGAAAGAGATGTAACCTCGGCTATCGAGACGACGTAACGAAGGGTGTCATGAAAAGTGCATACTTTACCTCTCGATTTTAAAAAAATTGACAGGTATGTGATAAGGTCATGTGTTCGATCCCTAGAGACCATTATGGAATTCTGAAATGACAAAAACACATGTCCCCTCGGTTTTGTAATTTCACCGTCGGATATACCATATTTTCATCTCAATTATCTCATAAAATCGATAGGTAAAACAATTTTGAGTTCATTAAATCTAATATGGATTCCTTATTTCACTAAATCTTATATTGAACATATAACTTCTCAAAATTAGTTAGGAAAATAAATATATGAACAATTGTGTTATATTTGAAGAACAACTTACATTGATTATGATTTTGAAACATCCTACCACTCATCATTCATCTCACACAATTTTATAGTTAAATCTCTCAAATGTTTTAAATTCTTTATTCAACACTTCCTTTTCTACTAATTCATTTTGAAAATATAAAATTTGATTATAAAAAAATACACGTATTTTTCACATTTGAATACCATATCACTTATATAAAATCATAAAGATAAAAATATAAATTATTAATAAAGTTCTCCCCCTTTTTGAACTAAACACTTATTTGATTGAAAAAAATCTTCCATCTCCCTTACCCTTCCCTCCATTAAAATCTCTCTTTCTCCCTTTCACCTTATTTGAAACAAACTGACTCTAAATTAAAAGAAAATTATTGAATTTCACCTCATTTGAAACAAACTGACTCTAAATTAAAAGAAATTTTTTGAATTTCACCTCATTTGAAACAAACTGACTCTAAATTAAAAGAAAATTATTGAACAACTCATGTTCTAAAACAAAAAGACACATAGTTTACTTAAGAATCCACACAATAACATTGTATTTCAAACCAGCCACTTTCTCTACTCTTAGATTTTCTTGAGTATGTGAGGAGAGAGAGAGAGGCTTTATGTCCCTTCAACAAAATCTCAAAGTATGTGAGATGACTAGTTGGAAAGACATTTAAAATCTTAAATGGACAATGTGCCTTTTTGTTTAAGAATATTTTTCATTTAATTTAGAGTGCTAAGATATTAATATGGCTTTATATAAAATATTGGTTTATAGTAATTAGTTTCACTTTTTAAATTTTTTTTATCCATACTAAAAATATTAGGTGCGATTTTTATGGCTATTTTGAACGAGTTAGATTCCAAAGATATCATGATATAAAGTCGTTTTTTTCCTGTCTATTAATATAATTTATTATAGTGTCACGATTAGGCATGACAATATAACCCGTACCCGCCCCGAAGTTGACGGGGAAAACCCGCTTCGATTGGGTTTGGGTTTGGGTTTGGGTTTTCCCCGATTTTAAAATATGGGGACGGGTCGGGTAATGGGGACACTAGTACCCACCCCGAACCCGTCCCCGAACCCGCCCCGTTTATTTTACTATGTACATTATTATTTATTTTTGATAATTTAAAATATTAAATATGTGGTCAATGTTTTGATATTTTAAATTGAATTTATTATTTAAAATATTTGAAATGTATGTATGGAATTTTTTAAGATTGTTTTATTTTATTATTTGTAATGTAATTTTATTTTGGAAAAATAAATATTTCTATTAAAATATTGATTTTACTAAATGAATGGTGGCGGGGCGGGGATACCCGAACCCAACCCGAACCCGTTTGGGACGGATTTGGGTTTTAATTCCCCATCCCCGTTTGGGTTTGGGGCGGGAAACGGGGATTGTTTGGGGATTCGGATTTGGGTTTGGGAGAGGTAAAAACCGTCCCCGGCCCGCCCCGTTGCCATGCCTAGTCACGATAACATAATGTAGTAATTAATTAATTAATATTTAAAAAATTTAGAAGAAGCATTTTGAAAGAAAATATTTTGTATGTACACTATTTTTCACAAGTTCGAAATCATTCCATTTAAAGAGAAACAAAATCAGTAATTGAAACATTATTTATATATTTTATATATATATATATTTATATTTATATATATATATATATATATATATATATATATATATATATATATATATATATATATATATATATATATATATATATATATATATATATATATATATATAATGCTTTAGTGTGCCCTATATCTGGTGCTTTAAATATATTATGTATCATATTGTAAATTTATATTTATATTATATATAAATATATACTATGCATTATATTGTAGAAAGAGTTTGTTTGGTCCACGTAGAGTTTAAATATAATGTCATTGAAATTAAAATAACTTTTTTTTGTTAATTCAGTTAATTTCAAAATTGATAGTTGTAAATTTGTTCGTAAAGACATGAATTTGAACTTGTAACAATCTAGTCATTAGACTACAAAATCAAAAAATATAATTGTAAAATATAATTAAATAACTGTTTTGAATCACAACCAAATAAAATATATCATAAATATTTTTAAAAAATAATTGAAATAAAATTAATATGAATTAAATAGCATGTTACATATGTCTACCATTTAATAATTTACACGGTTAGCTCATAGAAATTAATTTATAAATTTTTCATAAAATAAAAATTTCTTATGAATTTCAAATTTAATATATAAATAAAATTAAAAAATGGTAAAAATAAAATAAATTTGCACCATTATTTTCTTTTTTTTACATATCTCAGAATGTATAGTAGTGTAAGTAAAATATATAGTTTTATAGGAATATCTGCTAAAAAGTCTCATTTATTCCTCTTTGATTAATTCAAAGCAGCCAAAAGAATTGTAAAAAAACAAATAACAACAACAAAAGAATGAAGTTGATGATGAAATTGAAGAATTCGTGTGCTACTTCTATAGACAATGGGCCTCTATGTTTTAGATTAAATAAAATAGATTTTTTTTTTAAAAAAAATTGAGAATTTTTTTTAGAGATTTTTTTAAAAAAGTAGAAGTTAATTTGTGTTTGTTTTCTTTTATAAAAATCATTAAAATCCTTTTTTTGTTTGGCAATTTAAACGTAAAAATGATTTTTTAAATATAAATTACTACAAAGGACATACAAATTAGTGTTAAATATATGAATAGATGATTATACATGATAATGAACTAATAATTATTATATTAAAAATTATACTAATAAAATATTTGAAGTACCAAAAACTAACCTTATGTGGGATAAGGAAATCTTAAATTGGGTTTACGAAGAGTATCCATAAGAATCTTTGCATCATGAACAGATCCTTCCCATCCACACAATGCAAAAGTAAAACACATATTGAAGTCACACACAACCATCAAATTAGTACTTGTATGTCCTTTCCTATTGAAAAACGGTTTTTGTTTCTTTGTTGGGATATGTATTTTAATATGTGTGCCATCTATTGCCCCTATTCAGTCTTTGAAGTAAGGCCAATATCCATTATCGTCTCTGATATATTGAGAAGAGTCAACAAGATCAACATGTTTTATGACTTTTTTCCCCAACTTGCATACAACTTCTAAAACTTTGTTGAAATGTTTATGAATGGTCTCACTAGAATGTTGAAATCGCTCTTGGGCATTTCTATATGAGGAAGGTTGCCCTAACATATATAAGAATATCCCAACACTTTCCTCAACTCCAATGTGTTTAGCAGGTGTCAACCCACAATTATTAGTTAACTCACATACCAAATTCTGAAAGACTTGTTTCCTCATTCGAAGTTGCTCAAAAAACCTGTTATCATTTCCTGTTATCAACTCTATAAATCATAGTTGGTCGGAGAGAATTTACGTAGTTTTCTTTTCTTTGACAATGTATTTCAAAACATGGTTTGTAACCATAAAAGCAGCCATCACCGTTGCAATATGATATTGACTTCTATTAACCTGTTGGACTTCAATATCTATTTCAGAAGTATTGTCACTCTCATATGAACTATCATCTGAACTCTCACCCAAACTCTTATTTGAATTGTCACCCATCCTGTTACACAAAAATGTAAAATTATAAATGTTTGGATAGTTAAAGATCATGACACCTTAAATCCTTAAAGCAAGAAAGTAAGAACACAAGAATGACATTTAAGAATCCAAAATCACATATTCTAACAAGTCAATAATGAAATTTCCATTTGGTATCAAAACAACAAAGTAATTATGAAAAATATCATATTACATCAAGCTAATAAAAACATAATAGTTCAAACTGGTAATGGTTTTTTTCTAAGAAGCATGCAATCCTATCAACGATCACGCGAATATTTTTTTCGGGACAAATGTCTATCCAATCAAGAGCCATATCAGCAGTGGAGGTATTCATGAAGTAAGAAAATGCTGTCCTATTTTCTTTATTGGCAAGGATTCTAACAGCCTTAAAGTGTAAATGTGATCCTTTTACCAAGGATGGGATTTCATCCAACATTTTCAAACATTTAGCATAACCAATGTTATCTTCTGGGAGTCCTTGTTGGCTTGGCCCAAACCCATCGAGTATACGATCAAGAGATCGTTGAAGTTTCTCTGTTGCTCCGATTTTCTCTCCTTTCCCTAAAACCTTTCTCTTTCTGGAAGAATTTGGTGTTGGGTTGGGTTGTACTTCATTGCCAACATCAAAATTATCTGCATCTCCTTCATCCTCAGTAATTGTGTTATTCTCACGACCGTCTTCAAAAACAGATTCTGATCCTTCACATGGTAATTGATCTTCATATGGTTTGTAAAGGGCGAATCTAGTAGCTATGGCACCCTTGAAACATTTATCTAGCAATTTAATAAACTTAGGTCCTCCATGTTTCCATTTCAAAATATCTGGATCCTCCTGAAAAATAAATAAACATTCAAAACATATATCATGAAAAAATTCATGCAATTAATTAAATACTAGTCTAGTATACATTGACAGAACCGTACCTTACTCTTTTCAGCCCACCAATCATCGTCAGCCATGATAGTTTTCTTTTCATGGTCCCATCCTACTTCAGTTTGCTTATCCACTAACTTCACAAATGACGAAAACTCTCTTTTCAATGTATCCCATCTATTTTTTAGTTGAGTGCGATCATAAGCATATCCGGTTTTCTTTTGAAATTTTTCAGTAATATTCTTCCACCCTTCTTTACTGAAGTGGGTAGTTGGCCTATTACCCGCTTCTATTTCTTCAATGCAAATTTTCAGCAAACTTTCTGTTTTACTGTCATCCCCCCATTTTGTAACAACTTTTCCATCCTTCTCTAAACTTTTCACATCTTTTTTAGATGTCATTCTAGTCATCAAATACAATATTAATATTTATCACTAATACAGTAGAAATTTGAAATAAACCTATTAATATTTATCACTCAAATAAGAGTTTATGTGTATGTAATATGGTATTTACAAACCTATTATTATTTAATCCTCATGGTTGATATAAAAATATAACTCTATATAAGTAACAACAAATACATGCTCTAAATAAGAATTATGTGCTTTATCCAACAATAGTGGCACCAGACACTATAACTAGTATAACTTTTCCAATAAAGAAGCTATACAATGATGCAACCAAAAAAGTTATGTGCTAAGGAAAAGGCTGTGATTATTCCAATTGTTCTAGGCATGATAGTTCTCATTATTTTACTCTTTATGTTACTGTATTACCCACTGTCATGCTTTTTCTTCTTGACTTTCCCTTTTGGTGTCCAGGAATCCTTACCTCAAAACTCCGCCTCGATAAGCTTCCAACTCCATCCCTCACGTCACGAACAATACTCTAGAACGACATTTGTTCCAACTTCCTAACAACCTTAGAACTTAGTTATCACCAACTATTAAAAAAATCAGAACCCTAACAAATGAATTGCCTTGTTGCGAAGTTACTATATGAACACAAGCCAAAGAACCCCCTCAGAATTAGACACTAAATTTGACACAAGTTGTTGATGTTTTATCTATAAATTTAGAGGATAATAAACAAATTGAGGAACTGCTAGTATTTAATGTTTCATCTAATGAGGTTACTGAAACAAATACCATAAGCTCCTCGATTCCTTTATCGATTCAAGAAACAAACCAAGAGCATCGAGAGTCTAGAGTTTTTTAAATTAATCTTGAAATTTATTTTATGGAAAATTCATAACATTAACAGAAAGAGCCCAAAGAGGGCATTACAGAGTTACAAGAAGGTGGCTCTACTAGCCAAGACTTTGCTCCACAAAGTTTCCCCAAACCAACAAGGTTATGGGAATCACCAATGAACTGTCTATTTAAAAACATAACAGACCCAATTTTAAAACTAGCAAGTAAAGTTTTAATATCACTAGCAATGAACTCTAGAGCAGCCAAAGTGCTCATGGAATTGATACAATCAATCACAGCCAAAGCATCAAACTGCACCAGAATTTTCTTTCGGGTTTTCTTAGTGGTTAGAATTTTCAATTGGTTCCTATAAATACTCATCTCAAGTATACATGACAACTCCAATACAACAAACAAATCAAATTGGACAACGAAAATTAAACTCACTTGAAGCTATCATATTAATAATGTATTTGGAAATAGTTCAATCTCATGTGGTATTTCAAGAACATAACAATTAGCAAACAAACAACTCTAAGCAACTACATCCAACCCATGACAATATGCTACCACATTTAAATTGTTCATACCATGAATTTCACTATTAACCATGACAAAGAGCTCTAACCTGAATTACCAATAGCTTCAAGTTCCAGAATTCAATTTCAAAATAAGTTGAAAACCCTATATCACAAATTTAACAAAGGAATCACTACCTCTAATGAAAAATGAAAAATTGAAAATCCCAGATAACATTAAAGAAGGAGAAGATTCGTGATAATTTTTACCTGGTGCAAAGAAGAAGACGATACTGTTCACACCGCCATTGAAGCAGAGGGAAGAAGAATCACTATTCATAATTCTGAACAAAATGAAGCTAAACCCTCGAAGGGTATTTTCGGAATTTTTAGAAAATTTAAGGATAACTATGTAACTTTGTTTTGGATGTAACCTTCCGTGTTTTGTATATTCATTTTCTCTCTCATCTATCGCAAAATGGAAATTTAAAAGCTACTTGGATCAGCTTCTCATTTTTAATTAAAAAATTATTTTTTTAACATAATCATCTTTAAAAAATCTGAAACAAACACTCTTAAAATTTTTAGAAATGATTTTTTAATAAAAAAATAGATTTAAAAAAAACGATAACAAACGCAGCCAATATCTTGATAGAAAAAGATTTCTACCAACTTGGCTCTTATAATGGTAGAGAAGAATTTTATACGTCACAATTTGAGATTGGAGAATCAAGTCTATCAAAATCAAGAGTTATTGGAGTATTTTGTTTGAATGAGTAACTAAATGATGTGAGTGAAGAATCAATTAGACTTTGTATGTGGCTATATTATGTATAATTTTCTTTCTTTAAACTAGAGTTTTCTATTGTCAAGAATAAATTAAGGATTTTTCTAGGTGTTTTATTCTATTTAAATATGTGTTTGAGTTGTGTATTTTAAATGGAATATCATTGATAATATCTACTACTATTTTTGTTATTTATTATAGATTTATTCAATTAGATCATTCAAATGTTTGTCTATTATGAAAAGAGACTATGAATTACATTCATTACATTTATCTCCCTCCTTACATTTTAAGAAATATTTCAACTTTATTTTTATTTAATTGTAATTAATTTACCATTTTACTTTTTACTATTTATTTATGTTTTTTAAAAATTTGAAGAAGTTTACACCCCTACAATTGGTAACCACCTTTGTCAGACGGATCACGTTAACGATACTGGTATGATAACTAATTCACTCAACGTCGGCATCATATGTCATAGAATATGATGTGGAGGTGGAACATACCACCTGAATCCAAACTGACATATGCATTTGTCAGACATGTATAGAACAACTGTGTCACCCCACTTCAATCACCTTATATAGACATATATCGTCAAATGGACGCACCACTCTATGATCCTTGAATGAGCGCCATTTGACATCTACAAGTGTCAACTTGTCCAGTACAAGTCACTCATCCACCTCCAGCACATAGTTCGAGAAAGTCCACAATCTTCAATTGCTTTCTAATTATCTTCTCTTCTTTCAATATTTGGAAAATACTCATGAATCAAACAATGTTACAAAATTAATACTATTAACAAAAAATTAATAAAATAAATAAAAATTATATATATATATATATATATATATATATATATATATATATATATATATATATATATATATATATATATATATATATAGGGAGAGGGAGACAAAAAAAATTAGTTCACACTGGATGTAAGTTCAAAAAGTTCAAAAAACTTATATCAAATCTCAATTGTTAATAAAAATGAATTAAACTGTCATTTAAATTAAATAAAAAAGTTTATAAAATGGTTTTTCCTATAAAGTTGTCTATTTCGTAGGAAAAAGAAATTATCATTTGATTAACTTCTATTAACGGTTGAGACTTGATGTAAGATTTTAGAACTAATTTTGGCTTTTAATATTAGTCTTATTTATAAATTATATTAGAACGGTTCACATAAATTTTATTTTATTTTTAACTTTTATAAATATTTTCATACAAATATTTATAACATGTATATCTTTAAAGAAAAGTCTTATAGTAAGATAAATTTTCAAACTAGGACTATTGATTTTTGATGAAATTAAATAAAAATAAGATGATATTAATGTTTATTTCCATTCAAACAATTTTTTTGGCTATATAATGCGAAAATATAAAGTGAAATTCAACAAAATGACTTCTCAAACTCTCAATTTTCTTATACTTTTGGGGTTGTAGGCATTACATTAATTTTAATTACAGGTAAGGGGAAAAATTAGTTCCATTTCTCTTATAGTACATTTTATTAAACTATTTACTAGTTTAAATTTGAGAATTTTTTTATTTATAGCCTTAGACTTCATGTTCATAACAAAAGAGAAAAGGCTTGAGTTGTTAGATCTACATGATTCAACAATTTTTTTATGAAATCATAATAATATTGGGTGAAAAAATTGAAAAAGATGAAGAAACAACTTTGAGTGCATAATATTTTTTTTTTCAAGTAATGATTTGTTACTAGTTTGGACACTCCAACACAACTAGATTGTCCTTATAGAAGAAATGGGTCACCAGCAGCATGCAACATAGATACTTGTAATTGAAATTGTGGCATAGAATGTCTTAGAAAGGGAATTCAAAAAGGTGGACAATGTTGGTTGTTGTTGTTTTATTTAAGAAGCCATGTTGTATCACTTCAATCATTAAAAATAAAAATGCACTTTAATTAGTGTTTGGAATTTACAATGTGTAAGGTTTCATTTATTGTAATGTTAGAAAACCATAACCTTGTTTATCAATGAATGCACTTTCAAATAAAAATATATTCTCACCAATCATCTATTTTTCATATTAGGATCATGATACTTTGATGATCTAAAATCTATGAACTCATCTTAGTTTGAAAAACATTGATAATAATAGCTAATCTTTTCAATTTTCATTAAAGTTAAATACTAAGTATTAATATGGATCTCATAATTATCTAATCACAACTTTTTTACTCAATACAAAATTCTAACCAACACAAGATAGTCAAATATTCATAGAGACTTTTTTTTTTTGGTATGAATAAAGGTATTTGTGTAAATAAATCAATGACAATTATAATGGGCAACAAAGTTCAACCGCGAGATATTAAAAAGTATTTTATTTTTAGAGATAAATTTGAACTCAAAATTTTTTATTAAATTTAAAACAACATTATCGTCTCATTCAAATGCTCTTAAGTTGTTACATAAACATCTATAAAAGTTAGTTTTATAACTTTCAAATAAAATAAATTGCATAATTTTTCTTCAAAAGTTGTGCAATTGCAGAATTTCACGTATAAACATTAGTATTCTCATAAATTTTCTCATTTATTATTATGATAGTTGTTAAAAAAAACCTTCAATATATATATATATATATATATATATATATATATATATATATATATATATATAATATATATATATATATATATATATATATATATATATATATATATATATATATATATATATATATAATATATATATATATATATATATATATTATATATATATATGAAACTGTACTAACACAAATCATGACCCAATTGATGTATTTTACAGGGATATTCTCCAGACCTTCCCATTCCAAACTCTTAAAAGAATTTTAAGTTAAAGCCATCAATAGCTAATGCTTTAGTGTGCCCTATATCTGGTGCTTTAAAATATATTATGTATTATATTGTAAATTTTATATATATATATATATATATATATATATATATATATATATATATATATATATATATATATAGAGAGAGAGAGAGAGAGAGAGAGAGAGAGAGAGAGAGAGAGAGAGAGAGAGAGAGAGAGAGAGAGAGAGAGAGAGAGAGAGAGAGAGAGAGAGAGAGAGAGAGAGAGAGAGAGAGAGAGAGAGAGAGAGAGAGAGAGAGAGAGAGAGAGAGAGAGAGAGAGAGAGAGAGAGAGAGAGAGAGAGAGAGATTAATTGAAATACACTGTCAGTGTAAGAGGGTTTTACACCATCACTTAATTATAGACGTTGGATATTAAAAGAAGTTTGACTTTTATTTTAAAAATCTATAAAGTAATACAAACGGGTGATGGTGATTAACCGACGGTGTAAAACTTTTTACACTGACAGTGTATACTAATTAATCTCATATATATATATATATATATATATATATATATATATATATATATATATATATATATATATATATATATATATATATATATATATATATATATATATGGAGAAATAGTTTGTTTGGTCTACGTAGAGTTTAAATATAATGTCATTGAAATTAAAATATATTTTTTTTTGTTAATTCAGTTAATTTCAAAATGGATAGTTGTAGATTTGTTCGTAAAGACATGAATTTGATCTTGTAACAATCTAGTCATTAGACTACAAAATCAAAAAATATAATTGTAAAATATAATTAAATAACTGTTTTGAATCACAACCAAATAAAATATATCATAAATATTTTTAAAAAATAATTAAAATAAAATTAATATGAATTAAATAGCATGTTACATGTGTCTACCATTTAATAATTTACACGGTTAGCTCATAGAATTTAATTTATAAAATTTTCATAATAAATATTTCTTATGAATTTCAAATTTAATATATAAATAAAATTAAAAAAATGGTAAAAATAAAATAAATTTGCACCATTATTTTTTTTACATATCTCAGAATGTGTGGTTAATTTTAGAATAACAAATAGCTGGAAGGGATGATTATTCATTAAGAGAATAGGGCTTATAAATAGCCTTATAAGCCAAACAGAATCTACTGCTAACAAACTTGAAACGTGGTAATAATCAAAAAAGAAACAAACCCTGTTCTTCCTAAAGAATAGGTCTTTCCTAAAAACCAGGAATTGCTAAACAAACAAATTAACGCTAATATTTTAATAATAATAAACTTCCTAACAATCCCTCCCTTAAGCTAATTCATCTGAACTTAGCTTACTTTAGTAATAAGCATCCCATTAAGCTTTTCAAATTGTTTCAATTTCAATGGCTTCGTCATAATGTCCGCAGTTTGATTCTCAGAAGCACAATAGTTCAACTTGATAACTCCGTTGTTTACTAAGTCCCTAAGAAAGTGGAATTTCACATCGATATGTTTACTTTTTCCGTGAAACACCGGATTTTTGGATAGTTGTATAGTAGAACTATTGTCGCACATGATCATAGTTGCTGTTTTTTCCCCGACTTCAATCTTTTCCAACACTCGTCTAAGCCAAACACATTGACACGCACATAAAGCTGCTGCCATGTATTCCGCCTCCGTGGTGGAGAGAGCGACAACCGGCTGTTTCTTTGAGGCCCAAGAAATAGCTCCCGCTCCCAATTTAAACACAAATCCGGAAGTGCTTCTTCGATCGTCTAAGTCACCGGCATAATCACTATCAGTGAAGGCCACCAGTTTTAGATTGTATTCTTGCTTCCTGTAAAAGATACCCAGATTAATTGTACCTTTTATGTACCTTAAAATCCTCTTTGCTACCAGCCAATGTGCCATAGTAGGCCTAGCCATGAACCTGCTTATTAAACTAGCACCAAACATCATGTCAGGTCCAGTTACAGTCAAATACATAAGGCTTCCAACCACTTGCTTATACAGAGTTTCATCAACGGTAACACCTCCCTCGTCTTTGCGTAATTTTGTATCCGGTACAATGGGATTTTTCACAGCATTACTGTCCTCCATACTAAATCTAGATAAAACCTCCTTTGCATATCTTCTTTGACAAATGAATATTCCACCTGCACATTGCTTCACTTCTACTCCAATAAAATGCTTCATTTTCCCCAAATCAGACATATCAAACTCCAACATGATTGAATTTTTAAACTCATCACACATGCTTCTATCATTCTCGGTAAAAATTAAATCATCAACATAAAGGCTTACAATTAAACGTTTACCTCCTTTTGATTTTGTAAATAGAGTATGCTCGCTAGAACATCTTTCGAATTCTTCTCGTAAGAAATAAGATTCGATTATGCTGTACCAAGCTCGCGGTGCTTGTTTGAGCCCATATAATGCCTTTTTTAGTTTGTAGACTTTCTCTTCTTCTCCTTTCTTTACAAACCCCTCAAGTTTCTCAACATAGACTTCTTCTTTTAGCTCACCATGAAGAAAAGCGCTTTTACATCAAGTTGAAAGACCTCCCAACTATATTGTGCAGCTATTGCAAGAATTACACGGATATTGTCGAGTCTTGCCACCGGAGCAAATACCTCAGTATAATCAATACCATGGCGTTGTGCATACCCTTTTGCTACGAGCCTCGCTTTGAACTTCTCCATAGTATCATCTTCATTTAACTTTGTTTTAAATACCCACTTGACTCCAATAGGTTTGATATCTTTAGGAATCACAGTAAGTTCCCAAGTTTGGTTCCTCTCAATGGATTCAATTTCCTATGACATTGATTCCCTCCATTTTTTGCATTGTACTGCTTCTTCAAACGTTGTAGGGTCATTCTCAGTTACCATCATCATTGCATTCAGATTTTCATCATCAGAGAGTCCTTCCCCTGTTTCATAATCTGCCATCCATATTGGTTCTCTTCTTACTCGCATGCCCCTCCCTTCAACTAATTCGTTATCATCAGAACTTGGCTCATTTGAAGGTGAAGTTGTCAGGCTACTTGATTTGTTGGAGCTGTTGTTAGAGATGTTGAAATTGCTGAAAATTCCAGGACTGCCACTCAAGTTATTTGGGTTTGTTTCACCAAGTTCTTCATTTTGATCCGTCACAGTATCTCTTTCATCTTCACACTCCAATATATCTTGCTTTATTTCTTCAACAGATCTCCCCCAATCCCAACCTTTTTCTTCTTCAAAAACAACATCCTTGCTGACAAAAAATTTCTTTGAGATTGGATCATAAAGCCTTCATGCTTTTGATTCATCGCTCACTCCTAGAAGAACACATCTTTTGCTTTTGTCATCTAATTTGCTCCTATTTTGATCTGGTATATGAACATGTGCCACACATCCGAAAACTCGAAAGTAATCTACCACCGGTTTTTCATTGCTTCATGCCTCTTCTGGGGTATTATCTTCAACCGCTGCTGTCGATCATCGATTCTGAATATGAACACACCATTTTGTAGCCTCGGACCAGAAAGTTTTGGGAACTTTTCTTTCATTTAGCATGGATCAGACAACATTCATAATTGTCTGATTCTTTCTCTCGACAACTCCGTTCTGCTGCGGTGTATAGGCTGTTGTCAATTGCCTACTAATGCCCTATGATTTACAGAATTCTCCAAACTCATTTGAGGTGAACTCGCCACCCCTGTCAGTCCTCAAACAAGTTATGAATGCACCTATCTCTTTCTCAACATTAGCTTTAAAATGTTTAAAAGTAATAAAAGCTTCTGATTTTTTATGTAAGAAATAAATCCAAGTTTTACGAGAATAATCATCGATAAAACTTAGAATGTACCTCTTGCCACTGTGGGATGCTGGCTTGATAGGGCCACATATATCTGAATGTACTAGCTGGAGCTGTTTTGATGCCTTCCACAAACTCCTCCTTGGCATTGTATCTCTGTGTTGCTTTCCAATTAGGCAGGTTGTACATAACTCATTAGGAGATTTGAGAACAGGTAAGCCAATCACCATCTTTTTGAAGGCCAATGTTCTTAATCCCTTGTGATTCAGGTGCCTAAATCGATTGTGCCCCATGCGCGCCTCTTTCTCTGATACATCTTCAGTTTGCAAACACATGGAATTTCTCTATGGCATATAAGCTAACACAAAAAACATCTTGTTTACACTCATATTAGTTTGCATAATCAGTCCTATCTTAGAATGATACACTTTACAAGTTCCATCCCGAATTAAAATGGTCAATCCTTTCTCTTGAAGCTGCCCTATACTTAATAGATTGTTTTTAAGCTCAGGAATATAATAGACCTCAGATATTACCTGGATTATGCCATTTATTTGCACCTTTATACTCCCTTTTGCTACTACCGCCATTCTCGTATCATTTCCAAGCTTCACTGTTCGATTGAAATTTTCTTCCAATTCAAAGAGCCACTCTTTGTTTCCCGTCATGTGGTTGTTGCACCCTGAATCCAGGAACCATATCTCTTCTTTCTTTTCTTGATGAATATCTGCATATGACATCAACAAAAGTTCCTCTTCTTCTAATTCAGCATAGTTAGCTTTCTTTTCCCAATCAGAACATTCATATTGGAAATGTCCTAATTTGTGGCATTTGAAACATTCAATGACTGCTTTGTTTATGGGTTATCTCCCTCTACCTCTGCCACGTCCTCCTCTGAACATGCCTCGACCTCTACCTCTGTTTGATCAATCATCATGAGCCACTTTTAACACATGTTCCTCCTCTTGGTATCCTTGCATTCTTTGTTCATGAACTAGTAAACTTCCATGTAATTCATCAATACTCAAAGTACTTAGATCATTTGATTCCTATATTGAACACACAACATAGTTAAATTTGATAGTTAAAGATCTAAGTATCTTACTCACCACCATACTCTGCTCCATTGTCTCACTGTTTGACTTCATTTTATTCACTAAGGTCAAGGTTCGCCCCAAAAAAGTGTCTACTTTATCTCCTTCTTTCATGGCCAGCAACTCGAACTCCCTCCTTAATGCCTGCAGTTGTGCCCTTTTCACGACCCTTGATATTTCCGCTTCATTGAGTCCCAAATTGCTTTTGACGTTCCCTTGTCAAGAATTGTTTCAAGAACTTCTCTGTCAATGGCCTGAAATAGAAAATTCTTGACCTTTAGATCTTTGAGTTTGACTTCTTCCACCGTCTTTCTCTATGCCTCGCTTGCCGATGATGTCCCAATTGCTGCTGCAAGGATTCCTTCATCAACCAGATTCCACATTTCCTTACTCCTTAGAAAGTTCTCCATCATCATTGACCAATAATCATAATTGCCATCGAACTTGGGAATGGACTGCTGCATAAACTTTTTTGAAGTTGTCATTCTGCTCACACACTTTTAATTTGGCCCCTTGTACAACTCTGATACCAAATGTTAGTTTTAGAATAACAAATAGCTGGAAGAGATGATTATTCATTAAGAGAATAGGGCTTATAAATAGCCTTACAAGCAAAACAGAATCTACTGCTAACAAACTTGAAATGTGGTAATAATCAAAAAAGAAACAAATCCTATTCTTCCTAAATAATAGGTCTTTCCTAAAAATTAGGAATTGCTAAACAAACAAATTACAACTAATATTTTAATAATAATAAACTTCCTAACATGTATAGTAGTGTAAGTAAAATATATAGTTTTATAGGAATATCTGCTAAAAAGTCTCATTTATTCCTCTTTGATTAATTCAAAGCAACCAAAAGAATTATAAAAAAAAACAAATAACAACAACAAAAGAATGAAGTTGACGACGAAATTGAAGAATTCGTGTTCTACTTCTATAGATAATATCTTGATAGAAAAAGATTTCTACCAACTTGGCTCTTATAATGGTAGAGAAAAAATTTATACGTCACAATTTGAGATTGGAGAATCAAGTCTATCAAAATCAAGAGTTATTGGAGGATTTTGTTTGAATGAGTAACTAAACGTTGTGAGTGAAGAATCAATTAGACTTTGTATGTGGCTATATTATGTGTAATTTCCTTTCTTTAAACTAGAGTTTTCTATTGTCAAGAATAAATTAAGGATTTTTCTAGGTGTTTTATTCTATTTCAATATGTGTTTGAGTTGTGTATTTTAAATGGAATATCATTGATAATTATCTACTACTATTTTTTGTTATTTATTATAGATTTATTCAATTAGATCATTCAAATGTTTGTCTATTATGAAAAGAGACTATGAATGTTGAAAACTTTATATCATATCCTTACATTCCTTACATTTATCTCCGTCCTTACATTTTAAGAAATATTTCAACTTTGTTTTTATTTAATTGTAATTAATTTACCATTTTACTTCTTACTATTTATTTATGTTTTTTAAAAATTTGAAGAAGTTTACACCCCTACAATTGGTAACCACCATTGTCAGACGGATCACGTCAACGATACTGGTATGATAACTAATTCACTCAACGTCGGCATCATATGTCATAGAATCAGATGTGGGGGTGAAACATACCACCTGAATCCAAACTGACATATGCATTTGTCAGGCATGTATAGAACAACTATATCACCCCACTTCAAACACCTTATATAGACATATATCGTGAAATGGACGCACCACTCTATGATCCTTGAATGAGCGTCATTTGACATCTACAAGTGTCAACTTGTCCAGTACAAGTCTCAACTCATCCACCTTCAACACATAGTTCGAGAAAGTCCACAATCTTCAATTGCTTTCTAATTATCTTCTCTTCTTCCAATAATTAGAAAATACTCATGAATCAAACAATGTTACAAAATTAATACTATTAACAAAAAAATAATAAAATAAATAAAAATAAATACCTGTAGCTAGGGGTGGAAAAACGGGTTGTGGCTCGTCAGACCGGCCCGCGCACCCGCCAAAAAATGACGGGTTGGATTGAAATTTTTTATCCGCCTACCCGCTCAGCTTTAAGCCCATCAAAAAAAGGGGCGGGTTGGTCGTCATCCCGCCAACCTAGTTATCAAACACTTAAAATATTTATTTTGGTTGTTTGAAGGTTAATACTTGTTGATGATTCTATTTTATATATTTATTTGCGAATATATGCAATACTTTTTTAAGTAAATTTTGTTTAAAAGATGCTTTATAAAATTATAAAAAATCATTCTAAAAAATATAATTGAAATGTAAAAATAATCCTATTAATCTATTAAAAAATAAAAAATAAAAAATAAAAAAATAGACGGGCAAACCCGCCGCCTGCCAACCCGCCACCTTGGCGGGACGGGCTAGATTTTAAAGCCCAATTTCACTTGGCGGGCTTGCCTGCTCCACCCCATTTTGGGGGGGGGGGGGGGGGGGGTTTAAGGCGGGGCGGGGCAGACAATCCGTTTTGCCACCCCTACCTGTAGTAGAGTAGCATATCCTTTGAGTTGCTTGCAATTAAACATGGGAGCATCTCTGAGATATCTATAGAGAGTGATCAACATTGTTTCTCCCCAACTATATCTCTCACATCCATCCAAGTCGATAAATAGTGATATATATACCGTTCTCGCCTAAAAGTCTGATCGACGAAAATCGTGTAACCTACTAGCATCACCATGTAAACTCTGGTAGCATAGTCTTATCTAGAAGCAGATCAATGACGTCTAAATAAATTGTACATCCACTCTAGCTTATAATAAGCACCCATGCAAGAACGGACATGTGGCGCTACCTCACTAAATGTAACTCCCAAATAATCAACAACAAGACCAACAACATCTTCTTCAGTGACACCTCGAGGGCCCCTAAATTCTCCATTGACCGGAAGGTGATGCAAATAAGAAAAGTTGTCCAATGTAATGCTCATCCCACTAAATGACATGTGAAATGACAATGTCTTTGAATGACATCTCTCTGCAAATGCTGATACTAAATTTTGGTCTATCCTTGAAAAACAGGTTCTCTGGATTGAAGATATACTAGAGCCAACCAACAAACTCTCCATCTCAGGTGGGAGACAATGAGGAACCCATCCCATAAGCTTTATCCCATGTCCAACAACTTAGAGTTCTTTCTTCATACCTATCTCCTAAAAACAATTTAAAATATATATTATAAAAATTAAAATTAAAATTAAAATTTATTCAAAATAAAATAATTTCCATTAGTTACCTCGCTGAAACATATATGGCGAGCAATATAATGCTCATACTTTACTAGGAGAAACATATCATATGTCCCTCTTCGAAATGTTAACGATTGTAGAGCAGATACAGATCCACCTATATGCTCATCCTCGCCAACCATCGGTTGTCAATCACCCCGTACTACACTAACACATTACTCACACTTGATACATTCTCAACACTCCCCCTCAAGTGTGAGTCCACAATGTTCCCCCTCAAGTGGAAGCTCTTCTTGCTTCCACAAACTATTGTACCAGACAAAATATTTCTTACTCACCACCCTGGCGCCATTGACACTCTTCAACAGAACGTTTCTTACTCACCACCCTTGTGGCGCCGTTGACTTTCGATACAAGTAAGTCAGTCCATTTCTCAAACCAAAGGCTCTAATACCATTTATTGGAGAAGTTTTTCACTAAGGAGTATTGAACATTGTATGACTTCTTCTTCTAGAGTAACACCTTTGTGAGAGACACATCACATATTCACCCAAAACCTTAAGGTGATAGGTGGGTGATTCTATGACTTATAAATGCTCAAGTCTCCATATTTCTAACCAATATGATACTATTACCCACACTACTCACACTTGATACATTCTCAACAAATCTGAAGCTGCTTTGAGGCGGTACATTGACATATTCAGGAAAATGGATTTCAAAGTATGACGAGCAAATAAAGGATTGCACTTTTGGATTTTTAGAAACGTTTGAGGTCACATTTATGTTTCCAGAGAAGTTAGTTTTGAAAGACATGGTAATATTGGGTGTCATCCTTAATCAAGCCCAACCATACCTCAATTAAGAGAAAAACATGCTATATGAAGATGTCGAAAGAAACAAAACCTCAAGAAGTGGTAGATTTTCCGAGTATGACCCGTTAAACACTTCAAGAGAAGTGGTAGATCTTCAAAGAGGCTAGAGTGAAATATCCATATCTTGTAAAAGAGTCAACATAAATTAACAAGTCTAAATTTAGGATATTCAAACATTGATGAGGGGGTAATTTGAAGAATGCGACTGAAGAGTTGATTAAAAAGGAATACTTGGTAGATACACCAAGTGTGATGAATGGAAATATGAATACAAGAGACAAAGAGATTCCCCCTAGAATTCTAGAAGATGAAGTGATTCACCAAGAAGAAAGCACTTTCTTTTTTAGGTTGAGGCACTGCCTAAATAAATAATTAAGACAACTAAAGGAACCGATATAGGGATCAAAGAAGAATATGAAGACCGAAGGGGGAAGTGATTTCTCATAGTGTACGTCACCAAGGGCTATCACTATATTGCTTTCATCACTGAAGGGTTCTCGTACCCCAAGACACCACTCATTGGTATTGTGAAGAGAAAGATCATATAGTTGATCATAGTGGATAAGAAAGGATAAATGTCGGTAGATGAGAAGACAAAGCAAACCATTATGGAATTTCAAGGACAATGAGGAAGTGGGTGGCATTCTCAATGATACTGGTTCACATGTGATTACATCCACCTTAACAAATTTTGACGTATCAAATATCTTTATTGACCGAGGAAGTTCATATGACATCATTTATGCCGAACTTTTTGAAAAGTTAGGCTCAAATAAGGAGAACTTATCACCCTGCATGAGCATGAATTTTGAAGCATTCAATGGTTTTGTAACCCGTCATTGGGGTTTCATAGATATTATGGTAACTTTCTGTGAAGGAAGAGAAGCCAATACAATGGATGTTCTATTTTTAGTGGTTCCATGTAAGAGATTTTACAATCACGTCTTCGGAAGGAAATTTCAAAAATTTCTTGGAATTTCATAGATCAATGGATATGAGTCATTAAGAAAATATTTCCTAATGATGAAAAATACAACATCCATCTTGAACCAGTGATGGTTTATGTCAAACACGTAGAAATTGAATTATTCACAAAGCCTTGAAGTAGAATATGTACATGACTTCCTTCTAGAATACGGAGAAGGTAAAAGAGGCATACTTGCCTAGATAACAGCTCTAGACGTCAATGTCGCAGACTTCCATGCACATCTAGAGGAAGCTATATCTGATAACGAGCATGATTCAGAGAAACCTCTATATATCACCGATAGAATAAATATGTTGAGGCCGATCAATAATAATGATTTCATATCCATCTAGATCGACGAAAACCCAACAAGAGTAGTGAACATTAGAGCTAACCTTCCAAGTTCTATCAAGGAGGAATTCACGAGGTGCCTTGAATCCAATGTTGTTCTGTTTGCCATTTCCCTAAAAGGAGATGTCTGACATCGATCTGAGCATGCTTATCATCAGCTAAATATTAATCTTTTTGTCTGGTACGTGTCTTAGAGGAGACACTATTTGTAACACCCTAAACCCCAAAAATACTTAATTAAATAAAAAAATATACATTTTTCATATTTATGCAGCAATGATGTTCCATATCTCCCTCAAATAAACATGCTTCTAAAAAAACTTTATAACAATGCAATAGAAATTCAAGTCATTTTATCTCAACTGAAAACATCTCAACATAATTAAATAAATTCATAAATCTCAGAAAATAACAAATAACGAAACTCATCTAGATGTTACACTATTAGAGCTACACCGCATGAAACTAAACTCAAAAGAGTAAACATAAAGAAGTTGACATCTATGTCAATCCTTCACAACAAGCAACATCTATTGTTGTTCTACATGAGTATCTTCAATACCAGCATAACGAGCAACACAACAACAAAGGGGGGGGGGGGGGAGAATAACCTCATAGATGTTATCAGTGTATTAAACAACAAAGGTAGTTTTCAAATAACAATAACATCAACACACATATATTAATTCTCACACACAATCAATTACAATATAAATGAAATGCTAAGTCTTTCTCAATATGCATGTGGTACTAAGGTTTGGATGTCAGAGTTATGTTACTGAAATATCCATGTCTCTAGTTCCTCTCCGAACTGGGTTCCTCTCTGAACCTGAGACCGTCATTGGTTCCTCTCCTGAATCATGACCTTGTCGACCGAAGTCCTAACTATCTCTGATATACATGAGTGCATGAAAATCAACAACAAATTTCAAAAACACATACTCAACAAAAAAAAACATTCACATCTCATACGTAACAAGGTTCCTCTCTAAACCCACAATTTTGCTAATCTAAGGCTAACTATGTAGTTCCTCTTTGAACTACTTAACTCAAAGCATATTATACAGATATAACTCACTCATATAATCATATAATATTCAAACATACTCATTAACAGGGAAAATTATTATCATGTCAGTCGACAATATGGGTAAAAAAATAATTACTCACGGACAAACTCTAGCCTTATCAAAACAACTATGGACCTATTAGATTACTCAAATTTTACCTCAAACAACTCAATAGTTTGACTGTAAATAACTCAAAAACTCAATTTTAACTCTTTTGGCTTATCAACGTTAAACAAATAAAAATATAACTAAAAAAGCAGCCTTATAATGCCCAAAAGGTTTCAAACTCAACTTATGTGTATCATATATCCTTAACTTCAACTCTAAACAACTCATAAATAACTCTGACAACTCTATCAACTCTAATGTAACAAATCTGACTCTTAAATTTATCAAAAAGGCAACGAAAGGTCACCGAACTCAAAATTACTCGATGTATTGGACAAGGAATTTGAAACCGTTAAACCGCCGTCGAACCAGCCCGTCAACGACCCGCCCGCGCCACCGCACGCTCTTGCTGATTGCAGCTACCGCCTTTGTGTTGCGTCCCGTTTCTAACATTGAACCACACTCGCGCTGCTATGACCTCGTGTCGTGCGCACTTTAGTGTTGCTTCAGCCTCTCATCACGCGCCTTGCCTTCCCCCGACCAGGCGCTACATCGCGCTACCGCTCTGCTTTTATCGTTGATGATTATGCGCGGCTTCTGCCGCCACTGATGCTCCACCGCATTTCTTCTTTCCTCCGAATCTATTTTATTTTTATTTTTTCCTGTTAATTTTATTTTTCAGAGAAAAAAGACCATTTGGAGTTTTCTGGCTTTTTAATAACTTTTGTCCAATAATACAGATAAATTATATACCATAGTCCAAGTATTATAATTTTGCCTTATAGTGTAATCACAGTGCATCATACAACAACAATGCATCGATAAGGTAAAAAGGCTAAAACAATACAAGGCATAACGCATTTGACAAGGATTCAAGTAAAACAATACAATAATACTCAAGAATCAATCAGAAGAGTTTAAGGAAAACCCTTTGGCCACAAACATACAACATAAATATATAATTTAGAAGAAAAATATTGGAGGATAAGAATCTCTCACTATCTGACTGCATAAACACCCACATTTGAATAGTTTCCCTTTTACCTCGAAATTGCATATTAAAGAACTATTGGCCTTTGGGATCACCTCTCTTCCTTCTATGATCGCTCTAGCTTTCTGCGTCTTTTTCCAACTTTTCTCAATTTCACGATCTCATTAAACTCTTCCTCACTTTACTATTTATTTACCCTAGTTATCCCAATTTTCCTTTCACCCTCAATTGTCTTCACACCCCTCACTCTTACTATTTTTCTAAAATTTAAAATTCTACTATTTAATTTAAATAAATAATATTCTAATTTTTTTTCTTCCACTTTGACCACACCGTCAGTTCTTACTTAATTCACCACTCAGTCCTTAATAAAATTCTATTTTCTCCATACTCTAAAGTATCTCTAATATTAATTAAATTAAATAAATTACCAATATTTCAAATAAAACACATATATCATTCAAATAA